>NC_084899.1:20692500-21292500 GCF_958979055.1 Alnus glutinosa | reverse complement strand
AAATATTTCGACAAAATGGGTCTTTTGGTACTCTTTGATAGTTTGTGGGGCTCGGGTGAACTCACTTTTTTTTGAAAAAAAAATTACAATTAAACTCTCCTACGAGATTCACCACCTCGTACATCCTACGTATCTTGGTACATTTGGTGTATTTGGTAAAGAGATGTGAATTTTTTTTAGTAGTAATAAGAGCACTAGTAATAATCTCCCTATATATTGGTTCCCTTTCTTAATTATAAGAAAAAAATTTACAAAAACTCACAAAAATCGCCCCACAAATAAATACCCCAAATTTAGATTTTTTGGTTGGGTAGTACTGTAGCTTCCAATCACTTTTTTTAATGAAAAAAATCCGTCTCTTTGACTCTCTCTCTCCTTCACGGTTGGCTTCACGCATCACTTCGTCTCATTCATCTGCTTCACTTCGTCTCCTTCATCTCCTTCACATCTTTTGTGTTTCCTTTCTTTTACTCGTTATTTCTTTCAGGAAGAATAAAGGGTAAGACAAAAGAGAGAGACCATGAAATACTGAGAGAAAATCCAAGAGATCAGAGAGAGAGGGAGAGAGGGAGTTTGAGAGAATGAATCCGGAGAGAGAGAGATACAGACGGAGAGGGAGATCGCCAGAACCCGTGAACTCAAAGGAGCCGATCGTCGGTGGGTCGCCACCAGTGATCCCAAGTGAGGCGATTTCCGGCGAAGCATGGGTGATTTTATGGTGGATCTTCGGTTGATCGACCGGTGGGTGGTACTGGATTTAATAATTGTGAGGATTGGGCTGTGAATGATTTTGGAAGATGATTTTTTATCATTATGGAGGGTTTTGTCATTAACTGTCACTTTTCTTCTTGTCATCAGTCGGAGAAGACGAGAGAAGAAAATAAATGGATAAAAAAAATTAAAAGTAAGAAAGAGAAAAAAATAATAAAATAAGGTAAAAAAAAATGATATAGTAAAAATTAAAGAAATGTATTGTGAGATTTTTTTAATCATAGGAAAATAAAAAGTAATTTTGTTAATTAAATATAGGGAAAATAGTAGGGAGATTGTTGCTAGTATTTTAAGAAGCGATTGATATAATATAAAGTATAAAGAATTTGTATGGAAAAATGAAAATGTTTTGTTTTGTTTTGTAGTGGTTTTTGTTTTTTATTTGAATAGTAATAAAATAATTATTGATGTGATATAAAAAATAAAAAAATAAAAACAAAATTAAAGTTTTTGAAGTTGACTTTTTCTTTTTCATTTTTTTTTTTTTTGGGGGGAGGAGAAGTGAAAAATAAGGGGAGGGGAGGGTGGTTACCAAACATAATTTGTATAAGACTTAAGAAAATTTGCTTCCTCTTATTTTTTATTTATTTATTTATTTTAAATTAATCTTTGGATAAAGTTTTTCCTACAAAATAAGTTGGAAGAAATTTTCCTAATTCAGTTTACAAAATTGACATTTGTCCTCAAAACATGTGATTTTTACATGCATTTTAAATATGAGAATCACATGCTCTAAGAACGTATATCAATTAAATATTTAGTCTATTCATACTATATGTTAATAGACTAAATATTCAATTTGAAGACATCTTTATTTGTTTGGTTTGGACTGGGGGATTGAACAAAATTGCTAAAATTATACTCCATAGTAGGGTCTCTTATTTTATATCCACATTCGCACATTGTAGAGAGGAAATTTTAGTATTTGCATTTGCACTTTGCTGTATCCGTCCATAATCGCACACGTGCGAGCCCTTTTTTTGTAATAACTACGCATGACATTTGCTTTGCATATTGTACTCTTTTTTGGGCTTCTTTTTTGTTTTTTTTTTTTAATTTGTTTTTTGGGAAAAAATCCACATACCCCTCACATTACTCCCCAATTAATAATTTCTCCAAGCTACCAAAAAATTTTCAATGTCCTCCAAAGGCAGCAAAAAGACAAAATGAACTTAAAATTTCTTCAATAAAAGAAAAATACCCCTATAAATTCGAAAAAAGAAAAAAAATATTTTTTTTAAAGGAAAATTATTATTAAAAAAATAAACTTTTAATTGTTTTAAAAAACGAAAATTTTTAATTTCTTAAAAAAAAAACAATTTTTTTTTTTAAAAGAGAACTTTTAATTTTATTTGTTATTTTTTAATTTGGCCTCCCTTGGTTGTTATGTATTTATTTTTTTAGTTTTAGTTTCTTTTTTTCTTCTGAATTTTTTTAGTATTTTTATTTTATTTTATTTTATTAAGGGTATTTTCGTAATTTGCGAAACATTGACAATTTTTGATAGTTTGGAGAGAGACATTTTCAAAATTGAAAGTTTGGGGAAGATATTGTCAATTGGATGGTAATTTGAGGGAGTATGTGAACTTTACATTTTTATTTTTTAAAAAAGAAAAAAGAAAAAGCATAGTTGTTTTTTTTTTTTTATTTAAAAAAAGCTCAATTTTTGAACGAAATAGACTTGTGAATTTGTATTAGAGTAATGCTACATATCACCTTCTTGTCCTCATTTTGTCCCCCCAAAATTGACGTGGCTTTTAAAATCACCATTGGATCAAAATTCAATAGTGATCTATCATAATTTCACAAATTGAATTGTAAACATTAGGAAATACATATTTATAAGTTGAATTATAATCCGTAAAAAAGCATATATTGATAAAATTTGGACAATACAAATAAATATATAAAAAAAAACTATAACACCGATAAACCTCTATGTTGTGTACAAGTTGTTTCAATTTGTTAATAAAAACCTAACGGATACATTGCTCTTCTTCCTAAAGAGACGTTTTAGTTTAATAAAACAAAATTATTATTTTTAATATAAATGGGTAGCGGATAATATCCGTCTCTGCCAAATCATATTTTATTGTTCGTCTGCATATGTGCTGATAAAGAATTTGATATTCACGCTGCTTGAAATTAGAGACTAAAAATCCACCCGTAACTCATACCAATGGACATATAATAAATTCTAACGATTTTTTACTACTCAGATGAAAACGGATTAGGATTCTTTTAAATTATCTGCTCGAATTTGAACATGTGATTGTGAGAGACTACTTATGGGATCCATCTGACTATATAAGTGATTGAACAATATAATTTTTATTTGATCAAATGAATTTTATAAATAATCTCTCACAATTACCTACCTAAATTCCCTTTAAATTTAGAAAAATAATTTGAGTAGATGGAAACCACTCACTCTACGGCACCATTCTTCTTTCCTCGACGTCCCACGCTAATTTGAATTAAAGGGCCAACAGGGTCCATTTGTTAAATACCCGCAAACCCAAGTTTAAGTCGGTTACATCCACCATCCACGTGTAGGGTCTAAATTCCCTGGTACAACTCACCGCTCTGTTCGTTCTTTATAATGCCTCTAAGCCGCAACCCAAAAACCCTAAAATCGGTAGAAGGAGCGCGCAGTGGAGCAAGAGCACGAGGCAGAGGCGGCATTTCTCATCTCTCTGCGGCCGTAGCGAGCGAGTCCGTCGAAAATGAAGGTTCTTTTCTATGAATTTCAAATCCTTCTCTCTTCCGTTGAAACCCTAAGCTCTCTCTCTCTCACCGCTTCTTCTGTTATCGCTTCTTGTTTCCTTTTTGTTTCAGTTCAACATCGCAAACCCCACCACTGGGTGCCAGAAGAAGCTCGAAATCGACGACGATACCAAACTGTACGAAACCCTCGTTTCTGCAATCTTATTTATTCCTTGCTTTTCGATTTTTATCCCGTTTTCGTTTTGTGTTTTCATGGTGTTGTGCTTGTTTTTGTGTTCTGATTTGATACTGCATTGCGAGTATGATCTAGACTGATGGCCTTACAAATTCTAGAGAGTAGAACAACTGGTCGATCTTAAAACAATAAATGAGATTGCAGAAACGCTTTCTCCCCCCAGAAAATTATGCAGGCAATCACTTGGAAACCACATGCATCAATTGTTTAGGGAGTTCAATTTGAGACACTGGTTTCTAGTTAAGCTATAGTCTTGACTAATATCACTGTCGTTCTTGAAGGCCAAGTTCTGAAAGAAACACAGTGGTAGTGCTGTAACAAATAGATTTGAACTTTAAAGTCATTCCTACTTTACTTATGTGGAGCATTTGGAGAAAAAAATTGACTTCTTTTCGAGGGCAGCAAGTCTAGGGTAGTGTGCTCCACATAAAACCCTTCTTTTTGTGTTCCCTCGTTAGATTGGGCTATAACTTTTGTTCCTAATTTCTCTTCTTCTAATCTCGTAGATTTTGTTAACTTGTAAATTTTCAACCCCTCTTAGTTTTCTTCTTCTAATAATTTATTATTCTTAAAAAAAAACACTAATAGATTCCAACTTTATCAGGGGTTCACAACTCTTAGTAGAATCTGTTAATTATTATAGGCTAGAATGAGAGTGTGGTTTAGTGGTAATTAAACAGTAGAATGGCGTCTGCTAAGTCAATTCCTTCTTAATTTTGATACTCTTCATCAAATAGTTATAGGTTGACTAATTAACGGTTAATGTATTCAGTAATTATTTCAACAAATGGAACCTATGCACTTAAATCTTAGCTATGGTGATAAAATGGTTGCATGGGATTTAAATATCTTTTTACTTGAACGGGAATGGGATTGTGTATAAATTTGGACTCAGAAGCATGGGGTTGTTTGGCTGCTGAGAGAGTGCAATGAAAAGTACGAATATAATATGTAAAGCCATGAAATTGGTTCTCTGATGTCATCCATATCCGTTTCAATTTTGTGATAATGTCTTATATGTCAATGATAGATTGATTTGTCATGTGAACAATTCACAGTTCCTGGGATTGATTGAACATGTATGCATGCATGTATATGGTTCATCATAGGCATATATGTATACACTTGTGTTTGTTTGTGTAGGTATGGAACAGATGTATGTCCGTTTTAGTTTTTTCCTCTTTTATGTTGGAATTGAGAAGTAACCAAAAATTCCCTACTTGTAAATTATTATTGCAGCCGAGCATTTTGGGACAAAAGGATCTCACAAGAAGTCAATGGAGATGCACTGGGTGATGTATGTTTATCCAAGTTTTCTTTTCAGTCTTTTGCTATGTGTTATATTTCAAGTTATGTGGTATTGAAGTATTTTCTATGTTTTTTTTTCCTGGCAGGAGTTCAGTGGCTATGTATTCAAAATTATGGGAGGCTGTGACAAGCAGGGTTTTCCAATGAAGCAAGGAGTTTTGACTCCTGGCCGTGTTCGTCTTTTGCTCCACAGAGGTTTGTTTGTTGTGTATCACTTGTGTGTTCTTGTTGCTTGAGTGGATTAATAGTGCGTTGCCAGCCAAGTTTTGGAATTCTGTTGTCGTCATTTGTAAAGTAGCCTGGTTGGCAAACTTCATTTTTGGTGCATCTTTTATCATAGTAATGCTGATTGGTGTAGAGTTTGGTTGAACAGGAACTGCTTGCTTCCGTGGTTATGGCAGGAGGAATGGAGAGCGCCGAAGGAAGTCTGTTCGTGGATGCATTGTTAGTCCAGACCTCTCAGTTTTGAACTTGGTTATTGTGAAGAAAGGTGACAATGACCTTCCTGGACTAACTGATGCTGAGAAGCCAAGAATGAGAGGTCCAAAGAGGGCATCAAAGATCAGGAAGCTGTTCAACCTCTCCAAAGATGATGACGTTAGGAAGTATGTCAACACATACCGCAGAACCTTCACAACCAAGTCTGGTGAGTGCTGATAACCAATTAGTCTATTAATTGCCCTTCTAGTCAACTGAGGTCAAGATACTAATTTTTTTTCAAGAAAATTTTAATTTCATTGGTTGGTCATCAGCTATTAAAAAATGTGTCCTATTTTTTTTTTTATTCAGGCAAGAAGTGCAGCAAAGCTCCCAAGATTCAGAGGCTAGTGACTCCTTTGACCTTACAGAGGAAGCGAGCAAGGATTGCAGACAAGAAGAAGAGAATTGCAAAGGCCAAGTCAGAGGCAGCTGAGTATCAGAAGCTTCTTGCCACTCGCTTGAAGGAGCAGCGTGAACGCCGTAGTGAGAGCTTAGCAAAAAGGAGATCCAGGCTCTCTGGAGCTTCTAAGCCATCGGTTGCTGCTTAGGTCTCTGAGATGCATTGTATGATCCTTTGGATGAGTGAGTTTTGTCTGGATCGCGATAGATAGGTTAAGGACCTTTTAATTGTTCTTTAGATTTCAAGACTTCTTTTGGGTGTTCCATTGTTCTGAGTATGAAACACCTTTGAGTATAACTTGCAAATGTTTGCTATGCAACTTGCGGATCTGGGTATCTTTTATTGAGAATTATGTTTTTTGACCGAGCTTGGTGGTTCTAAACCTTGGCTTTCAAATGTTTGTTCGTAGTGTTTTCAGTTAAAAATATACTTCGTTCTAGTTTTATTTGTTTGCTTTTAAATTTCTTGCCTTTTCCGTGCGGTTGAGTTCATTGGTCTAAAAATGCATGGCAATGAGGAATTCTTCCAATCGTTTGGGGGAAAAATTTCTGGATTAACTAAGCCCTTTGAAGCACATGCATTATAAGAGTATCGTTTGTTGTTCAATTTTTACACTACTGTTACACAATTTTAATTAGTTATTTTTTTTTTTAATGATTAATTATTGAATTTGTTTTCTTATACGTGAGCCATAAATATTCAATAGTTAATTAAAAGAAGTTAATGTTGTGTAAAAATACTTAGCCTTTTGTGGGCCTTGTTTATTCACATTTGTGTCTCGGTTTTGGACTCTCAAAGCTCTCTACGTCCAAACATGACCTATCTAGTTACTCAACACCTCCTCTCTCTCCTCTTCTTGGAGGTCCTCTTCCACCATAGGGTTCGGGTGGATCAGAAATTTCATTTTGAGCTTCAGGTAGAAGTCTTGTTTGGACCATAAATTAGAAGTCTTGTTTGGGCCATTTTTGTGTTCGTTTTGTGGTAAAAGCCCACGGAAGGTTGTCATCAGCTCACTGCGCTGCCATAAAAACGAGGTGCAATCCCTATTATCAGGGACAGGCCTAATTTAAAGTTCCATTCCTGCTTGAAAGTTTTTATTTTTTGGTTAATTATCTTTCTCAAGTCACTTATTTACATATTCTCATGAAATACCACCTATCACAGTCAACTTTCTTCAATTACTAGTCGTTGGCAAAAAACTTCATCCGTTAGTCAAGTGTTCAGCTAAAAAAAAAAAAAAGGAAAGAAAGAAAGAGAAAGAAGCCACCCCTGAGGGTACCTGAACACTCAGTGTGGCAGCAGGATCAACCCCATGTGGTTTGGGGTGGTTGAGCCACCCTTATGTGATTCGGGGTTGCTTGAAACACGCTTGTGGGTGGTGTTATGGGCATACTCGGTGATAGAGATAATGGACGTATGCATTATGGGAAGTATGGTTAAAGTAATTTAATGGGAAGAAGATAGAAGATTCTAAAGGGAAGCTTGCTTTTGCGTTTTATGTTGTAGAGTACTAGAGTGAGTGTTTTGGTATCTTGTACAGCATGCGCCCATGCTGCATTTTAAGCTTTGCTGTAGAATTTTGTTGGAATATAATCCAACAGAATCAATTTAAGGAGGGCTGTAGAGAGGAGGAAGGTAAGAAAATAATATTGAGAATTGATTAGTTATTTGGAGAGTCAGGCCTCTCGAAGAACTTTATCCTATGTTTTACTAAATTCCATCCAGATTCATAATCTTCTTCCTTGCATTCTCGCCATTTTTGCTTATCTTTTGCTGCATTTTATCCACGAACCTTACGGTTGGTATTAGCATAGCCACCGATTCTTCATTTCTCAACTTCCCCTTGCCAATTTTTTTTTTCCTCTCTTGTTTTGTTACCGTGGCCAATGGTACCTGTCTTTTTCAGCTTCAAGAATCTATCAAATAATGTTATGTTAGTAGATAACCTTTAATATGTCTGTGGACTAAAAACTCACTAACCTCACTGAGCTCCTTCACATAGTCCTCCCGAATCCGCACAATTATCTTCCAGAGCGTCCACCTGAAGGCTGTGACTAGGGGCATCCACCTCCTTTTGTTCCTCTGGGTCTAAACCGTCCTGAGGATTGGGATGATTGACACCACTTTGACCAAGACCACAGCGAGGAAAGAGATGATCGGTGGTATCAGGACAAGGATTTTAATGATAATCCTTGGGGTGACCGAAATATTCACAATTGTGCCTTGAGTATGAACTTTCCTCACTTTGACTGTGATAATCCTTCGGCTTGGACTTGCAAAGTGAATAAGTTCTTCGACTATTACCAGACACCCTTATATCAGGGCATCCGGATGGCTTCTTTCCATATGGAAGGTGTTGCGCCACCCCCATGTGATTTGGGGGGTTGCCCAAAACATGCTTCTCTCCACCCCAGGTGTTTCGGGGTGGCCGATCCACCATACACTGGTTTGGTTGAGCCACCTCCAAAATGTGCTTAGGGGTGTATTGGCCACCCCAATTTGATTGTAAGGGTGGCCAAGCCTTCCCAATGAGTGGTTTGATGACCAACACTCTCTTTTTTTCTTTTTCTTCTTTTTATTTTAGCACTTTGAGTTTTTGTTTTAATTGAAGGTATTTTCGTAATTTTATGGTTAAAAAGTGCATATGATCGAGATTCCATCTGATTTAACGAGTTGGCCTAATGGAATAGGTTGTTTTCCAAGAATTAGTAGTTTAAGGGAGTTTAATGTAAGATGTTGAAATTTGTGGGGACAACGTGTAAATAAGTGGTAGTTGTGAAGGGTTCAAGATATTTAACCTTTTTTTTTTTTTTCCCATCCTTGTTTGAAGTTACTTGAAATAGTTAGTTACCACATGTTTTTTGTTTTTTTTAGTTAATGAAATCAAATTACAAAAAAATAAAAAAATAAAAAAATCACAATTTTTCCTTTAGTTCTCTAGACTAACTCTAAGCGCATATCTATTTTCATAAAAAAGAAAAGTAATGTTAACCTCTTCAACCTAGCTCTTCTTTCTTTCCTTAAAAGAAATGTAAATGCATTTATAGACAGAAAAGTAAGAATTCCTATGAAAAATGAAAGAGAAATAAATCATATTTGATAAATAAGTCATAAATAATTTCTGTCATTTTTATTTGCCCCTGTAACAGGTAAGAAATGTAACTAGTTCGTTGTTTTCTCACCAGGTAAAAAGTAATTAAAAATATGTATTTCTTATTTTTTTGGATAATTAAAACATGTATAATGTCAAAAAAAATTTGGTCTAACACAAGCACAACATAAACCAAATTAAGACTATTTGCACTTTCCTATGTACTTTATGGTCCTATATATGATACAAACATTTCATATGTTTCATTTGATCTTTATTAATCAATGTTTTTTTGCAAATATATATATATACACCATCATTCATAAAAAATTAGGGTTGGCAATTTTTGACACAACCCGCGAACCCGACACGAACACGACATGAAAAAACAGGGTTTAGATTTGGCATTATCGAGTTCGAGTCATAATCGGGTCAACCCGATTATGACCCGTTCATAATCTTGTTTGGTGGGTCAACCCGCGGGTTGACCCGCAAACACGATTATGACACGGTAAAAAATAAAAAAACAAGAATTTTGTGATGTGGGTCGTCGGGTCAAGGAGGAGTTATGATGCGCCTAAATCCGAGTTATGCTGAAGTCCTTAGGTCTTCTCTGCCGAAGATGGAGGAGCGAAGGAGCCTCTTGGTCCTTCCAAATTTCCAATCGCCAGTTAGCTAAGGTTCCAAGTTGGCTCTCTTCTCCTGTGTTAGCAGGAACATCGAAGACCAATTTGAAGACGACATCAACCTCCTCTGCCACGGAGAAAGTCTTTCAGGCCCAGGCAACTCTTTCGGCAAAGGGTCTTTGTGCTCAGGCGAAAGTTACGGCCAAGACCACAACGGCGAAGACAGCTTTGGCGAAGTCGAATCCTCCGGTGAAGGCAGTTTCGGCCAAGGCAGCTCAGTTGAAGACATCTATGGCGTTTCTCTCTGCTACGTCGAGAATGGCGTCTGACTTAGGCTTAGGGGGAAGGGCGGCTGTCTCTAGCACCCCTTCGTTGTCCTCTGCTACAGCCTACACGCAAGTCCTATTTTCAAGCCCGTGTCTGAAACTCTGAAATCTGAATCTTGGATTCTTGATGGTAGCAGCGAGTCAGTGACGATTCGACGAAGACGGAAGACCCAGCAGCTGAATCAGTGAATCGTGTTATTCGAGTCGAGTTCGTGTTACCCGGTTTACAATCGGGTCGTGTTCAGGTTGCAGGTTTCAACCCGATTAATAATCGGGTCGGGTTCGTGTTAGACCCGATTATGTAATCGAGTCAGTCGGGTTGACACGAACCTGACCTGCCGACCCGAATTGCCAAGAGTATAAAAAATGCCCTACTGCTCATATATTCTCAATGACGGACCTATAGGGTGCTGGGAGGGATTTTATTTAGAATTATATCCGGCCCCCCTCAAATAAGCATTCTGGAGGAGGCATGCCTACCTTAATGGTTGGGGTTCTTTGGCAACCCCAAATACTTTTAATCACCTTATATATATATATATATATTTAGGACTAAAGTCCCTGAGGTCCCTTGGTAGCAGGTTGTGTGGTTTCCGTTGGCTATTCCTCGACATGCTTTCATTTTATGGCTTGTTTGTAGGAATGCTCTTACTACCAAAGAATGTATATGTGAATGGGGATTTACTGAAA
The DNA here is from genome assembly GCF_958979055.1 of Alnus glutinosa. Taxonomy (NCBI): domain Eukaryota; kingdom Viridiplantae; phylum Streptophyta; class Magnoliopsida; order Fagales; family Betulaceae; genus Alnus; species Alnus glutinosa. Next base: position 21,281,846 of record NC_084899.1, on the reverse strand, counting down.
ATTCTTTATGTCGGTTTTGTTTTGGGTGCCAGGAATCGATTGATCATTTGTTCTTTCAATGTAGTTTTTGTAGACGAGTTTGGCGTCGTTTGATGGTTGCTTGTTGTATTTCTAACCCTTGTGTGCACTGTGATGATGTTTTGGTCTGAAGCTGCAATTTGAAGGGTAAAAGTATGCAGAATATTCTCTGTAAGCTCTGTTTGGCAGCAGCTATATACCATCTATGGAGACTGAGAAATGACCTTTGTTATGGTAATATTCCTTTGACTGAAGAAGCTCTTGTTGCTCGGATTAAAGGTGAGGTTAGAGCTCAAGTTCTATCTAGTAGGAAGATGAAGAACATCTCGGGTAGCATTGCACAGCAGTGGCGTTTGTGAAACTGCTGTTGTCTTGTTTTCTGATTTAGTTGTTCTGGTTGATGGCTATGCTGTAATTTGTTTTGGTTGATAGGTTGTTGTATAGAGAGTTTGTTCTCTTAGTTGGTTGTTGTATCCAGTGTTTACTGGAGTGATGTTTTTTGTTGAGTTTGGTTTATAAAGTATTGATTCATCCAAAAAAAAAATAAATTATTTTTTATATACTATGGGCCTGTCAATAAAGATTTTTTCACCCCAAATAGAAGATGAGTATCTAGAAGATCATTAGTAGTTTATATTGAGAAACAAATTGCTAAAGATTTTACTACATATATGATAATATATGGATGGATTTTATTCTATGAAAGACCGTCCTCGAGCATAATTCAAAGAAATGCCAAATTATTATTATTATTATTATTATTATTATTATTATTATTATTTTATTTGTATACGTCTATAGCAAACTAGAAACTTTTGTATTCGAAAATAAGGTTTTTTTTAAAGACAATTTTATAGACATTTATGACTTGGTATAAAATTAAGTTTACAAAAAGTTCTAATTCCGTCCGTGTCTATTATAGACCTTTTAATCAAAATAATAATCAAATGGTTCATAAATCATTTTTGGTCGTGCAAAAGGAATTAAACTTTAGTAGATCTCTACAAAGAGGGATCTTGGAGATAATGTACGTGTGATTATTGGGACAAAAGTTACAAGCATTCAAGAGACAAGAGTTACAAGATGATAAATTAGATTTATTGTTGTTAATGTAGAAGTAAAAGAGACTTATAACGTTTAGACCATTATCTCTATAAATAAAGTCTTGCATACAATAAAATAAATCAAAGAAAGATGTAACTAATAAAAGGCTTTGACATATAGACGTAGGCTATAAGTTGAACCACCTTAAATCTATGTGTCTCTCTTTCTTATTTTCATATCTTTGCTAGATTGTGTTTTTAAATGTATCATAGCTTTGTATTCTTACAGTAATGACATAGAATGCTAATTTTGTTGGTTAATTTGGAGGATTAAAAGCTTCTTAACATGAAATTTTCAAAGTAAACAAGCTGGTAAAAAAGCAACGATCTGTCGGCACAAGAAAGTACGAGAAGTCATTAATGTTTGCGATTCTGTGGTCTCAGAATCTACTTGAATATTGGACTGAGATTCTAGTGCAAAACGACTCTGCGATCATTTTTAAAAAGTGGGAAAGTTTCTGATATGAAGTAATTGGTGTCATCCTTACGACTCTACATTTTCACAAGTGCTCACCACATCGACTCTAAACTCTTCACTGGAATTCCTCCCTGGATATCCATTACCATCTATTTTCTGTAACAGCAGCCACACTTTTCCCAAGGAAGAAATGAGACGTTGATGCCATGTTTTGGCAATGCCGATGAAACAAACCAAACTCTGATGAAAATAGGATGTAATCTATGGTTGTTCGAAAAGCACCACTCAAGTTGCAGAGACATGGCTTTTGGTGCCAAGCATGGGATCGGAGCATTTGGAATTGGAACCATTCGCTCTTTTGCCATTTCTTTTTCTCTGGTCAACGCTTTTGCAAATTAAAATACAACCCCGAAGCCCAATTCTTTTACTTTTAGTAAGCAACCATTGAGGTTGCAGACTAGTTAGTCAGATTAGCAACACTATTTTCGACAGGGATGATTGTGACGTTCTTCATTAGTCAGATTAGCAGCACTATTTTCGACAGAGAGATGATTGTGACGTGCTTCCTTGTCTAAGTACGAGAATTAAGATGTGTTTATATTTATATTCGTACTATTTTTTATATAACTTGTTTTAAGATCATGATTATTATGAATTTATGAGAACTCTTCAATTCAATTAAGCGTACTTATACGAGAATAATGTTAAGATGAGTGTCTTCTTAAAAAGTCTGGTTCAAGAAATCTAAAAACAAAAAACATCGTATTTTTAGAGGTGAGTTATTATGAGTGTCTATTTGGATTAACGGTTTAAAAATATAATAATTTGAAAACGCATGCATTTTTTTTTTTAAAATGTAGTTAAACGCTTGATAAAATACGTAAGCAAAGAGTACGGAATCGCAGGCCAAATGCCATCTAAGTCAACCTTCACTTTCAAACTTTTGAAAGACACAATTATCTTATCTTTTTAGGGCCGAAAGCCTTGGTGCATCACTAGCGCAAAAGCAATCTCCCACCCGAAACCCATTCCTTAGTGCAGCCGCCCATGCAAACTCATTCGTAGCGATATTTATACTTAGAACACTTTATTCTCACTACATTTTCAATTGCTCTAAGAATAAATTCTATTAAATTAGAAGAATATTTTCTGACTCAATTTGGAAGAAAAATTTTATATCCTTTAAAAAACATATGTCAGTTTAATTGATTAAATTAAAAAAAAAAAAATCAGTTGTAAGAAAATTTTGTATACCGGAGTTGTTATTCTCTTTTTAATAATTTAAGAACTCAACGGTGTGTTAGATCATGAGCAATATTATATACTCAACTCTTATCTCACTGATTGATGTGGCAGTGCCCATCAATCAGGATCAGCCTTAATTAAAAATAAATAAAAAATTAAAGGGCTGATGAGCATTCCCACGTCAGCAAATGGGATGAGAGTTAAGTATTTAAAATTGAGAAATGTTTGGTTTCATTCTTGTCCATCTCTGTACAAAAGATGTGCAAATCGATTCACAATTGAATTTAGATTCTACAAATTCAATGATGAATTTACAAAAAACATGTGCAAGAAAATGATACCAAACACATTTTTTTTATAATTAGAATTATTCGTGTTAGATTCATGTATTACATAATAATAATGTTATTTTCACTGCTACATCATCAAGTTAAATGACAGCCATATATATATTAGTCCACTAAATATCATTTGGATCGGAAAATATCAATCTACGCTAAGGTCATACTCATACAAGTGGCATGGCACTCGTCAATTGTGATAGAGTCAGGGCCGGGGCCATGGCACCTGTCATAGTCTCTGCTCATCTTCTTCGAGCAGTCAATTACTCAATAAGAGTAACGAGTGGACCACCAGAGTATATATATATATATATATAACCTCTCTCTCTCTCTCTCTCCTTTGCCTGGTGACACGTTAAAGTGGTTTTAATTTCCCTAAGAATTATGTGAAACATCCAAAGATGCATGTCTTCGTTTCTGCCTCTGAAATCTTGGCATTTTTCAGTATCTGATTTTGATAAACGAGTAAAAAGCAAGGCAACTGGAACGTCCTTTCCTTGGGACAAAGGATACTTCTATCATGAATATCGGCTTTTGTGAATTCCTAATGTAAAGAATATTCCTGTTTCCATTACATATTATGTATATATTCTTGCACTTGGCTTTCTAGTGCAATGAATGCTCTTCAAATTCTACTTGCAACTAGAACCTTCAACGATGAGGAAATTTTGTCTTCATTTTGTGGAATTTGGACCAAAAATGATAGAGAAGGGCATGGATACTGGATGTTTCGGGCAGTATGAGACACTTAGACTAGGGGCGGTAGTTCGTGTTCGCGTGTTGGGTTTGAATTCTATCGAGGCATAAGTATAAGATAATATAAATCAACTCTAATCCAACCCATTTAATTAAATCTCAGATTGATTGACCGTTTTCCTACTTCTAAGCTGAAATATGATGTTGTTCAAAAGTTTGGAAACAAAACTATATTAAGATCGAGCATTTTAGCTATTTTGATGAGCTAATTTGGTGAAAATGTACAAAAACCTTTCCTAGCAGCTTCACCAATTTAACCAAAAAAATTTGGTGAGTGACAGTATTTAATCACCAATTTTGATGAGTACTATTCACTCACCAAATCATTAAAAAATAATAAAAAATTGTCATTTCTCTTTTCTTTTCTTTTCTTTTTTATTTTTTATTTTTATTTTTTTCTCACACCGATCAGCACATCACCACTTTTTTCCTTTCTTTTTCCCATTTCTTCTCCCAACTCTCACAAATATTAGGTACCAATTTAATTAAACTTTTAACCTTAAATATCAACTAAATACCATCACCACCATCACTGTTAATAATATTTGAACTATTTATTAAAAATACAAAAATAAAATTAAAACATTTCATATAACGTAGATTTTTGTTTTTTGAAGGATGCAATTAGAAAAAGAGAGATACAGAGAGATTGTGGGCAACAATTATAAAAAAAAAATCTAAGGGTTTTATCTCTTTTATTTTTATTTTTATCAAAACAAAAATATTAACAAATAACATAAATAAATTCAAAAAAATTAAATAGAGAAAGAATAAAAAAAATATGAAAAAATATTATTTAAATGGAATAGTGATAGAAAATTGTTAAAATGGTGAGGCTGTTGGGGTTGCTTTAAAAAAATGGCTCACCAGAATAGCTAAAAGTGGTTTTTAGCTATTTTGGTGAGCCATTTTTTAAAAATTCTCCCAGCAGTCTCACCATTTTAACTATTCACTATCACTATTCCATTTAAATAATTTTTTTTATATTTTTTTTTATTCTTTCTCTATTTAATCTTTTTACAAAAAATCTTCATGTACATGAAATAAGGATATTATTGTGTGAGAGAGATGGGAGATGGGAGAAAAAAGGAAAAAAGTGTGCTGATCATGTGAGAGAGAAATGTGAAACAAAATTAGTAAGTGAATATTACTCATCAGAATTGGTGAGTAATTTCACTCATCAAAACTTTTTGGTTAAAATAGTGAGGCTGCTATGAGTAATTTTTTAATGTTTTCATCAAATTAGCTTACCAAAATAACTAAAAAGCTATTTTGATGAGGCTACTAGGAATGCTCTCGTGCTTCAAAGATGCTAAAATGTTAAATTACTACTTATTTCAAAAGGTTAAGTTAATATAAATAGGTTAATTTAATTATTCAGTGCTCAATACTTTAATATTTACCTTCGCGTGTGAGCTTAAATTCCATTTTAATAGGTGGTGCTCAACACGTATAATATTTAATTAAAATGAGGGAGACATAATTCGAATAAGTACCAGGTTAATTTAATCAATATTTTTTTAAAAAAAAAAAAAGAAAAAAAAGAAAAGAAAAGAAAAGACAAAACAAAGTCTCAAGGAACAAGGAGGAGAAATTTCTTTGTAATGTTTATATCACTGTATTAGTTTTCCAATAGTCTCCAACAAAAACCATCACATCAATTATTTTTTTTTAAAGATACTTAGATTATATTAGTAACCCATCACATCAATTTATAATATGTAGCCTTTTTAATCGGTCAATGGCCCCTTTAATTTGTCAAGACTCCCACACGGTGTTAACATGTCGGCCATTAACCGCCCTACAGTTCCTTCTGATCTCTCCTGGACGGTTGGATTGCAAATCACCCATCTTCAACATTCCCTCCACCAAGGCCTTGAAAAAAGCAGTCTCGTCTTTGCTAAACAGCTCCACAAACTTCCTCGTCTGTGTGAACGTGAACAGTGTTTGATCAGAATTCAGAAACCCTCTCCCGGCGACCAAGTCCTTGAAGTATTGGTTATCAAATAGACGGGGAGTTGCGTCCAGGTCTCCGGTGACGTTTTGGTCCACATTAGGCGGGCAGAGCTTCTGAAGCTTTTCTCTGAACTTGGGCTCAATGGCAGGGTCCGGCCGGCCTGTACCGGATTGGTTATACAGCCGATACATGATGGAAAAGCAACGTCCTTGGCCAATGGAATGAGTCCCAGAAAGGGCTACAAGGTCTTTGACAGAGAGATTATATTTGCCAAAGAGGTCGATGAGGAGACTCGCATTGGATCTTGGGCTTGGCATGATTTCATTCGAGTCCTCTTGCCTTGCAGTTAAGCTGTCCAATCTTCCTAGCCTCACCTCCCAATCAGGCCCTCCAGTCTAGTTTAAGAAAACATTATGCATTAATCATTTCACTTTGACCAAAATTACAAACAAAAATGGATATTTGTGTTGAAAGAGAGCAATGCTACCGGTCACACTAAATTTTTCTATCAATTTCTTATCCGTTCATACGACGTGTTTTAAGTGATTAACACACGTGCAAAGCACATATGAAAATATAGTGGGAAGAATATATAGTTAGCCTTCCTATGAGAGTATATATATCCAAACTTCAACCATTTAGCAAAATTCATCCTATATATATACCAAAATTTTACAAGTCTAGTCCTGTGTATAATAACTTTTACACATCTCTCAAGGGTCCTACGATTAAAAATTAACAGTCTAAAAGGCAAAATGGGGCAGCATATATAAAAGAAAAAAAATATTAATAGAAAAACTATGAAATAAACTGTTGATACCATCATAAAGAAAAGAGTTTAGCATACCTCAAATAAAAAAAAAAAATTACTTCCGCTCCAATCGTGCAATTTTTAGTTAATTTTTGATTGCACGATCTGTAAATCGAACACAAATTTAATTTGGAAATAAAAGGTTAGGTTTGAGCGGTATGATCCGTTTAATTAAATTAATAGGATTAGGCTTTGACACGACTCAAACCTGATATGCAACAGTAATAGGATTGACAATTTCGATACGACCGGCAAACTCAATACGAAATTAACAGTTATGATTGAGAAGTTTGACACCAATTTAATTAAATGGATCGAATTATAATTAATCTAAATAGTTTCGAATGGTATAACCTCGATATGAGTTAAACCCGACACAACAAGTATATAATAATCGACACCCCAAAATATATGTGCAGAAAGATATTTTCCCTCTAGACTTTAGAGGCAAAAGAAGGGCTAGCTTCATCACACCCAACGCGTGTGCAGCGTGCCCCCATCAGCAGCAAGCTAAAATAAAGTACACTCTTCTTCGGGAGTATCTGATTATGTCGCTGTCTTTTAGCTTTGGATAGGGCTAAAATGATTTTGAGGTGAATACTATAAGGCCAGCTGCAATTAATGGAGCAAGCAACTTGACAAAAGTTTGACAAAAAGGGTCTATTTGGCCGAGAATTCGGCGACAAACCTCAGTGGCTAAAAGCCAGAAGACCCTCAATGAATGATAAAAAAAATAATATCCCCTACGCAACTTCATATGCCGAGAAGATAAAATACTGAATACATACCAGCGCAACGGCATCTCTGGCAGCCATAATTATGATATCCGCGCATGAAACAACTCCGGGGCAGGCCCTCTCTAAGGCCTCCTTGACACCATCGATGACCTCGAAGGATCTCAGAGAATTTACATTCGAAAGGGCTTCTTTTTCTCCGAGCATGGTCGGCGTGTCGTCCAGCAGCATAGAAGCGTCGCAGCCCTTTTATATGGAGCGTGTCGTTAGCATATATAAAAATCATCTCAATTTCGTAATTAAGCTAAGAAGGGAAATATTGAAGATTCATGAGATTCTTTGCACACGAAATGAAAAGAACCAAACACGAAAACAGAGAGAGTTAGCTAGCTAGCTAGCTAGCTCTGAACAGTAGTTACATTAACAAAGCAATCGTGGAATTGGAAGCGCATGACCGACGCAACGCTTCTGGGTTCTCTAATCAGGGCCTTCTTCATGACATCCCGGACGATGAATTCAGCTTCCGGGCACGTTTCCAGGTAGAAATCTGGCCGGAGTTGGGCTGCGGTGGCCATGGTTATATGCAAGGTCAGAAGGACTACAGCAAATAGAGGATGCATTAGTTCTTCTTCTTTTTGTGCACTAGTGGGTGGGTGTGGGAATGGTCCAATTTAGTGACTATATTTGGCCTTTTATAACCTTCTTGGATACATGTATGTAAACTATGGGCAAAAGGGGTAAATTGCTCATGGGTCCCTCCTCTTTTTCTTTTTTACATTTTTTTTTTTTTTTTTTTTTTTGGGGTTGATGGGTATGTTTAGTTTCGCAATTTGTTTAGTCGTTTCAAAACGTATGGTTTAAAAGAATAGCAACTTTAATTAACGTTTAATAAAATTACGATTTAGCCTTGAAAATGTGCGTTTCTTTGTCGAGCACAATCTTAAATGAAACACTTTTTCAGATTTTATTTAAAACACGCTTTTGCCATGTGAAATCGCCTCACCCATAATTTGATTTATCTTGTTTTTGCATGGGGCAGTGCAGTAGTACTCAATGCATCAGAGGATTTTTGTTTGGTTTGTGAATGGTGGGGTGATCATCCAGAGCGTCGGCCATTCCCAGACCCTGCATGCATGACTTTGTTGCATCATCGACACTCAAGTTTTTGCAAGTGGAGTCAGAACTTTGGCTGGAAGCCACAGCGATTCTCTGCCTACAAACCAACTGCGCGTCACTCCACAAAGAAATTAAAATTACCAAATTTGACAGAATATTTAACCGAAACGGTGGACGAATTGACGGAAACAAAGTTTGAACGCATGCAGAATCTTTGTTCTTATAAATGGATTAATTTTAGAGTAAATTATATTTTCTCATAAGCAATCAATCGTTTAAACTACTGTTGAATCAATTGTAATATTTCTATCATTAATATTTCTCTAATTTTCATTATATTTAACATTTAAAATTTACATGCTTATCTTGTGTTTATCTCTAAAATCTGTCATACATATTAATTGATGAATGATAACCGCAACGCATGCATGAGATTAATCCAGATAGCTATTGATGACCTATTTTTTTCTTTTTTCTTTTTTAGTTTCTCTATAATCATGTGTAAGCATATATATAAATTAAGGTTTATATATATATATATATGACAATTAATAGTTATGAAAGTCTTGCGACATTGCAACCAAACCCATGGTCAAGGGGATTAATTAATAATTAATTGCTTAAAATTCAAATTTTAGGAAATATATTATAAATGATCCTATAAGTTTATGATGAAAAAAACATAGTTAATTTACCCTTGATTAAAAATACATCCAATTTTTGTTTAGAGTTTATTTTTAATCCATTGCATTTAGAGAAAAAGAAAAAGAAAAAAAATTGAATGGATGGTAACAATTAAATCATGGGTCTTTTTGAATGTTACTATTACATAAACTTGGAATATATACTCTACATTTCCTTTTGTAATAATTAAGAGGATTTGACCTTAATTCCATATATTCCAGATTTCTCATAATAACTCTCTTGAACGGTTCTTAAAATTAATCCTAATCCCTATTACTAAAAGTAGTAAATGTTGAAGTGGATGTGGCCGGCCCATTTAATTAAAAAATAATTATTAAGAATATTAAGAATATTATGGCCGGTGGGAGTTACCATATTAAATATAAAGGATCCTAATGCTCTGGATCTTCTTCCATCTCTCCTTTCTTACTTCCATTTGAAGATATTCCCTTTGCCATTCATGGGAGAAATGTTCATTTTCCATTAGAGCCTAATTAAGATCATTATTTGTGAAATAACCTCTAATTTGTTAATTTCTCTTAATTAAAACTATGAATCAAGAAAGGATGATTTTACTTTATTTTATTTTTTTCTTCTTTTGGTAACTAAAGTATTCGGTTGGGACTGCATGGACCAGCTGCGTTGAATCTGAATTATATTACAGAATTGGAGAGGCCAGCACTGTATCATCAGTTTTCATTCTAATTTTAAGTGTTTGATGTGGTATAAAATATTGATTAACTTAAATTAAATATTTTTAGTTGACAAAGAAAAATAATATTTACGAGGCGTAAATGGTTTACGATTCTTCCACACTCAAGACGCGCAATTGTAGGAGGGTCCCTTACGAGGCCTACCTACCTGAGCATGTCTCGAGCTGCCTAAACAGTACTAGTTTAGGTAAGTGAGTCCTATAAGATCTCTCTCATAATTGTCTGTCCAAATTGCATTGGATTTCAATCCCACTTGAAAGCCTTCTATTCATTCACAGCTCCTTCGTACTGTCTCTCTCTTCTTCGTAACTTCTCATATTATATAAAAATATAAGAAATATTTGGCAATTTTTCATACAAGACAAATGTCAGAAAATATTTTTTTTTGAACCATTTTTAGAGCTGCAAACAAACGGTAAAAAATACCATTTTTTCAAAAAAAAAAAAAAAAAAAAAAATTCAATTTAAAAATATTTTCTGACAATATATTTCACACATAAACAAACGGGACACAGGCAAGAATTCAAGAGAAACTCTTTCGTTTTAGGAAATGCATATATTACTTCCGCTTCCAATTATGTTTTTTTTTTTTTTTTTTCTTTTCTTATTATTGGAGTTTCAGAATTCTATACACCAATATACGTTTGCCCAATGTAAGTTTGGAGCCCATTGTGAGTGCTTGGGGCTCACATTTTCCAAACCGAAGCAAGTCATTATTGGGATAATTGCACCACTGGTTTTTAGAGTTGGCCTAAATTACGAATCACTCCATGTGGTAAAAAAAATTCATGGAAAGTTATTGTGGTAACCTATAATTACGAATCACTCCAATGACCGGTTTAAAGGTGATCAAACCACTCTTAGTGGTCAAATGAATAGTTCAACCATTTATAATGGTTGGTTTGGAGTTGCTAAATGACCTGTTATGTCTTATGATTCTGCCACCCAACATTTACGAATAGTCAAATTATCCCAATGACAAAATGGTGCCTTGGCCACCTCCCATTACCACTCCAATGACTTGCGAGTCATTTTTTTCTCTAGATCTCTCTTATACCGTTACAATTTAGACTATTGATTTTAAACAAGTAGTCCAAATTAGAGATATTGCACTCAATTATATATAGCACCGGATTCGAATTTGTCACATTGCCCCCCCCCCCCCCCCCCCCCCCCCCCCCCCTCCACCTTTTTGGATGACAAAAATTCAAAGTCAGTGGTATTTGACTTAATCCAAATCCCAAAACAAGTAATGGTACTGTAAACAAGCTTGTAGAAACACTAGTGGGTATCTCATTCCGCACATAATCTTTTACTTTGGACAATACTATATATATTCATTTGATTTTGAGTTCGGAATAGACCTCCTCTCCAATAGCATTTCAGATGACCCAAATTGGAGTGCTTTTTATGTTCTTTTTTAATTAAATATTTTAGGGCAAAAATCTAGTCCAGCCAACTGAGTACATACTTGTTTACCCTCGGCTTAGCTGCATTGGAAGTAGGAGTGATAATTCGTGTTCAAGTATCGAATTCGAATCGTGTCGAGACATAGATATAAAATTATAGAAGTCAATCATAACTCGACTCATTTAATTATACGGGTCAAACTTCTCGGTGCTAACTCGCTAATTAAAAGGGGATTAGTAGAAGCACGACTTCTGTATCTAATTAAGTTCCACTTGTGTATTATTGCTTTGCATTGCGATGTTTAAAGTCGTATCAAAAGTAGTTGTTGGACTTCATTAGTGGCATTGCGCTGGCCCAAGACTATCCTCTTGAGAGCAGCGTGCCATTTCCTAAATTGGATTGGGTTAGGGTTGTTGATCCGGCCCAAACCAAAACCCAAAGAACAAAACTCACATTTGACTCCTACTTCAAACCATTACCATCGCAATGTGGTTTGCCCACACTAGAATATAATTTTTATTATTTATTTTTTTTAAGAAATTTACATGTGGTTTGTAGTTTTATCGTACCAATTTGAGTTTTGGAGTACTAAAAATATCTTAGAGATTCTTGGCGTAAGTTATTTGTTCAAAGTGATTTATATTGTCAACCGTTTGACAAAAAATGTTAGATGTACATATTCATGTTGCAATACGAGGCATAGATAATGACTCAAATCTATTGTAAAATTATAATTTTACCCCCATTTTTTTTTTTTAAAAAAAAAAAAAGAAACAGAAAAAGAAAAAAGAAAAAAAAAGAGAGGTCTCCTTTCACCATCCCCTCATCATACAAGGGCCTATCGGCCGCCCCTCTCTTAGGGGTGGTTGCCCCTTACCCAACCGCTCATTGAGTAAGGGGTGACCCTTTTTTTTAATTTATTTTTATTTATTTTTTACTTTGAGGTAAAATTGTAATTTTATAACAGGTTGAGCCATCAGTTGTACAACACATCAATTAGCAATTGGCTGTAACATGAATTCACATGTTAGGATTGGGTACCAACTTTGTCATAATTGGAAATGGGTCTTCCGGCATCCAACTCTACCCAAGTCAAAAGAGTCGGAAAACCTCTGATTCTACCTTCAACAAAGGTAATTTCTAGCCCAAACAAATTTAAGACAAAAAAAATAAGAGGTTGAGAAAAGAGATTCTACATGTTGGAACGAAGACGAAGATTTGTTCTTCATCTTCCACTAAAGACGGACGAAGAACTAATATAAGTATGAAGATTGAAGAAGATATTCAAACAAACCAAAGAGAAAAAGAAATTGAGAAAAAAATGAGACTTCGGGTTAGGACTACGACGTAGAGCCAAATAGAAAAGAAAAGTGAGAATGGGGGTAGGAAAATATATATACACTACCTAGAGGTGACGGACATCACCTCTTCTCGTTGGGGGGGGGGGGGGGGAAGTTGAGAACAACACAAGGGTAGATCCACCAAAGAAAGGTAGCCAATGGGGGTAGAGATCCACCTCTTCCCAGAGGGGGAAGAGGTATGTCCCTTCCTCCTCCCCCACCCCCTAAATGAGAAGAACGAAGGGTAGATCCACCAAAGAAATGGGGCCGGTGGGGGTGGAGACCAACCTCCAATGAGAAGGTGACCTCCACTGGTAAAGACCAATCTCCATACATAAAAATATAAATAAATAAACAAACAAATAAAAAGTGAACAAATGTTTTCAAAATATTCCTAATAAAAGGCATGAGAAAGTTTTCTACAACATGTTGTGTTTAATTTTTTGAAACTAAAAAACGTGGTGTATAATTTTTTGGAAAGTGTTTTACAGGTTATTTTAAAAAGAAGGTTAATGGAAGGGGTCCACATTTTTTTTTTTTTTTTTTTTAATTTTTTAATTTTTTTCTGGTCAAATTCAACATGGAGAGTGGAGAGGACCACTTTTGAAAACCTGTTTGAATATATATCGTCTAAAACATGTTTTCCAATGTCTGAATATGGAAAATAATGTGTATAATGTGAGAAGACCTGTTTATATAGTGTGTAATACAACATGGTACTACAAAAACAAATAAGACAATTTGGTAAAATTAATATAGAGCAAACAAGCTAAAGACGATTTAATGGATTCTAACGCAACATCTGAAACACCATGTAGAAAAAAGGCTTAAAAAGAGAAATACAACCTGAAGAAAATTATAGTGAAATTTTGAGCGAAATTTATGAACACTGAAGACCTATTTACAGTGTAATAAGACAAGAATCTAGTAATTGGTTTTTTTTTTTTTTTGGGAAGGGAACATCTAGTAAATTAATAGAGAGCAAATAAGCCAAGGCAAATCTGGCAGATTATTACATGTGAAATAGAGCAAATTAAAGTTCATGTAGAAGAAAATTAAATCCATCACACGATACGTTTGTTTTCAAGAACACTTGCTAACAGAATTTTATGGTGGAAATGCAGAAGAATTATCCAGCGGCTTATCGAGATCATTCATTTCAAAATAAAGGCCAGAATCAGACAGATCTTCCAAGTCTTTGAAAATATCAGGATCAAGTGCAGCATCAATATCACTTCCACCATGACCGGGATTCTGCAAATATGTAAACAAATTATGCATTAGTGTATCGATTACAACTTCAAAGAACATCTGCAAGCAAAAGAAAATAGTACAATAATCAAGAAAACACATTATGAAATTTTTAAGTCTATGACACTAATGATAAGACACACAGTGGGTGAAGAAGTTAAATTTTCAGATGGGAAAAATATAGGCTATGTACATTTCTTGCTTTTAGTGGTTTAACTTTCCTTTTAAAATAAATAATTTTAGTTGATTTGGATTAATTATAAAGAATTACTAGTTGAATCGCACTGTATTTTGCTCTTTCCTGTTTCCTAGTTCTAGATGTTTATTACTAAAAGTTATTACTACTGTTTATTCTGTCTTACAATAAAAATGTGAAAATTAACAAGTGCACACTCACTGACGTGGCACTAAAAATCACCATTAGATTCAAAATTCAATAGTGATTCATCCAAAATCTAATGGTATTTTTTAATGCGATTTTATTGGGAGTATGCACTTATGAGTGTGGGAGCGAGAGTGTAGCATTTCTCAAACCAAAATTCAAACACCAACAATTAACAAAGGCTGTGAAGTTAGAGAAAAATGAGAACACATCATCATCAAGGCCATGTTATACAATGCTCCAGTTATTAATTGTTCTGATACCATTTGTGACGATTCAAGAAAAACCATGACCACATATGTACTATCACTCTAAAAAGACTAGTCAAATTACATTTGGAACCTCCTATAATCACTTATAAACTTCAATGTGAGACTTGGCACCCATAAACTCTTTTAGGACTAACTTTCCTGAGTATCACAATTCTTCTAGGAGTAATATTGAAGATGTGGCTATCACTTTTCCTCAATCGTTAACAATGGTAGCAAAGCCAAATTAGTAACACCATGTGACGCTGAAGCACTACAGGCATAGGCCTTGATAAGAACGTCACGAATTTGAGTGGAGGAATTATGACACTCCATAAAGTTAGTCCTTAAGAAGCTCATGGGTCTTAAGTTCCACATTGATTCCTTACTAGGTGAGATTGAGCTTTATAAGCGATTCTATGAAGCTCTAAATGTAACTTGACTAGTGATTTTGGAGTGATAGTGCAGATGTAGATCGTTACATCCAGCTACCAAAATCGCAATTCACTAGTGAATTTTAGAAACTCTATAATAGGAAATGACCGACTTATTGTAACTATCAAATTGAAAAACATAAATGTAGTAGATCAGATAAGTGAACAATGTGCAAAACTCTCAGTAAGTCTGAGATGGACAAAGAATGTTAGAAAATATGCCATACTTAAAATTCATGCTGCTATTATAAGAGCCAAATTAGTAACACCATGTGACGCTGAAGCACTCGTAACATGAGCCCAGATGTAGCAAAGCCAGATTAGTAACACCATGTGACGCTGAAGCACTAATGATATGGGCCCTGATGAGGACGTCAGGAATTTGAATGGAAGGGATTGTGACATTCCAGAAAGTTAGTTCTAAATAAGTTCATCGGTCTTAAGTCCCACATTAGTTCCTTACCAGATGAGATTGGACTTTATAAGCGATTCTAAAAAGCTCAAAATGTAACTTGACTTGTTATTTTGAAGTGATAGTGCAAATGTGGCTCGTTACATCCAGCTACCCAAATTGCAATTCACTGTGAAGTTTAGAAACTCTAATAGGAAATGACCGATACTTATTGTAACTATCACATTGAAAAACATATGTACTAGATCGGGTAAGTGAACAATGTGCAAAACTCTCGGTAAGTCTAAGATGAACAAAGAAAGTTAGAAAATATGCCATACTTAAAATTCT
Organism: Alnus glutinosa; assembly: GCF_958979055.1. NCBI lineage: Eukaryota > Viridiplantae > Streptophyta > Magnoliopsida > Fagales > Betulaceae > Alnus > Alnus glutinosa. Next base: position 21,266,143 of record NC_084899.1, on the reverse strand, counting down.
TGCTGCTACTATATCAGGAACATATTAGTAAGAAAAACGGCAAAGAAGGTTACACACCTTATATTTGTCATCTTCATTCCAAACCAAAGCATTGTCCTCTGTGAAGCATGCAATCATTGAAGGAATATCATCATCACCAAAATTTTGATGCTGCTCCTTTGAAACAACATTATTACCGAGAACCGTTGAAAGGATATCACCATCGCCCGATTCCTTGAAAACAGCATTATTGGCATGAACTGCCAGAAGCCCCTCACAGTGGGATGGCATGGTTTCAGAAAAACATGACTCAGAAACTGTGCGACCCAATTGCAAGGTGCCAGTAGCAACTGAACTGTTACAGTTACTAGGCAGCAGATAGGCTGGTGTAGACAAACCAGCATAAGGGCCAGATTCTACACAGCCAACTGCTGGAATCCCCTCATATCGGGATGGCATGGTTTCAGGCAAACATGACTCAGAAACTGTGCTACCCAATTGCAAGGTGCCAGTAGCAACTGAACAGTTACAATTACTAGGCAGCATATAGGCTGGGGTAGACAAACCAGTATAAGGGCCAGATTCTACACCGCCAACTTCCTCATCATCATTCCAATCTTCCTCCTTATATGGTACTCCGTATTGAGCACCATTTCTTGGGCCTGGGCCGTCCTTTTGGAAAATCACACAAAGCACATATTTGTTGTTCTGCAAGACAAAAACATCATGAGAAAGAATTCAAGTAAGCCACCAGAATAACATCAACCAGTTTTATATATGCAAGAACTTGCACGGTATTCTAGGGATCTAGTCGGTGCAAAGCCCCGGATGCCTCGGTTGTCAATATATATATGCAGAGAATGTGGCCAAAAGGGCCAGTGCATCAAAAGGTCTAAAACATAACTAATACTTTTTTCTTTTTCTTTTGTTAAGACGAGGAACCCCTCTAAGGCAGAGCAACTTCATTTACCCACCTTTGTCATTATAATCCTACCTTTTAAGGATACGCAATTATTTTCATCTTTTTCTCCCTTTTTTTTATGGGAAGGGGTAAGACATTATTGCTGGGTCTCTTGAATCCCACCAAAAAATGAAGTTTTAAAGATGACACTCATGAAGTTTCCAAATTTTGAAGAACGCAACTTTTCAAGGGTAATTTTGAAAAGTTATTAATTGTATGCATTCATTTTAGGAAGGGGAAAAAAAGAACATCTACAAAATGGATAGATTGGCACATAATATGGGATGTAGGGAATTACCGCATAACAAACCTATGCTGAGTCCAACAGAACATAAAATTCAATCAACAAGAACCTTAGTAAGTAGTTATGGTTGTTGAGTTGTGTTCCTATGTTCCTCAACCATTCACAATGTATTAGCCGGATGATGCGGGAAAAGACTACTGGAATGTGTTAATATAGAGGCAAAAAGACAAACCTTATTGACACCTTATATTTGCAGCAGCCCAAACGAATGGGGACCCACATTATAGTACTACAGACACTAAAAAAATAAATAAAATTTTCAGGTGGTTCCTTTAATCAATTTTGAGGTTGTTCCCAATAAATTCAAACACAAGAAAAATCCAACTCAAATGATATATCAAACCTTTTGATTCTACAAACGAGTAATATACCCAGATTGATAAATAACCAAGCATTACCTGAATGTATCTCTCGGCCAAATTCTTATCTTCAAGTCTGTACTCATGCAAAACCCAATCTGTCCGTGCCCCTTTTGCTCTTCCTTCATGGAAAATCAATGTTTTTATATGCCCCACCAATTTTTCTTTGAGATGAACAGGTCTATCGTTTCCGGTGACTTTCCAGAACCCACATTCAGCAGTGCGATTCATTCTATCCCCAGTTGAATATTTTTTCTTCAATGGACAAAAGAAGTACCATTTCAAATCCTCACTTCCCAAAATAGATTTCTCTGATGCAGGAAAAAACGCATTTTAGTAAGAATCACACGGAAAAGGCATAATATGCTAATCATGTAAACAAAAGAGTATATATAAGAATCTTCCCGTGTACCTGGAAGATCCCAAGGGGGAAATTTGTATATATCAACCTCTGAAATCAATTCAAAACGGGGCCTTTTACCCATGACTTTCATCTTTAGATAGTGCACAACCAGCTCGTCATCTTCTGGACGAAATCGAATCCCAGGAGGCAGCCGAGATCCTTCCGCCATTAAGAAATTCCAAATAATGTCCCTCAATCCCATAACTTCAGAAACCCAGTATACAAATTCCTCACGAGCAGCGGAGATGACAATGCGTAATACCCTGTACCTTAACCAACAAGTAACCAAAATCCCTTCCACAGAAACAATGAACTAACTCTACTTTAGACTGCAATTAAAATGATACTTCCCACAAATGAAAAGCAATCTGTCATCTCCAATGTCGAAACAAGACCCTCCGCCAGCACCAGAGCTTCACACTAACCATGAAACTAAAATCGGACCGAAAAATTGACAAATCTTTCTTGTAGAGATCCAAAGACATTTGGTGCGCACTGATACCCTGTTATCAGCATTATTAAGCACGCAACCCAAAAGAACCCCAAAAACAGACACCAGAAACTAAATATGACCGTAAATCAACCAACAAATCAAAATATGATTTCTTTTTCTTTCTTTTTTTCAATCGAAGAAACCCCTGATAGGACTAAAAATAAAGGGACTTGGAACTATGGTAGAAAGGAAGGAACGAAGCAATACATCTTTCACTAAATCAAAGAAGACCCAGACTATTAACACGCAAGAGGCATATAAAACAGATAATTTATCAGAAACAACTCAAAATCCAAATCGCCTACAATTAAACCTCCAAACCAAGTAGTAGAAATAAATAAATAAAAACTTCCCAATTCAGTTCAAATCGAAGCAAACCCAGATTGTAAAATCAATCGCATAAACCCAAAAAGACTAAAAACTAAACGGAGAAAGCAAAATCGGAAAAAAAAAAAAAAAAAAAAAAAAAAAAAAAAAACCTAGCATGAGAAAACAGTCAGCCTGAACACAAAAAGGAAAAGGAGAAAACCCAAGAAAAACCTTGCATGCGAAACAAGATGAACATCACAACTCACAAGCTAACCTCAAACAGGAAAACCAAAATCCTTAGAGAAAACAATAAACATTAAAACAAAAAACCCTAAACCTAACGAAATCAAAATCCAAAAGCAAATAATAGAAACGATTCAAAGAGAAAAACCCAAAAGACCGTACCTGAAGCCAGGGAGACCCAAAGAGTAGAAAGAGAGAGAGAGAGAGACAGAGTGTGCGAGAGAGAAACCCAAAAACACAAGCGAAAATGGTATGTAATTTCAGAAAATGGGAGGAGGTTGGGTTCTGCGAGCTGCGAGCGAGTAAAGAGAGACTTTGTTTGGGTGTGTGTTGGCGTACTTTGGTTGGTTCTTGAATCTTATTGGTTGGTTGGAAGCTTGACTGACAAGCCGGGGTTTTGATTGGCCGGCTTCCTTCAGTTATGGTAGGACCATGCATATATGTATGACGTATGTAAGTTGAAAATATAAAATCGTTAACGATCTTAGATCCTGACCGGGAATAGATAAGATACATTATCTCTAAAACATAATTTTTTTTTTCTTATTTTTTTTTGACTATTTTTAGTCAGGTTACAATTTTTATTTTTATTTTATTTTATTCTATTAAAATATAATTTTTTTGTCAAAAAAATTGAAATAAAAGTAAAAATTGTCGGTAAAGGTGGTCAGAAATTGTATCTTAAAGTAACAATGTATCATATCTCTTCCGAAAAAATGATCTTTTGTCACCCTAACACGCAACTCTTGACCATCTTACCCACGTGGCAAGGTGGTCTATGAGCTACCTTCAGTGTTTTTTTCTTTTTCTTTTTTTTTTTAAAAAATGAAAATAAAATAAAAATAAAAATAAAAGTTGTCACGTGGATAAAGATAATCTAGAATTGTGTCTTGGTATGACAATGTATTATATATCGTTAAGGCCCAACCTATTCAACCGACCCGATTACCCGACTCAGGTAGTTGGATTGGGTATTCAGCGGCACCTACGCCCGCACATATCTCAGAGAAACCAGGATATAAGGAACATGACGCACAATATGAAGCCAGATCGTGCGTCTGGAGCTTCATCAAAGACATGTTGCCGATATGAGATCGTGCGCCCGAGACTAGCAATCGTGGAACTCGAAATATTCGTGCGCCCGAAGACACGTCTTCTTCAATTGCTGATCACGTATATACCAGGAGCAATCTTAACTACTCCTCGATCTCTATAAATACATGGGACTCTTCAGATGTTGAGGTATGCGGATTAATTTCTATAACCTTACTCTCTGCATTTACTCTCAAACAATACATTTACTTAAGCATCGGAACGGGGTTGTCAGCATCCCCCCCTCCCCCGATGCAGTGTTTATTCTTATTTTTGCAGATAGGAGGAGGAAAACTCAGACGAATCACTAATCTACACGTTACCTACCGGAATACTGTATCAACAAAAATAATGAATTTAAAATGTGCGATTTAAAAAAGTGATTTTTAAAAACGCAGTTAAGTGTTTGGTAAAAGCACAATTTAGCCTTTAAAAGCACAAATTAAAATTAAAAATTTTACATTTAAAAAAAAAAAAAAAAACATCATTTTACATGCGATTTGAAAGAAGCATTTTTTTTTTCAAATCATATTTTTAAAAACGCAATTTCAAACGATTTATATTTTACAATTTGATTTAAGATCATATTTATTATCTACAAAATTACGATCCTTAAAGCATCCTTATACCTTTTTCAATCCAATATCTTGGCTCAATGGATTTTTTTCATAAGCTTTGGTTAGACGTACATGAGAGAGAGAGTGAGGAAAAATAATAAACTATTATTTATGGTGTGAACAGTAAATTAATTACTATTTATATTAAAAAATTGTAATTTAACTATTATACTAGAAAAAAAAAAAAAAAAAAAAAAAAAAAAAAAACTAATAATAGTCAATTTTGAGTCTTTGACTATGAATCCACCGACTATTGCGTTGAAGATGCACTTAGGAACCGCGTACAACTCAATTTGTGGGGCCATGCGTGTCATGGGACCAACACCACATGCTGATTCTCTCCCCGCCAAAGCCGGGATCAAAAGTCAAAACGCGTCTGTGCTACACGACGGATGTTTCAAAAAAAAAAAAAGTATCAAATGTGGGGAAATTGCTGCATGTTGCTGCGTAAAAAATGGTAAAACCGGATAAGGATTAATCTCTACAATTATTTGTTTAAATTTGGAAGGATTTAAGCATATAATTATAAGAAACTATTTATGAGACCTAACTGACCGGATAAGTAATTAAACAGTTCAATTTTTATTTTTTATTTGCTCTGGCTTATCTCATAAGTGATCTTTCACAATCACCTGATTCATCTGCTTAAATTCTCTCAAATTCTGTCAAATAATTATAAAAGATTCTAATCTATAAAATGTAAGATATTATCTACATATATGGCATATATGCCACATATACGGTGTTTATTATATTTATTATAAATATAATATACGGTATTGTGGTTATGATAATTTCTATTAATTTAGATTACCGTAATTGAATCGTTTAATTAATTTAAAATTAATTAATAATATTGTTTCCTTGATGGGAGGAACAATACGGTATTTACTATATTTGAGGGTCCTTGACCTAACATATAAATTAATAGTCTGTGTACACTATCAGTACGGCAATATAGTCATAGGCATAGGTTAGAAGATCTTTTAAATAGTATTTTTGTTTTCTTCAAATATTTGTGGAAGCATTTGAGCAAAGATGGCTAAAGGTAAGCCTAGATACTATTTTATTTATTTATTTTCGATGCACATGTTAGTTTGAACATAATATGTTTATATGTTCTAACATGTGGTATTAGAGTCACCTCTATGCTATTTTCCTTAGCATTAAGTTTTTGCTGAATTTATAATTTCTGTGAACATATTCTATTTTTATTGTTCACGTGCAGTTGTTAAACATAGTTTTGTGAACATATTTTGTTCAATTCAATATTTTTTGTGAACATAATTTGTTCACGTACGATTGAATAGCATACGGATATTTTCTATTCATAATATATTATTTGTTTTCTGTGAAACAAACTTCATGATATGTTTTCATTGTTTTAGACGTTTGGCTTTGAACTGCCTTGGTGTATTGGTCTGCTCAATTGTGTGTTTGGAAGATTTGTGAAATAAATGTTCACATTCTTGAAAAGCATGAAAACTATGAAAACTTTGATATGGGTATTTTTTTATTCATATTTACAGTTTTGCTATTGTAAAACCTGTTGGACTAACCCGAAACCCACTGCCTTCCACCGGAATTGGGGGCCCGTTCCTGGGAAAACAGCGACCCCTCTGGGTCATCGTTGCTGCCAAGCAGCAGCCCATTAAAAATCGATTTGTATTCACTATCCACTAGTCCATATGGTTTACGAGCGGGTACCATATTTGTTATCTACACATGCGGGCGAATAGCGAAACATTGATAGATGAAAATAACATTACTTATCTATAATTATTAAGTAATTACTTCCTTTTCATTTTTTTTTAATTTTCTTTTTTATATAGCTTTTCTCTTCCCAATATCATTAAAAAAGGAGGAATTTTATATATATATACTTTTCTTCTAAATTAGGTTGGAGAAAAATTATTCAATTCAGTCTATTAAATTAAAACATGTCTTTAAATTATGTGACTTTCATATACATATTTGTTTGTTTAATATAATGAATTAAAAAAAAATCAACACAATTTAAAGATTGTCCAAATTTTATTATAGCAATCTATAGCATCATAAATCAAAATAATATCTTTAAAGAGTATCATTATTTATTTTTCTTAACAATATCAATGCATTTTATGTGAATAGAGAGTATTTTATATCAATTAAAAAAAAAAAAAAGAGTTATTTTATAAAATGATTTATAGAATCATAAATCAAAATCACATTTATATCACATCTAGAGTTACTCTATTTATGAACACATCACAAGAAAGAAAATAAATAAATAAACTGAGTTCTTCAATTTATTGGCAGAATAAAAAAAAATAACAATTTACAAGAATGAATTCCATTGATTAAAATGGATTGGGTTAGGGTTCTTGATCCAGCCCAAACCAGAACCGTAACCTAAAACCCCAACCGCAAGCTCACGGGCTGACTCCTTCGCCAAAACCCAGTGCCTCGTTTACGACCACAACGCAGTTCTTGGCTTCTTGCACACAGAGTCCAAAAATGGGAGGTAGAGGTAGATCTCGTACTCAGAGAAGGGACAACGTTTGGAAGCGCCCCAAGTCCGACCCTTCCCCTGACAACAAAAACAACAACGAAAATGACAAGCCCAATTGGCAGCCGTTCGCCACCCAAAACCCCGCCTTTGATGAATACTATAAGGTGCTATTACCGCCCATACTTGGATATGCATTTACAAACAGGTTCTGGGCGTTACATCATCTTTTACAATTTTTTTTTTCTTTTTTCTTTTTCCATTAGATGTTTAATTTACTTAATTGGGTTCTGGGTATTATGTATATTTTGGTGGAAATATGAAAGTGTTAATTTTTTTTTCAAAAACATATTTTGGATGGTAGGAGCAAGGGATAGTGTCCCCAGAAGAGTGGGACTCCTTCATGGAAGTTCTTCGAAAACCATTGCCTGCGGCTTTTAGAATCAATTCAAGGTAATGTTAAATTGGTTCCTTTCTTAAAACAGTCTTTTGAAGTGGTTTTTCTCAGATGATAGACAAGTGGGGATTTTCTGTATGCGTTTGGTTATGCTCTTACAAGCATTGTTCCAGTAGAAAGAATTGAAATATTAATTCAGCCTTGGCATATTTTTCTGTGCTTTTATTTATTTTGCAGTAGCCAGTTTTGTGCAGACATCCGATCACAGTTAGAGAGAATGAGTTTATGAAATCTCTTCAAGCTGAGGTGAGTCGCATGATTTAACTTAATCTGTGACTGTATTGCAGCGATGAAGTTGCCTTCTCTGGTGGTCATTATTATAATATTCTGTTCTCTTTCTCTTGCATTTTATTCTGTTAAGGTCACTGATCGATGGCGAAACGGAGGCTATTAGACCATTGCGGCCTTGGTACGTACCCTGAGAATCTTGCTTGGCATTCAAATTTTTCCCGCATGCAGCTGAGGAAGAACCAAACTCTTAAGAGGTAAATTCCGTTTTGTGTGATGATTTTTTTTTTTAGTACAACTGGGTGTATATACATGCGTAGATTGGAGGTGGTTGTCAGTTGATTTACTTAGAACATACTTGAAGGATGGGGTTTGATTCCAAATCTTTGATTTATTTTTCTTATAAATTGTAATTTATTTAAAAGAAAAAATTCAAAGCCCTCGTACACAAATTTCCTACGCTTCGATCAAATAATCGTAAACAATCTTAACCGGGTACTTTAGAACTTTGATCAATGTGAAAAGCATATATAGAATGTAAGACATGCTGACGACTGCTTGTATGCTATGCGTCATGACATATGCACTGACGCATGGTGCTCGCGCGCGCGCACAGATCAAAGCATTATATTGCTGAAATAATAATATACTATGATCAAATCAAGTACTCAACCAATTAAGCCTTAATTAATCTACATTAATTGTAATTGGTTGCATGCATGAATTCATTTATATATGCCACTAGGATTTATTTACGACCATGTGCCCATGTCTCGATCCATCCCTTCTATTTTAACCATGCATGTTGTTCCAAATTAATAATTTTTTACCCATCACGACAAAAACATTACCACACATGCAACAAAGTTTTTCATTATAATCTATGTATATAACCTTCTCTTCAATATATTAAAGTCCACATTTCTTCACCAATGCAGACTAAATATTTCTGGACTTTTTCTACCTCAGGTTGTTTTACAATCAGCAAGTCAGTCCCCTTTTGCCTGAAACTTCTTCTACCTTTTGAAAAAAATTTGGAAGTTGAATCTCAATGATAGATTGAGGCTATTTATATGGAAAATAGCATGGAATATACTTCCCACTAAGGAGAGATTAAATTCTGTTTTTTCATCCATAGACATAGCTGTTTGTCCTCTTTGCAAATCTAGAGAAGATTCTATCAAACATCTATTCTTTAAATGTATCTTTGCCAGAGTATTATAGCGTCATTCTTTCTAGCCATTTGACTTAACGGCTTTCAATTTCACCAATATATTGGATTGGATTAAAGTAATTCTCTCACCTGGATTGACTCTTAAAATCTCGAAAGAAGAACATCATCGTTTCCAAATTTTTGCGTCAGTTGCATGCGATTTTCTATGGTCTTCTCGCAACAAGGCTTATCATGAAGATCTTTCCTTTGATGCCATTTGTCCTGAAAAATTATCAAGGTTTCTAGAACATACGGTGGCTTGGAAAAAAATTTCCAATCCAATTGAAGAGAAGTGGATCCCTTCTCCACCTCAATGGTTCAAAATCAATTATTATACAGTCATTAGAGAAACTTTTTCGGCACAAGCTGCAGTGTGTCAGAATCATTTGGGATACATCATCAAAATAAGCACCTAGATTAGTTCACCGTGTCAACCAAATAAGGGAGAAGCTCTAGCAACAAATCTTGTTGTTTCTTTAGCTATTTCTCTAAATATCTGAAGGTTTATTCTGGAAGGAGATTCACGAATTGTTATTCTAGCTCTTCAACATCCAAATATTTCATAAGATTGGCGAATCTCTTCAACTATTCATAATACCATTGACTCTATCCCAGCTGATACCTTTTGGTCAACAAGAAAGGTTAATAGAAGTACAAACTTTTGTGCTCATTAATTATGTAGCACATTGGGCAGCAACCAGGGTCACAGCTGGCAGCATTTCCACCTATCCTTTCAATCCAAATAGTTAGTGGGAAGGATCCACCTTCCCATTTGTTTGGATACCTTATTTATTATATGTCTTTTTAATTCTGGCTTTGCTTTCTTTAAGCCTTTGGTATGTCAAGGCTTTAGTTTTGTGTAATTCCGTTTTCAAGTATCTAAAAAAAAAGTCATATGCACAAAAAGTTGTTACAAATGCCAAAAAAAAATTAACGTTTACGTAATTTAACAGTCATATTCTAGCGCATGTAACATGCATGTGCAGAGATATGATTTATTTCTTCAAACCAGCAAAGCTGCACCTGAACCTTCTGAGCTTCATTTTGCAATATTACTGACAAAAATGAAGAAAGCAAAACCCAAGAAAACCCTTGCATACGAATTAAGATGAACATCACAAGCTAATTAACGTCAAACAGGGAAACCAAAATAAACCAAAGACCAGCAAGCTAGGGAGACACACACAGTAGAAAGGGAGAGACCTAAAACGAAGTGAAAATAGTAGTATATGTATTGAAAAAAAAAAAAAAAAAAAAATTAAAGTTATGATTGCAAAAGTAATGAAAGATCGGGTACTAATTAAAATTTTTCCTGATTAATTTGTTAGAACCTAAAACAAATTGTTGATCAACACAATTAATTTGTTACGTACGAAACTCTTATTCACGTACAAATTGAAAGAACTAATTGTATTTGTACGTGTATCTGTAAGATTTGTGTTTTCATCCTAAAAAAGAAGGAAGGAATGGGCCGGGGTCCTTGCTTTTGATATGAAAACTGCACAATGGTAGAAGAGAACCCAATAAGTTCTCTCTTTACTTATTTTTATAGAAGTAAAAGCAAATTGGAAATTGGGGGAGATGAAGAAGCTAGGTTCTTAGAAAATCTTTGCCAGACCTGGACCTGGTAGTTGAAGAAGAGGAGGTTGAAGTTTTTTACCCAATTAGATCGAATTTAGGATGTGGGGCAAACAAACAAAAAAAACTTTTTAGAACTAATCTTGAAGGGTTTATATATATATATAAAAGTTAAGAGGCAAATTAAAAAATTTGGGAGGCTGACTGAATTTTTTTATGCCACTTGGATCTGTCTAGGAGTCACTACCATTTGCCCAACTCCATCCCTTTTAATAATGGACAAGGATCATTTTCATGTGAAAAGATAACTACACCCTCACTTTTACACTAAATGAAAATAATTCTCTCATTCAAATGGAGAGGATCCAAATTCTATAATAACCATGTTGATACATGTTACGCGCTTTCCTCATAATTTTATTAAAATCTATTCCGCCCTCCGTCTCACATATATATTTTTATAAAGGAAGGGCCGGAAGGCTCCAACAAAATTTAGGCCTGAAACTAACTTTCTATAATAAACTTGAATGGTAAATTAACAAAAAAAATCTATTTAGAATAATGGAAAATTTAGGCATCTAATTTTTAAAATTAAAAACCAAAAATCACGCATTTATTCAAGGATTTATCATAATTCACCCTTTATAATTCCACCCATGCATGCATAATTTACGCATTTATCAAATATTTTTGGTCTCTCTTCTAGTCTTCCTACACCTGCGGATCCGATCTCATGTTTTGATAGCACTGGTGGATTAGTATTCGGGTCCCAATGTGGCTTTATAATTACTATGAACTGCACAAAAAGTAAGTAAAATAAGAACAATAAACTATCTGTCTCTTTTGGATTGTTCAATGAATGTTGGAAATTAAAAACAATAAATTATACTATTTTCATGAGATGGTAGCCATGTGCTTATGTTTCATCTTTTTGAACTCTTCAGTCTTTTCATAGCAACCTGGCCCTACATTCAACAAAAAGGTACCACTTCTCATTGTCTCAACATGTTTGTCTCAACATGTTTGTCTCATTATCTTCTTGTGAGTAAATGTTAGGTTCGTGATTCCAAGAAACACTTCAGCTATATTCATACCAAATAGGAGAAAGAAAATCAAGATAGGAAGAGAGGTTTCGGGGCATAACAGATGTAGCTAGGGAGATGAAATAAGTCAGAGGGAAGGGATTTACCTCTTCTTGCATGCAGTTTGATGTTGAGAGCACATAGGTTTGAGTTTTGGGGACTTCGAGCACTAGCAATGTCAAAGAAAGTTAGGGTTTGGACGTTTTTTTAATCGGATTGGGATTTTGAGATTTTTAAGGGAATTGTTTAAATTCAAAAGGTTATTTCATCTAGAATGTAACAAAATGACTATTATATCCCCTGCCATTAGGAATCAACGATTTTATTGAACTGATGAGGACATTGACAAGTTTTAGTAGTTGAAAGGGGAATATTGACCAAATTGATAGTTTGGAAACGACATTGACAATTAGATGATAATTTGATGAGAATATGTGTACTTTTCTTTTTTAGTAATAAAGCTCAAATAAAAATATGACATGTTTTTTGCTCTATATCTCACAGATCTCAATCTGGGTGATGCCCTTAAACGAGTTGACCCGCGGGTCTCATTGGTCATCGAGAGGTGATCAAGAGTCTTTACCTAAGTAACTACCGGCCAGTTACTTTTTACTTTATATTCAAATGTGCTCGTGTCCTGCATGGATTTTTTTACTTTTTGGTTGCCGGAATTATTATAATCAAGATTTAAGAAGCTTTAAACTCCAATTATTTTTTACTAATTGAAGTCTGTCAACCTTGATTCCTTGATAACTTGAAGGGAAGGTTGAATTAACAGTTGAACATTCTCTATATATATATACTTTGAAGGATGTGCATTTGAAACAAGCTAGAGAGTAAATGCTTTCATCTTATATCACCCACATGCTTAAGCAATGTAGACTTACTGATATTGTGGTTTATAAACTGTAGCAGAAATTCTCACAGGAAGTCCAAGAAAGTGAAAGCATTATGTTGCTGAAATAATAAACTATCAACTCAACCAAGCCTTAATTAATGTAAATTAATTGTTGGTTGCATGCATGAATCCATTTATGCCACTCGGATCTATCTACGACCATGTGCCCATGTCTCCATCCCTTCTATAATAACCATGTTGTTCCAAATAATTTTTTACCCGCCACGACAAAAACATTAATTACTATATGCACACCTGCAACAAAGTTTTTCGTTCTAATCTATCCATAACCTTCTCTTCAATATAAATAACAGTCATATGCACAAAAAGTTGTTACAAATGCCAAAAAAATTTAACGTTTACGTAATTTAACAGTTTTATTTCTTCAAACCAGCAAACCTGCACCTGAATTAACCTTCTGAGCTTCATTATGCAATATTACTGATAACAATGGAGAAAGCAAAACCCAAGAAAACTCTTGCATACGAATTAAGATGAACATCACAAGCTAATTAACGTCAAACAGGGAAACCAAAATAAACCAAAGACCAGCAAGGGAGACACGCAGAGTAAAGAGAGAGAGACCTAAAAGAAAGCGAAAATAGTATGTAAATATTCGAGTTAGAAGAGAATGGAAACTATAACCGCCACGAAGGAAATGGCATAGACCAGCCAAGTGACAATCTGGAGCCACAGAGGAAATGGAATTGTAATGGATGTACAGAAAGCTGTGACTGCAAAGAAGACACCTACTCGGTGGAGCAATCGGGCTATCACCGGAAACTTGGAATTCATGAACTTGCTGACGAAAAAGGAAGCAAAGCATAATAAGAATTCGAAGGAGACGACGTGGAAGGTTGGAGTGAATTTTGAGTGAACTTGGGCGTATGTGAGAGCTATTGAAGGTGCATATGCCAAGCAAAAGGTCATCATTATCTTAGCCCAATCTATATTATGGTTATCCACTTCCAAACCAAGTTGTTGAGCGGGTGCTTCTAAGTCGGGAGGTGGCGGCAGCCCCTGGGGCTGAAATCTCATAACAAGTTGGAGCCCATGTGTGAAGATAGCATTCATAATTGGCTTGATGGTGACTGCTAAGGTTGCAAGGGCTCAAACTTCGATCGTTATATGTTTATAAAGGATCGGAGTTGGATTTGGACTTTTCTTCTACTCCACTTTCGCTATTTTTTTTTAAGTTCCTTTTCAACTTTCGCAGAAAAGTACTGGATGTTGCAAAATTTTTTTTTTTTTTTTTTTTTTTTTTTTTTTTTTTTTTTAAATAATAATAATAATACAAAGGAGACAAGGAGACTGATGGAGTTGCATCCTTATCTACCATAAGCATTATATTAAACTTTGCGGAATGTGCGGTCCTGTTTCACAACCCTTTCCCTTTCTCATTTTCTTATTTTCAGTTATCTCAAAAAACAAAAACATTAATTTCAATATATTCTTAAGTTTTTTCATTTTTTTATATCACATTAATTTTTTTTTTATTTGAATAAAAAAATCCTACTACAATACAAAATTTTTCTTATTTTTCACTTTTTACAACCACTCCAAAAAAAAAAAAAAAAAAAAAAAATTGAGTTACCAAATGGGACCGTTGTTTTCTTAATTAAGAAATCTATTGGGATGTTTGGAAGCAAATTAAAAATAAATTCTACTTGCTATAGTGTTTGCGTGTTTTACTGGTAGTTGCAATTTTTCAAAAGCAAATCAGATTTTATCCAACTTTTTCTAATTTTATAGTTGAATTTAAAGTTCAAAAAATGGAATACCCAAACGTAAAGTAGTTGTGTTGTGGAATAATTGTTTGAATAGTAGTAAGAAGTGATTGAAGTGATATAAAATTTTAGAATGTTTTATAGAAAAGTGAAATAGTTTTGTTTTGTAGTGAGTTTTTTTGTTTGAATAGTAGTAAAAAATTATTGATGTGATATAAAAAATGAAAAAAAAAAAAGTAAAAAGAAAAAGGAGAATATTTTGGATTTGACTTTTTTGGCAGAAGTGAAAAAAAATCGAGAGAAAGAGTTGGAAATGTTTGCCACACACCCCAATAAGTTCTCTCTTTACTTATTTTTATAGAAGGAAAAGAAAATTGGAAATTGGGGGAGATGAAGAAGGTTCTTATAAATTCTTTGCCAGACCTGGACCCTGGTGGTTGAAGAAGAGGAGGTTGAAGAATACGTTTTTTTTACCCTATTAGAAATCAGGATGTGGGGCAAACAAACAAATAAAAAAAACTTTTTAGAACGAATTTTGAAAGGTTTATATATATAAAAGTTAAGAGGCAAATTTAAAAATTTGGGTGGCTGACTGGATTCTTTTATGCCTCTAAGATTTGTCTAGGAGTCACAACCATTTGCCCAACTCCATCCCCTTTAATAACGGAGAAAGATCATTTCTATGTAAAAAGACAACTACACCTTCGCTTTTACACTAAATAAAGAGAATTCTCTCAATTTCAAAATGGAAAGGATCCAAATTCTTTAATAACCATGTCGATACATGTTACAAGCTTTCCTCATAATTTTATTAGAATCTATTCTGCCCTCCGTCTCACATATTTTTATGAAGGAAGGGCCGGAAGGCTCCCAACAAAACATCGATACCTGGCTCCGTACAGGAGAAAAAAAAAGTATGTTTGTGATGGGTTTTTCTCAGTGGATTAATGTAAGAGTTATTTATATCAGAATCCATCAAAGCCATCAATCTTCGCCTCTGCACAAACGTGAAAAATAAGCAAGGAGCAGGTAAAAAATGCAAGAGGGAATACTTTTCGTCGTTAAAATATTGATTAAATGATTAAATTTATCTTTTTTTGTCGGTTTAAGGTTTTGAATTAAGTAGTGATTTAATATGATATCATAGTAGATGTTCTGAGTTTGAATCATGTTTCCTTCATTTATCTCATATTTCAATTAAATATTTTACATGTTGAATCTCACCAATTAAAAGAAATGGAGTTTGAGCTCATATATAAAAAAGAATGTTAAAGTATTAATTAAAAAATTAATTTTTTTTATCAACTTAAACTTTTAAATTAAGTGGTAATTTAACACTCGTGAGGTTTAATTAGCAAATCAAAAGAAAGCCACCGACTCAGCAGTGCAGAACCATGCAAGCTCAGAACTATTCCTTTGTCCAAAAAAAAATCTCTGGTTCGTATCGGTTTTCAGTAGTTCTTTTAGGACCCAAATGTTCGTAATAATGCCTCGTCGTTCTGTTGGATCTTCTCTGAATTTTGATTTTTGTGCTTAGATTCAGAGAAATTTCTCCTTCTCTTTTTTGGTTTAGTTTTAAGATTTTGAAGGGCTTTGATTCGAAGAACAGTATTAATGGAAGATTTGGTGGGATTGGCTGACTCAATATGAGTTTTGGCATTCTCGATATTGAAAAGATTTTAGTAAGATTTTCCTTTAGTTGAAGATTTTTCATTTCAATTTTTTTTTTTTTTAGATAAAATCTTTAAAAAAATAAAATAAAATAAAATTATTTTGAGGCCTGAAACTAACGGTCTAGTAAACTTGAATGACAAATTAACAAATAATCTATTTAGAATAATTGAAAACTTATGCATCTAATTTTCAAAATTAAAAATTAAAAAAGTGATTTCAAATCACGCGTTTACTTAAGAATTTATCATAATTTACCCTTTATAATTCCACCCATGCATGCAACCAAATACAATTAATTTAGATTTAAGGCTAGCTTGGTTGAGTTGATAGTATATCACTGAAGTGATATGATATATATACTTGCTTGATAATATATATAATTCTTTCACTTGCTTGAATTTCCTGTTAGAATGTCTGCTACAGTTTATAAAACAGAATCCTTTTTTTCGTTCTTCTTTTTTTTTTTTTTTTTTTTTTTTTTTTTTTTTTTTTTTTTTTTTTTTTCTTTTTTCAAATTTCTGGCTCCAAACCGAAAAATTCCATGATTCATATTGGCTCCAGACCCTAAAAAAAAATATCGATCTCTTGATTTGCAGATTGGGAGAATACCCAGATGTAAAAAAGTTGAAGATAGATAGAGGAGAACGCAGTTTGAGAAGTCTGAAACTTAGACCCGTTTCAGATCCAAGATCTTGGCTCCATGAATTTTTTCATGAGATTCGGTTCTTCTTCACTAACCCAAACTTGTTTTAGATTTCACCCAAATGCTTATCACAGATCATTCAAAAGTTTGAGAGTTGGCAAGGAAATGAAACATCAGAGAGAAAATAATAAACTATTATTTGTAGTGTAAACAGTAAATTAATTACTATTTATAAGAAAAAATTGTAATTTAACTATTATGCCAGAAACAAAAAAGAATTAACAATAGTCAAATTTTACTATGGATCATTGGATACTGTGGTGTTGAAGATGCTCTTAGAGCATTCACAGGTGCTTCCTAATAGGGGTTCTGTTATCTGAATTTTAGAAAAAATTTCAAGAAAGTCATAAAAACCATCCAAAAACAGCTTCCTAATAATTTTCTATTCCCTGGGAAATGAACAGTACTTCCTAATGCATAGGGAAGTACTGTTCACTTCCCATCTTATTTTATATTCTTAAAAAAAAACACTCTTGTAATATCCCGTATTTTAAATATGAATATTTATGAAAATAAATATTCATTAGCTTTATAAACGTTGAATTAATAAAATAGGAAATATTATTGGATTCTAATAATATCACTGAATAATTAAATAGACAGACTCGTATATTCAGTAGTTAAATTAAAGTAACATTATTAGTATGATAATATTATTACTAGTTCGATAGGCGTTATTAACAATATTAAGATGATAATATTAATTGATGTGTACTATTTATCATTGTGTATAAATATTATTTGGCATAATATTATTCAGTATAATAATATTATCCGTGTAATACTATTGTTGAGAGAATAATATTAATAATGAAATAAATTAGACTCAAAACAAGTTTAAAATAATAACTTTAGTGAGACAAATTAAATAAAAAAGGGACCCAAAGTAAAAATATTTACAAATAAGAAAAAAATCTATGATATTTTAAAAACTTAAGCAATAAGTTTAGTGGAAAACTTAATCAGTAAGTTTTAAACAAACTTGATGATCGAGTTTGTTCTCACTTCTCTGCTTATAAAACCAAATTTTCCTTCAGTTGAAAATACACCACACGCATTTCTCTTATTTCTTCTTCTTTTCTCCTTGTCTTTCCTCTTCTCTTGCCGAAAAACAGAGAGACTGAGAGAGTGATATTTGAGATGTGAGAGAGAGATCTATTGAGGGAGAGATGCAGACGAGAGGGAGAGAACCCGAGAGAGAGAGAGAGATCGAGTAGAAGAAAGAGACGAAACAGGGAGAGAGGCCCGTGACCCATGTGACCCGTCGACCTAGGTGGTGCGATTTCCGGAGAGACAGAGTGGGGTTTTTCGGCGGGTCAAGACTGGGCTTTTCGGTGGGATGATTTTCTGGCAATTGAGGCGTTTTTTTTCCGGCAGCTTGAGGACGGGATTTCTAGTGAAATTTCAGTAGATTTTCTGAGAAAATCTTCAAGGTAATTTCTATTAATCTTGTGATTTCATTTTGGGGTTATTATTGATTTATAAGAACTGACGATTGTTGATTGGTTGATCCTTTGAGCTGTTCGGTCACTGTTTTTGGTGAAGGTTCTGATTTTGTGTGTGGGTATTTCGATGGTGGGGTTTTGAAGCTCGGTTTCTCTGTGTTGGGTGGTGCGTTTTGGACCCGTTATATGTACTGAGTTGGGCTCCTGTTGAACTGATGGTGTGTGTGGTGTTGAATTTTGTAATTTCTGAATTTGACCGAATGGGTTGTTGATTATAAGTTTAAAGTTTAAATTGATGATGGGTTTCGATTTTCTTGATTTTTGGGGTTTCAATTTATATTGCTTAGATTTCCAGATGATGGGTATTTAAATTATGGATATGTGTTTAATTTCTATCCTTGAGAATTATATTACACCTCCAATTAAATTTCTAGCTTGCATAATTTGCTGTTGGATTAATTCCAATTTGGGTTGGGAGTTTTATTTGATGGAAAGTTTGATTGGGTTGTTGATATTAAAGGAAAAGATAAGTAGGTAATTGTTCCTTAAGTTTCATTTTAAAGTTTTAATTTCCTTTAGATGGAAGTGAATTAGGTTTGGAATTATTTTGTGGAGGATTTTATGAGGAATGCCAAATAGTTGTAAAATTGGGTATTTATGATTCCTTGATGATTTTTCTTGAGTTTGTTGATTTTATCGATTATAGTAAGATTAATTTTATAGAGAAAAATTGTGAAAGATGGGTGTTCTTGATGTAATAACTGAGTAGTGTTTAGTGTGATTTTAGATATTGATCGATTTTATAGTTGGTTTGGATGATTAATTTTGGACAATGATATTAGTAAATGATTATTGGTATGGATTACAGATTTGATGATTTAGAAATTGTTGCAACTGAGATTTTATGGATGTCTTGTTGAATTAAGTGCTAATGTACCCCATGTATTTCCCGTTTTGGTACTTGCTGGATTTTATTGTCCTAAGTTCGATTTATTGTTAATTTGTTTGGGTCATGGAGTGTTGGTTTATGGGTTAGGTGATTCAAGAGAAAGTTGATATTTATAGGGGTTTTTCTATAGATAGGCCAAAGGAATTTTTGTTTCTTTGAAATTTCTAGAGTGTCGACTTTTTAAATAAATACTAAAGTGTATTTATAGGAAGTACGGCTTGAAGATCCATAGTTACATATTATGTAGAATATATATAGAATACCTTAGTTTAAGTTTTAGGCTTCAAAAATCAGAATGTTTCTCTAAACTTCTTCTTACAATTTATTTAGGTAGAAGGTCGACCCTGACACTAATGGCAAGTCCAGGTAAGGGGATACAACACCGAAAAACCTCCGGCGAGAATTTTATTGCAAATCTTTTGAGAAAGTGTTGGAGAATTTTACAAAGCATTTACTTACGTGATTTTTAATTATTTCAATGCTAAGCTTTTATTAACCATATGTCGTTATTATTTAAGAATTTTATGCATAAATTACAGTTGTGAATAAGAGCATTTTAAAGTTATGATTTATGTATAATTACAGTTATGATTAAGGGCATTTTATGCATAATTACAGTTGTGAGAAGAGCATTCCAAAATTTATGATTTATACATGAATACAGTCTTGAATGAAAAGAGGATCTAAAGTTTAAAATCTGCATATGACTATAGTTATGAAAACGGTTCTTACAGTTTTAAAGTAAAGTGTACAGTTATAGCAGAGCCTACAGAATTACAGAAAACGTTCATGTTCAGTAATTGTTTAACCCTGAGGCACTAATACAGTTATGATCGGTATCATATAGGATAGCATGACAAGTATACCAAAAGACGGTATGTGCTACCGGCCGGGGTTGGCCTTCACCTAGGGAAGTTCTCCAACTCGACAACTCTCCCCTGTGACCACAAGCTGAGTCCATAGGTCCTTGGACAAAAGCCAACGTGCTCCGCTCACGGATAATAGCGGTGTAGAGTCTATAAAGGGGGAAACTACAGTTTTTAAGAGAAAATAAATGAAAAGAATTTACTTGATCATTTATAAATTTCTTATGCCATTATTCATGTTCCTTGTTCATTTATTTTTTATTTCTGTTTTAATTATTAATTATATTATAGCATGTTTTATTTTCCTGGTGTTGTGATTTCCTTACTGAGTTGTCGAACTCACCACTTTTTTCCCAAATCTTTTCAGATGACCCAATAAGACGAAGTTATTTTTTTGTAATGATGTAAATCTCGCTAAGAGTAATAGATCGTTGTAAACCAACCAAACCTTTATATTGTATAGTATGTCTCTTTTTGGAATTCATGGCACTATAAAGAATTATTAATAGGCATGAATAATAAAATAGGAAGTTACAATCTATATGTTGTAAATGTATGTTTTCATTTAAATGTTTTTAGCACTCAAGTTCGTGTTCCTCTTATATCCTAAAATAGGGGCGTGGCAACTCTCTCTCCTCTTACAGCTCTTTCACATTGCACGCAACCCCTTTTTCTTTGCCAAAACTCATCGGACGATTTTTCCTCCGTAGCCATGAGCATGAAGGATAGGGCGGTGACCGAGGTGGCCATGCTTCGGAGCCTCAGAACGAGGTGCGCCAAGTCAGCCTTCCGGCGCACCGGTGAGCCCTTCGTTTCAGAGGGCCTCATCGTGCACAGACTCCTCACGAGTGGCCCACTCATCGTGCTGCTCTCCGCCTCAGCAACCTTCGCCTCCTTCGATACCTTTCGGTCACGAAGCTCCCAGACCCACCTGCCCCTCCCTAGCCGATGTAGGTGATGCACAGCCAACTGATTTGGGACCGTGACGAGCACGACCCATCATTTGGGTCTGTGACGAGCACCATCCTCGCTGCCGGAGACCCTAGATGGGTAGCTGCTTAATTGCCGAAGCCCTGGACGAAAAGCCTACCGATGATGGTGGTTTTGGTGTGACAGATTGAGAAAGATCAAGAGTCTGGGTGTGGGTGTGAGGACGGAGCTTTGCTCAAGTTCAAGTTTGTGAACAACCTCTATACATTTATTAATAATATAAATATATAATATGTAACTATATATATATATATACACACGCACATACACTAAATAAGCATATAGATTGAGCCGAGTTTGAACAAACATTTTATAGATCGGCTCAAGTTTGAGATTGACAAACTTAAATACAACTTATGCTTATATATATACACAGACACATACTAAATATATTTTTTAAAAAGGACTCAAATTAGAGCCATTTTAACAAAACGGCTCAAAACCTAGCTAGCATTTAAAACGGCTCCAACTAAAACGGCTCAAAAAACCCTTATTTTTTTTTTATTTTGTTTTTGTTTGTGTAGTGACTTTACTATGTTAAAGATAAAATTATAATATATAAAATATTTTATTAATCTTACGTGGAGAAGATGTGATGCTGAACAATAAACGAAGAAGTGATAAGAAAAGAGAAGAGAAAGAGTGGAAGAAGCGGAAAAGAGAGAAGAAAGTTTGGAGGAAGAACTCAAACAAACGTTCATTCTTTTAATCATCAAAAGCTACCACTAACAATATAAAATTATGCTTAAATAGACTAGGGATTAAACCTAATCATAACCCTAGTGATACTTGGGTTGACAGCCTACCAAAATAATATAATTACGAATCAGTTTGCAAAATAACCAGTTTGCAAACTGATTCGTAATTCGTAATTCGTAATTAAATCCTAAAAGTTAACATAACCAGTTTGCAAAATAAATAACAAAACAAATAAGAATGTGTAATTCCAAAAGTTCCATAATAATATCTCCAACTCTCAATCAACCAGCCCCAAATTAGTCATAGGTTCGGTCGTCCTGTATGTTAAACTATGTGATGCCCCAGCTAGCAATGCAGCAGCCGCTTCAGCAACAATTCATGATGCAGCAGCCACATCATCAGCATATCATGATGCAGCAGCCACACCAACACCAACACATATTGCTGAGGTAGCAGCCACGACAGCACTCCTTGAAGAGGACCAGCTCACATGGAACCACGATTTTGAAGATACTGCAGCAGTAAATGAGTTTGCAGCCACCAAAGGAAAATACCACAAGACTTGGGGAAAGGATCAGCCAGCTTCAACATTACCTAATCAACATACAGCCGCATATCTTGTTGTTATGAATGCTATCAAAGGAAACCAAGATCGGCAATATGGAAATCAGCAGACCAACTCACTGTCAAGGCAATCAACCCTTTATGGAAAGCAGTACACACCCGCAAATCCTGGACTGTCGTGCTCATCAAGGCTGATACAAGCAGAATGGGGACACCACAGAAGGAAAGACTTGGAGGAGACTGTTGGAGCATAATTATGATTTCAATCAATTAGAATTGTATTCTGTATTGCATCATAAGTGTATTATATTTTCCTTTTCTGAATCTATGTAAAAACAGTATATAAGTTGTATTAGTTTACTGAATGAATTAAGCAAAAGTTTCAACCTTTCTCATTTTTTTTTACTCTAGTGTTCGCACCAACTCTCTCAGGGTGGGAAAAACTCAGCACTATTGAGTGCGGCTCGTGGCGGCTCTGGTAGTACTCCAATAAATCAGGATCAACCTGCTGCAATGTGTTCTTGGTGATCCATATGCAATATAAATCTGGTTGTCCTCCCCAAAGAACTAGGAAACGATGAACTTTGCCATCCCAAAATTGATATAATCAACATTTAAGAAGCTTCAAACTCCAATTATTTTTTAGTAATTTAACCTAATTAATTTGTTAGAACATGCATAAAACAAATTGTTGAACATAATTGTCTCTTTGCTAATACGAATTACAAACAACTAAAAAACAAATTCTTAAACATAATGGTTACGTACGTACATCGTTTTGCCTAAACAGCAACTCTTAGTCACAAATTGAAAGAACTAAAGAACACCCATATTAATTAGAGGGAATCCGAGAGGCATTTTTCCTAAAACGAGTCAACTAAATATTCGAGTTAGAAGAGAATGGAAACTATAACCGCCACGAAGGAAATGGCATAGACCAGCCAAATGACAATTTGGAGCCACAGAGGGAATGGAATTGTAATGGATATTATGGATGTACAGAAAGCTGTGACCGCAAAGAAGACACCTACTGATGTAATCATTATGGATTACATCTCTAGCTATGAATTGTATTATCTAAATAAGAGTTTATCTCTTATCTTAAGAGATAGGCGGTTGATTAGTAGTAGAAGTAGTTTTTTAATTTTAAATAAGAATATCTAGATTAGTATGTTATTTGATTTAGTAGCAATCTTATTTGGTAATTATCTAAGTAGAGGAGTATGTTAATGGGTGCACTATTGAAGGTGCAAATGGTAAGCAAAGGTCATCATTATCTTAGACCAATCTATATTATGGTTATCCCCTTCCAAACCAAGTGGTTGAGCGGTTGCTTCTAGCTAGGTCGGGAGGTGGCGGCAGCCCCTGTCGCAGAAATCTCATAACAAGTTGGAGCCAATGTGTGAAAATAGTATTCATAATTGGCTTGGCGGTGACTGCTAAGGTTGCAAGGGCTCAAACTTCGTTATAACTTTATAAGGAGTTGGACTTGGCCTTCTACTCGACTTTTGGTGATTTTTTTTTAAGTTCCCTTGCAACTTTTGCAGAATCTTGTTTTCTTAATTAAGAAACCATACTTTTTTCTCCTGTCCCCTGACACAGATATCGATGTTGGCGGCGTCCGTCTCACATGTGAGACGGAAGGGTCGGCAAAGAAGAAAATTAAGGTATGTGAGACGGAGGGCAACCCCTTTATAAACATAACCATACTATAGCTGGGCACTGTGCAACCCCATTTTAGGAGGGCAGAATATATGGATTTTAATAAAATTATGAAGAACGTAACGTAAGATATCGTCGGCATGGTAATTAAAAGGGATGGAGATATGGCCGGCACATGGTCGTAGAGAGATCCGAGTGGCATAAAAGGATCCAGTCGACCAGCTGGGGCGAAACTACTCTCGATCATTCTCTTGGAGGGTTCATATATAGCCGCCCAAATTTTTTAATTTGCCCCTTATCTTTTATATATATAAATGAGAGCTTGCAGTGACGACACGTAAACGTGACGACACTACCTCCAAGACTTTTCTCGTAAGCGTGACGACACGTAAAAGCAATGGGAACAAATGGGGATGTACACCAAAGAAGAAAAAAGAGAGAGAGAGAGAGAGAGAGACAGAGAGAGTGGGAGTTTCCGCGTAGACAGATGAGACCGAGAAGAGACTGTTAAGAAGAAGAAAAGAAACAAAGGAAAAGGAAAAGCCTTCTTTGGTTTCGATTTCTTAAATCTGAACGAGTAGTATAATAAACGCTTTCTTTTCGACACCTAAGCAACAAGGAAATCTGCTTCTTGCTTTCTTGACGATTCACATGGGCTATTCACACCACCGTCTCATAAATCTCTCTCTCGCTTTCTCTTTCCATCTTTCTCTCTCTTCGATCCATTTCCGCGTGCAGAATTAAAATATTACACTAGCTTTAGATTTTTCTGGGTTATTGTTATGGAGGGTCATAACCATCATCAACAGCAGCATCATATCAGCGTTAACGTTGACACGAGCGACAGATTTCCTCAATGGAATTTCCTGTTGGCATGTCTGCTACAGCTTATAAACTAGAATAAGATGAAAGCATTAACTCTCTAGCTAGCTTGTTTCAAATTGGCATCCTGCAAAGTGCAAAAGCATTTTTTAACATCGAGTATAATTTTAAGTCAAATCGTAAAAAATAAATCGTTTGAGAATTATATTTTTAAAAAATTACGATTTGAAAAAACAGAAATTTGCATTTTCTAATCATAAGCAAATGGGTTTTTTTAAAAAAACACGTAATTTTAAAAGTTAATCTGCAATTTTAAAAATTAAAATGCAATTTTACCGAACAGCTCAAACTGGGCCATGACAAAGGATTCATTTTTATTTTTTTTAACATCGTTGCGTAATAAGGTATTAGAATCACGTGCCTGTGATGGAGGAGGAGGATTTAGAGCCCGGCTTTTGCGGGGAGAGAATCAGCACGCCAGGCCATGACACATTTTGTACGACGTACAGTTTTGTGTGTGACTGTATCCGTATTTGTTATTTGTTATTTTTGTTTTAGGTTAATATGTGAAAAAATTAAGATAATATATGGTTATGCACTTCTAAATCAAGTGGTTGGGAGGTGGCTGCACAAGTTGGAGCGAATGTGTAAAGAAATTGCTGCATATGGAATTCGTAACATTTTCTTAAAGCTGTACATGTATTTTCTAGCTCCTTGAGTTTATTGTATTTTAGCCACACACTTATATTATTATTATTATTATTATTATTATTGTAAGAGGTTTTCTTTCCCTTCCGAGGTGCCCTTTTCAAATCTATAATTATGCATTAAGCTCAGACACAGTAATAGTTGGGAGGGTTAGATTCAAAGTGGAATGTGAGGGGGGAATTTTTCTGTCCATTTTTTTTTTTTTTTAAATGAATAAAAGCTTTCATTGAACATAAAGACCGAAACACAATCTCAAACAGATTATAACTAACAAAGGCTAAATCAAGCCTATACAACCACTAACAACCCCTGTTGCCTCACCACAAACAGCAAGGCAGCAGACCAAAACACCAACAAACTGCTCAAATTCTGCAGAAATTCAGAACGTACAAATCAAACACACAACACACTAACAATTACAGCAACTCTACTACTCAACCCACTACAATAGAGAACTTCATGCAGCAAGGTAGCGAGACTGTCCAAAATCTGCAGAAATGCCAGAAACAGAACAGAGAACTACATCAACACATGCAGGTTCCAACTTTGTACAATGGACATGCTTCTGTTGAGATTCTTGAAATGCCCTTTGGCTAAGATTCTAGCATGGACTTCCCATCTTATACACGCCAAAATAACTTCTTCTGTGCGTGGGGTGTTGTTGTGCAAAAGGTCATTCCTCTGCCTTTATAAGTTGTAGACTGTAGCCCCAAAATACAGCCTTCCCAAGCAAGCCTGAATACCTTTACCAAGCATAACATTTAAACCCCATTATCAATATTCTTCCAATCCAAAGGAACATTCAATATGGAGCATTCAGCCATAATTTTAGTCCAAATCCGAAGACTAAAACTACACTTAAAGAATATTCTTTAGCTATTTCTCTAAATATCCAAAGGTTTATTCTGAAAGGAGATTCACGAATTGTTATTCTAGCTCTTCAACATCCAGATATTTCACAAAATTGACGAATCTCTTCAACTATCCATAATACCATTGACTCTATCCCAGTTGATACCTTTTGGTCAGCAAGAAAGGCCAGTAGAAGTGCAAACTTTTATGTTCATTATGTACCACATTGGGCCGTAGCCAGGCTCACAGCTGACAGTATTCTCACTTGTCTCTTCAATCTGAATAGTTAGTGGGAAGGATCCACCTTCCCATTTGTTTGGATACCTTATTTATTATGTCTTTTTTATTCTGGCTTTGCTTTCTTTAAGCCTTTCGTATGTCAAGGCTTTAGTTTTGTGTAATTCTGTTTTCAAGTATCTATGAAAAGAAATAAAAAAACAGTCATATGCACAAAAAGTTTGTTACAAATGCCAAAAAAAAAAAAAAAAAAATTATCGTTTACGTAATTTAACAGTGATATTCTAGCTCATGTAACATGCATGTGCAGAGATATGATTTATTTCTTCAAACCAGCAAAGCTACACCTGAACCTTCTGAGCTTAATTCATTATGCAATATTACTGATAAAAATGAAGAAAGCAAAACCCAAGAAAACCCTTGCATACGAATTAAGATGAACATCGCAAGCTAATTAACGTCAAACAGGGAAACCAAAATAAACCAAAGACCAGCAAGCTAGGGAGACACGCAGAGTAGAAAGAGAGAGACCTAAAACAAAGCGAAAATAGTAGTATATATATTGCAAAAAATAAAAAAAAAAATTGTTGATCAACACAATTAATTTATTACGTATGTACACCGTTTTGCCTAAACAGCGCGCGCGCAACTCTTATTCACAAATTGAAAGAACTATTGTATTTGTACGTGTATCTGTAAGATTTCTGTTTTCATCCTAAAAAAGAAGGAAGGAAGGAATGGGGGTCCTTGCTTTTGATATGAAAACTACACAATGGTAGAAGAAACCAAAGAACCTACATGCCAATGGAATAGAGACATCAAACAAGGCCACAAAGAAGGGCCTGGCTTATGTTGGTCTTAAGTCGCAAGTAAATGAAGCGAAACTTAGCAAGCTCCAGTTGTTTTTGTTTTGTTTTGTTTTTTTTAATTGTTTTTTTACAATGTAAAAGATTATAACTCAATCTGCACTTTTTTTTTTTTTCCTAACCCCTCTGATTACTTTAATCTCTAATGTCCCAAGCCCCTCATGCGCGCATGTTGTCAACAATTATCAACTTTTCATGATCTTATATTTTTTTAAATGTTTTAAGTGAGAGGGAGAGAGAGAGAGAGAGAGAGAGAGAGAGAGAGAGAGAGAGAGAGCTTTTCCAACTCTCTCTTTGTTTTGACAAATTCCAACTCTCTTTTCCTTCATTCATTTATCTAACCAAGGTTTTGGAGTTCCATTTCAGTTGTCTCGGTTTAGTAATCCAAGTTTCAAAAGCTATTCAATTTCAATTTTATTCTGCCTAATTGTGAGTGCATGAACAACGAATATCAATGTCATAGATATTTTTTTTCTGTATGTCTCCTGATTTAATACATCAGATCACGTGTTAGTGATCGATAAGTACCAAATATTGTATATTTAGACCCTTTAATTTGTATTTGCTAAACCTTTAACTTTATTATTTTCTAATGTTTTTGTAATTAATATCACCAAATAACATATGTTAAGAATATTTGGTGATATTACACTATTGATATATGAAAGTAATCATGTAATCTATATATATAGCATTACTCTTTATTTTACTAAAGACGGGAACATAATCATCTCCATTTCAAAGTAATTGCATGTGTGTACTGTGTACATAATTTTTTCAAGGTTTGGAATAAAACCAATCATAAATGTAAGACTTGTTTGACTAGGGATTATTTTTATCCATAAAATTTAAGGGCGAGATTTAAAAAAGAAAATGCTTAGGGTGAATATCTGCTACGCACACTGAGATAAGAAAGGTCGTAGTAAGTGACAAAAAGAATTTTAAAAGAAAAAAACAATTTATTTTTTATTTTTTATTTTTTCTAAATGTATCAAAAGAAACAATAGAAAAAAGAATTCAACAAAAGCGTATTTGTAAAAAGATAATAAAAAATAAAATAAAATTTGCATTAAAACAGAAAATTAATGGCATTAAAGCTACCACCTTCAGTTACACTTACCCCCGTGGGGTGGTTCGGCCACCCCAAACCGTTTAAGAGAGTGGCTAAACCACTGCTCTTCTTTTTCTTTTCGTTTTTAATTTTTTTTTAAGTTTTTAATATTTTAATTAATTTTTAAAGATTTTTTTTATTTTTTTATTTTTTTTTACTAAAACATGTGTCAACCCCTAAAGGGTTGACACCTGGCGAACCGTTAGTTTTTGGATGGAAAACTTGACTAAGGTACTAATTTGGTCTTTTCCCAAAACGGAAGCACCATCTACGATGCGAATTGAAACTCAGGTATTAAAAAATAAAGTTTCAAAACTCAGAGACCAAAAACGTATTTAACCCACAAATTTAAAGATCGATTTGATTGTAAAAATTTTGAAAGATCAAAGAGAATAAGTGAAATTTTACCTAATTAATTTGTTGGAACACAAAACAAATTGTTGAACATAATTTTGCTCTGTTTGCTAATACGAACGAACAACTTAAAAACAAATTATATATTAAACATAATGGCTACGTACAATATCGTTTTGCCTAAACAGCAACACTTATTCACAAATTGAAAGTACTAAAGAACACCCATATTAGAGGGAATCCGAGAGGCATTTTTCCCATAACCAGTCAACTAAATATTCTACTTAGAAGAGAATGGAAACTATAACCGCCACGAAGGAAATGGCATAGACCAGCCAACTGACAATTTGGAGCCACAGAGGAAATGGAATTGTAATGGACGTACAGAAAGCTGTGACTGCAAAGAAGACACCTACTCGGTGGAGCAATCGGGCTATCACCGGAAACTTGGAATTCATGAACTTGCTGACGAAGAAGGAAGCAAAGCACAATAAGAATTCGAAGGAGACGACGTGGAAAGTTGGAGAGAATTTGGAGTGAACCTGAGCGTATGTGAGAGCTATTGAAGGTGCATATGCTAAGCAAAAGGTCATCATTATCTTAGCCCAATCTATATTATGGTTATCCACTTCCAAACCAAGTTGTTGAGCGGGTGCTTCTAGGTCGGGAGGTGGCGGCAGCCCCTGGGGCTGAAATCTCATAACAAGTTGGAGCCAATGTGTTAAAATAGTATTCATAATTGGCTTGGTGGCCGGTGACTTCTATATTATAAGGTACGGTTGCAAGGGCTTAAACTTTCGTTATAACTTTATATAGGATCGGAGTTGGATTCGGACTTTTCTTCTACTCGACTTTTGATATTTTCTTTAAGTTCCTTTTGCAACCTTCGCAGAAAATTACTGGATGTTGCAATTTTTTTATTAATTTTTTTTTAAATAATAATACAATGGAGACAATTAAAGGAGACTGAAGGAGTTGTATACTTATCTACCACAAGCATTATATATATTACACTTTGCAGAATGTGCGGTCCTGTTTCACCACACTTTCCCTAGCCTTCTAATTTTCTTATTTTCACTAATCTCAAAAAACATTAATTCCAATATATTACTAAGTTTTTTCACTTTTTATATCACATTAATAATTTATTATTATTATTTAAATAATAAAAAAATCCTACTGCAATACAAATTTTTTCTTATTTTTCACATTTTACAACCACTCAAATAAAAAAATAAAATTGAGTTACCAAACGGGACCGTTGTTTTCTTAATTAAGAAATCTATTGGCATGTTTGGATGCAAACTAAAAATAAATTCTACTTGCTACAATGTTCGTGTGTTTTATTGGTATTCACAATTTTTTAAATACAAATAAGATTTTATTTAACTTTTTCTAATTTTATAATTAAATTTAAATTTTAAAAAATCGAACACCTAAATGTAAAAGTAGTTGTATTGTGGAATAATTGTTTGAATAGTAGTACGAAGTGATTGATGTAATATAAAATTTGAGAATGCATGTTTTATAAAAAAGTGAAAAAAAAAATTATTTTGTAGTGAGTTTTTTTTATTTGAATAGTAATAAAAAATTATTGATGTGATATATATATATATAAATATATTAAAAAAGAAAAGAAAAGAATGTTTTGGATTTGACTTTTTTGAAAGAAGTGAAAAAAATAGAGAGGGAGTTGGAAATGTTAGCCAAACACCCTCAATAAGTTCTCTCTTTACTTATTTTTATAGAAGTAAAAGAAAATTAGAAATTGGGGAAGATGAAGAAGGTTTGAAGAAAATATTTGCCAGACCTGGTGGTTGAAGAAGGCTAGGTTGAAGAAAACCTTTTTTTTACCCAATTAGAAATCAGGATGGGGGCAAACAAACAAACAAAAAAAAACTTTTTAGAACTAATTTTGAAGGGTTTATATTAATATATATATATATATATATATATATATATATATATATATATATATATATATATATATATATATATATATATATATATATAGACACACACACACACACACGAGACTATTGAAGTGAAGTTTGGAATCATTTTGGTTTTCATCCTCCTTAGCGGATCGCTCACTATCAAAGACTCTTTTTTGATACACTATCAACCACTTAATCCTTCTCAGACATCTTCCGAAAAAACATGAACTTTTCCGATGACTCCGATTTCATTTTCCTATGGTCAAGCCCCTTCATCCCTTGCTTCTTTGAAATTTCCTTTGAACCCTTTGTTTTTACTCTTTCTCTCTTATAAATATATAAAATTTTGAGTGGTTGACTAGATTCTTTTGTGCCACTCGGATTTGTCTAGAGTCACTACCATTTGCCCAACTCCATCATGTCGATACATGTTACGCGCTTTCCTCATAATTTTATTAAAATCTATTCCGCTCTCTGTCTCACATACTTTTATAAAGGAAGGGCCGGAAGGCTCCCAACAAAACATCGATACATGACTCCGTACAGTAGAAAAAAAGTATGTTTGTAATGGGTTTTTCTCCGAATCCATCAAAGCCATTAATCTTTGCCTCTGCAGAGACGTTGAAAATAAGCAAGGAGCAAGTGAAAAATGACAGGAGGGAATACTCTTCGTCTTCGTCGTTAAAGTATTGATTAAATGTTTATCTTTTTCTAGCTATCGGTTTAAGCTATTAGATTAAGTATTGATTTAACATGATAACATAGCAAAGGTTCTAAGTTTGAATCACATCTTCTTCATTTACCTCATATTTCAATTAAATATTTTACGTCTTGGACCCCACCTACTAAAAGGGAGGGAATTTGAGTCCATATGTGAAGGAGAATGTTAGAGTATTATTGATTAAATGATTAAATTTATCTCTTTCTATCGGCTTAAACTTTTAAATTAAGTAGTAATTTAACACTTGTGAGGTTTAATTAGCAAATCAAAAGAAAGTCACCGACTCAGCAGTGCAGAACCAACCTCAGAACTATACCTTTGTCCAAAACAAATCTCTCGTTCGTATCGGTTTTCAGTAGTTCTTTTAGGACCCAAATGTTCGTAATAATGCCTCGTGGTTCTGTTGGATCTTCTCTGAATTTTGATTTTTGTGCTTAGATTCAGAGAAATTTCTTCTTCTCTTTTTTGGTTTAGTTTTAAGATTTTGAAGAACGGTATATATTAATGGAAGATTTGGTGGATTGGCTGACTCAATATGAGCTTTGGCATTCTGGACATTGAAAAGATTTTAATAAGATTTTCCTTTTGTTGAAGATTTTTCATTTCAATTTTATTTTTATTTTTTAGATTTTAATTTATATAAAAAAAAAAATTAACAAATAATCTATTTAGAATAATTGAAAACTTAAGCATCTAATTTTCAAAATTTAAAATTAGAAAAGTAATTTCAAATCACACATTTACTCAAGAATTTATCATAATTTAGTAATTTACCCTTTATAATTCCACCCATGCATGCAACCAAATACAATTAATTTAGATTTAAGGCTCGGTTGAGTGGATGGTATATCACTTCAGTGATATACTTGCTTGATCGATAATATATATAATGCTTTCACTTGCTTGAATTTCCTGTTAGAATGTCTGCTACAGTTTATAAACCAGAATCCTTTTTTCTTTTTTTCTTTTTAAAATTCCTGGCTCCAAACCGAAAAAATTCCATAATTCATGGCTCCAGACCGAAAAAAAAAAAAAAACTCTCTTGATTCGTAGAATATTGGATGTAAAAATGTTGAAGATACAGGAGAGCGCAGTTTGAGAAATCTGAAACCTAGACCCGTTTCAGATCCAAGCTACACCTTGGCTCCATGAATTTTTTCATGAGCTTCGTTCTTCTTCACTGACCCAAACTTGTTTAGATTTCACCCAGATGCTTATAACAGATCATTCAAAAGTTTGAGAGTTGGCAAGGAAATGAACGAGAGAGAGAGAGAGAGAGAGAGAGATGGGGAAAAAAAAATTGTAATTTAACTATTACGCTAGAAACAAAAAAGAATTAATTATAGTCAAATTTGACTATATATATATATGAATCAATGGATCTTCTTACTGTTGTGTTAAAGATGCTCTTAGCCTTAGGCACCGTGTAAATTAAGGTATAAAAACATAAAGAGAAACGCAACTCAGTTTGTCGGGCCATGACGCTTTTTTTTTAATATATATATATATATATATATATATATATATATATTTTTTTTTAAAAACATCTTTTGGGTACATGTGGTTTAAAGGAGTACGTAATTCTAAATGTACATTAACTGTCCATAAAAAAATGATGTGACTTTTAAAATCACCATTGAGCATGTGATTGATAATGATTTTAAAATACTTGGTTTTCCACTTCCAAACCAAGTGGTTGAGAGGGTTGTCATCAATGTCTAATTAAGGGCATGTTTGAGTAATAATTATTTTTACTATATTTTATTATTTTTTAAAAACATGTTTGAATTGTTTTTTAGAATTCAAATTCTACTGAGACTTTATTTAACTTTTTTTTTTTTTTATTTTGTCTCAAATTTTCTAAATTATTCAAATATAATTTCAAAAAACAAGTTCTTTCGGTATTTGTAATTTTAAATATAATACAAAATAGTAAAATATAATACAAATAAAACGCACATCCAAATGAGAAGGGAATGTTAGGGTGTCACCAAAATTCATACTATATTTTATTATTTTTTCAAAAACATGTTTGTGTTGTTTTTTAGAATTTAAATTCTACTAAGATTTTATCTAATTTTTTTTTAATTTTGTCTCAGGTTTCCTAAATTATTCAAACATCTTTTTCAAACTAGTTTTTCGTCGGTATTCACATAGTAGAATATAGATTTTAAAAAAATTGAACACTCAAACGGAATCGAACCGTTAAGTTTGGTGACTGAGCTGATGGTTGAATAAAAAGGATTTTACTTCAATCTCTCTTTTTGGGTAATTACGTTCATCTTCTATGATGAGGCTATCTCAATTTTGAAAAGATATAGGGAGTACTTGTAGGGCACTAGGGCTCACCTACTCTAAATGTGTGAGTCCCACATCTTAGGTTGTTTAGAACAATTAATTGAATCTCGTGGACATGTAACCGCCCTCTTTTATTTAAGTTGTCAATTTTTTTTTGTGAAATTCAGACAGCATCCTAGCAAAACATTTTAAGTGATTTAACTACTTTACCTTCATTGTCCATCCAACTAGTCGACTAGCTAGTTGGATTCATTTGACACAATTGTTTTTTGTACTGCCTTCAAGAGGTTCACAAACTTGTGGCTTAAGGTAAAGCTATTATTTGATAAGTGATAAATTCTTTCGGCAGGCTTATCTTTGAAAATAAAGAAGTTTTATATAAAGAAGTTGTAGTCCTCAATCAGTTAACTGTTGTATTGTTTTGATAGCAGGGGATGATTATCTTTTGAATGATGATGGACTTCTAAAGTCGAGTTATCCTAACCACCGGAAGCTAGGGAGAGAATGGCTTATACTGCGTTGGACTATCAAGAAGAGGGTTTTATGAAGCTATATATATAGCACCGATGCACAAAATATTGCTAATGATATCTAGTCCCTCATGTAATGTTCCTCATAAAATTCTGAAATATTCTCTTTATTTTTCAATGAGTTGTCTTGGTGGATGATGAGGTTAACATAATACTCATCATGCTCTCAATAAGTGTGTGTGGTATTATAATAAACAGTGTTTGAGTATGATTCTGCCTACCGAATGTGTAGAGCAGTGATTGTATTTATAATTGTATAACCTTATCACCTTTACAAGATTGATGTACACAATTTAAATTATAAATTAAATGACTTAAGATAAGATATCATTCTTGCTATTCATTATCCTTGACTGAGTTGTTGAGATTGCCAGTATCCCCTTCTAATCCAATACACCCCCTCAATCTCGAGGGTGAGGAATAGAGTTGAGGTTTGCTTTGAGGAATGAAAAAGCTGAGACATGAGATGCTTTGTGAGAATGTCAGCAATCTGATCTTTGCTAGGCATAAAACGTACATATAATGCCATAGTTGCAATCATGTCTCTAACAAAGTGGTAATCTATAATTACTATATGCTTCGTACAAGCATGAAAAACGGGATTCAATGTGAGGTAAGTTACACCAATATTATCAGATTGTAAGATTGGTGTTTGATGCAAACAAACACCAAGTTACCCAGTACAAGAAGTTACCAAGTTCACCAAGTAAGGTTTGAATCCAAATGAACTCCATTGAAGCATTAGCTAACTAACACCTTGTATTTTGATTCTGTGCTTGATCGAGACACCTAGTGTAATAACCCCAACCCTCTTTCGAGGGTAGAATAGTCTTTACGACCTATGAAAATGGATAACTAGACGGGAATAATAAACACTTGATTTTTTTTACATATGAAAATTTTATTTCTTGTTATTAAATAACTGCTTCTATGTTTTATTAAAACACCTGCTTTTAAATTTAATAAATTTATATCAATTTAAGTCCCACTTTTATACTATATATTTATAAAAAATATGAGGACCAGATTTTATATTTTTATGCAATTTTATTCTTATTGAAATACCTGTTTTATTATATAAAATCCTAGCAATCAAAGAATAAAACCCTACTCCTATAAATAAATCTCTTAGCCGTCACTCTCCCCTTTCACCACAAAAATCCCTTCCAGCCGCTCCTCTTCCTTTTACAAAATAAATCTTCAGTTTCTCAACTCTCACGGTAGACTGCAGGTATGGTTTTTTTTTTTTTAACTGTTCGTTTCTTCTCTTTGCTGATTAACCGTGAACCTTGTTTGTCCTTGTTCTTCTTTTGTTTCATTCTTCTTATTTGTCCAGCTTCTTCATTGTATCGCACGATAACATGATATGCCTTTTATCTTGTTCTTCTCTTTTTCGGTTTCTTCTTGTCTGACATAGGAATAGTGCCTTCTCTTGTCTTGGTGCATTGTATTGAAGTCTCCAACGTAATAGCTTCTTTTCCTTATTTTTTTTCATTTTTTTTATTCTTTCTCTCTTTTTGTTTTACAAGCCTCCTGACTTGCCTTTCTACTTTTTAGCATTTGTCTTCTCTTTTACGTGACTTCAGTCCAATTGTTAGTATGACCATATAGTTTCCCTCTGCAGTACCCATGCTCGACCTGTCATGATTGATTTAAGAATCATTATTATTTATTCATCTATTTATTTTCTCTTTCTCTACCCTCTCTTACAGCACAGTGAC
Source organism: Alnus glutinosa (assembly GCF_958979055.1). Taxonomy (NCBI): domain Eukaryota; kingdom Viridiplantae; phylum Streptophyta; class Magnoliopsida; order Fagales; family Betulaceae; genus Alnus; species Alnus glutinosa. Next base: position 21,230,000 of record NC_084899.1, on the reverse strand, counting down.
GTCTTAACATTGCTTTGATTTTGTTTCTTTTCCTTCTTGTCTAAACCGTAGCATCAGGGATTAATCCGATTTATTCCTTTTATTTTCTCCTAACCGTGACTAGTCCTCCCATGGCATGTTTGTATTAAATTTATATATATATATATATAGATTTCATGCAAGAGGTTCGAAAGTTTTTATAAATAACTGAGCCTTTAATAAATTATTTTGAATAGACGTATAGTTTTGTAATACCTGAAATTATCAAGATTATATGACTTTAGTAGGAATTCCTTTTATGACAATTGCCTTTATTGAACTGTATTTTAATATCAGAAAAAAAAAATGTATTAATACTCATTTAATGAATTAAGTATGATTCGAGTAATGTCGATAAATGTACCTAGGGAATCCATTCTCAGTAGGTTAGCAAGACGAAGTTTAGTAGTGTCAGTGTGTAGTCTAGTGATTAGCACAAGGTTTTAATTTATTTAAACCTGTACCAGGTGACTAGTTAGCGGTCGAGATAGTCCAACGGCTTATTGAAATCAGAGAGGTAAGGAATCCTCTACCCCTTTTCAAATTGTTTTATGTCATATTACTTTATCTTTTTTTAAGCCTATTTACAATTAATTGTTCTTGTTCTATATTTCAAATTATATTGATGCCGAAAGGACTGTTTTAAAAATAGTTTTGAAATGAAAGTTGACGGTATAAATGTTATTCTCGAAATTACAGTTTTTAAGAGAAGCTTTGTTTATAAAGGATTTTTTAATTATTAGTAAATCGTTTGGTTGGTTCCCGAGACGGGAAGTTACATCTTTTTGAAATTAATGAGAAAGGAGACTAAAAACCCTCCCCCACGTTGCCTCAAGAGTTAACAAAGGAATGAGAATAATTTATGAGAATGAGATTTTTATAAATGAGGCACGTGTGTGGAGGAGACTATTATTTTAGCCCTAGATATATTCACAGAGATTTGCAGAGTTTAAGCTCGGTACCGTTGCTTGGATGAAAGTGCAACCGCTCAAGGACTTAGAGAAAGCGGATTCATCCCTATGTCATGCTAAGTGCACTTCAATTAATTAGCTGACGGGGCAGGGCCTGTGGCCACAGTTTACTTGCCTCAGGTCGCAGTAGACCTCGTAACCCTAGTACACAGGGCGTAATAATGTACATGGGCTCTACATATGAGAAATTTATTTATAAACCAGTAATTTTATATGTTAAGTAAAATGCCGAATTTTTATTTGTATTCTAGAAATTTAGATTTTCAAGTGTATTTTAATAATTGTTTTAAAGAAAATGAAGTTAACTCAACCGTTTTATGATTGAGGGTTACCTTACTGAGCATTTCTCGCTCACCCCTTATTTTGTTTTGTTTTCAGGATATGAACAGAGAGACCTAGACGGCCGGGATGGGATCTAGGCTAGCAGTAGGATACTATTTTTTTTTTCTGTTACCTTAATAAGTGCACTTGCACAATAAATCCAGTTCCTTTGCATTTCAATTATTGTATTAAATATTATTACTCTTTTTAAAATAATCGTTTCCGTATTTATTGAAGCTCTAAGTTTTAAAATTATTTTCTAGTAATTTACTTAATTCAACATATTAGCTAGGTTACCTAGTAGACCTTATGAATCTTTGCGGTTTGGTGTTTGAAAATGGACGAACCTAACCCTTAGCGGTTTGGGGGCGTTACACCTAGGTTGCTTTTTGGAACTCTATGAAAGCAAGTTAGGTCTAAGAAACACATAATAACTTGATGTCGATCTTCTGTCATTAGGATATCCTGCTCAATTAGAATCTAAAAACTATTAATAAAAATAAAAAATAAAAAAAAAACCCTGCTGGAACAAGGGGCGTGTCACCGTTGTTCCTTGAAACAGCCGATGGAGCTTGGAGGATGGAGTCTGAAGGTGGAAGCTTGAAGTTGATCGAGATTGATGAGAGAAGGGTGGAAGTGATAGTTGAGTTCAGAAGACAAAGGGATACGTGGTAGCAAGAGAGTGGGCTTAGAGGATGTGGGTGCCAGCTGGATTCAACCTTCCCCAAGCTAAAACGGTGGCGTTTTGAGGAGTCTGTCCTTCCTGCGTTTTATGCCTCTTGTAGTGTCGTTTTATGCTTTCTATAAGGGTTAGCCGTTTTATTCAATCTCTTATGCGTTTTGTAATACCTAATGGACAGTATATAAGTCTAGCGAATAATAGAGTAAGCAGCTTTTGGGATAATCAGTAGACTGTGTAATTGGAGGCTCTGGCATCCTCGAAATTGCCAATTTATCTAGTAAAAATCAGTATCAATTTCCCTTCTCAGATTCATTATAATCCATCCCCTCTCTTACAATTCGCTCTTCACTCCCTAAAATCCCTTCTCAGCTGTTTCTTGGGCGGACTTCGGGATGACATCCGGCTTCCCGTTCGGATGTTGAATCCTCGTACATTGGTGGATGCTTATTCCCTCGCCCGAATGCAAGAGGAATGCGTACTGACTACTCGATGGTACCCTCGCTCATCTTTCCATTCTTCCCACTCTCCTCAATCCAACCAGGGACTTCATGTCCAGATACCGGCTGGCTTCACTAAAAGCCCTCTGTACCCCCAGTCCTCTCGGAATACTGCCCCAGGTCCTTATTCCCAGCCACTTTCCCATCTTTCAGGGGGGAGTCTCTCGGGTAAAGAAGGGTCTAAACCCAGTCAAGCTTTGGTTCCGGTGCAGAAGATAACCCAGGTCCAAATGGAGGAACGACGGCGTAAGGGACTCTGTTATTCTTGTGATTCTAAATGGACAAGGGGACACGTCTGTGCTGTTCCCAAGCTCTTTCTACTTGAAGTTTCAGATGAACCCTCTCTTGACCCAAATAAGGCTACCGGACCTGTTGAGGAGGATCCGGGCGAATTCTTTTTAGAAGAATTCCTGGAAATTTCACTCAATGCCATTACTGGCACCCCCCATCCGAGGACTATGCGACTTGTGGGGTTTCTCAAATTGCACCCTATTGTGATTCTAATAGACTCGGGTAGTACCCATAATTTTGTTCACACCAAATTAGCGGCTACACTGGGTATTCGGCTGGTCGTGCAGGATCCTATTCGGGTGAAAATTGCAAACGGTGCTGAGATTCCTAGCCCCGGTTGCTGTCAAGAGGTGGAGCTCAAAATCCAGGGGTATAGTTTTTGAACTGACTTCTTTATCCTCCCTCTGGCTGGCTGCGACGCTGTTCTAGGTATTCAGTGGCTCCATACCTTGGGGCCAATCATTTGGGATTTTTTGCAGCTCACGATGGAATTCCAGCTTGATGGGGACACTTGCATTTTGCATGGCCTGAAACAAGGGCCACACTTGAACTTGGAGGGGAGTGACTCTTTCCGGTTGCCCAAGCAGGAACAAAAGGGTCTAGTCTTACAACTCCTGAGTTGCCCTGCTCACTGTCTGTCCTTACAGGGGCATCCGTCCTCACCAAGCCAGCAAGGCCTCCCACCTCCTGTGGCCGCCCTTCTCCGGACCTTTGTGGATGTCTTTACAGAACCCATTGCCCTCCCTCCACGCAGACCTCATGATCATTCCATTACTCTACAACCTGGGGCTCAACCCGTTTATGTCCGCCCCTACCGCTACCCCTTTTATCAAAAGGCAAAAATTGAGAAGATTGTCAAAGAATTGTTGCACACGGGTGTTATCCGACCCAGCCATAGCCCTTTCTCATCCCCTGTTTTGCTCGTACGGAAGGCTGATGGCACGTGGCGCATGTGTATGGACTATCGGGCTTTGAATAAGGTCACTATTAAAGATAAGTTTCCTATCCTAGTGGTTGATGAACTGTTAGACGAGTTATGGGGCTCAAATTTTTTTCCAAACTCGACTTAAGGTCCGGGTACCACCAAATTAGGGTTGTTGATGAGGACATCCCTAAAACAGCCTTCCGAACTCATGAAGGCCATTACGAGTTTTTGGTAATGCCATTTGGGCTGACCAATGCTCCCTCCACTTTTCAAAGCCTCATGAACCATGTCTTTCAACCTTACTTACGAAAATTCATCTTAGTCTTTTTTGATGATATCTTAGTTTATAGTAAGGATTTGGACACCCATCTCACTCATCTCTCCTTAACACTAGAGACCTTGTGGCAGAATTCCTTATTTGCTAAATTGTCTAAGTGTAAATTCGCTTGTTTGGAGGTCGAGTATTTGGGTCACATAGTCTCGGCTCATGGAGTTTGTGCTGACCCGAGCAAGATTAAGGCTATGGTTGAATGGCCTTTCCCTAAAACCCTGAAGGCCTTATGGGGGTTTCTAGGGTTAACATGGTACTATCGTAAATTTATACGGGGCTACGGTTCCATTGCTGCCCTTCTCACTCAGATGCTTCGAAAGAATTCCTTTGCATGGACAGCAACAGCTCAGGCTGCTTTTGAGGCTTTGAAACAGGCTGTGACACAAGCCCCTGTGCTAGCCCTCCCCAATTTCTCCCAGCCCTTCATCATTGAATGTGATGCAAGTGGAGTGGGTGTGGGTGCAGTCCTAATGCAAGAAAACCGCCCTATTGCCTTCCTCAGTCAGGCCCTCAAAGGCAAAGCTATCCACATGTCTACCTACGAGAAAGAGCTCTTTGCTCTAGTGACAGCGGTTCATAAATGGAGACCCTACCTATTGGGACAGTCCTTTGTCATTTGCAATGACCACTAAAGCCTAAAGTTCTTGTTAGAACAGAAAGTTGGTACTCCATTCCAGCAGCGATGGCTCACAAAACTCCTCGGCTATGACTTCTTGGTGGAATACAAGAAAGGGGTGGACAATAAGGTGGCGGATGCTCTATCTCGAAGAGCTCAGAGGCTGCGTATATCTCCTTGTCTCTCTTATCTCTTCCGGTCCTTGGTTGGGTGGATGACTTAAAAGCTCAATATCTACTGGATCCTAAGCTCCAACTCTTACTAACTCGCTGGAATAATCATGAGCTTAACACCCGCAAGTATTCTCTCCGGGATGGAATTCTTCTGTATAAACACAGAATTGTCTTGGGTGATTCCCCACAACTTAAGGCCCAGGTTTTACTCTATGTCCATAGTGATCCTATGGCTGGGCATTCGGGTTATGAGAAAACCCTCCAACGGGCTAAAAGGGACTTCTATTGGCAAGGTATGAGACGGGATATCAAGGCCTTCATCCGGCAATGTGACACATGCCAGAAAACATGATAATCTCTTCCCTGCGGGCTTGCTGCAGCCCCTTCCCATTCCCTCTAAGGTTTGGACCGATATTTCTATGGATTTTGTGGAGGGCCTACCCTTGTCCCAGGGGTATTCGGTAATTTTTGTCGTTGTTGATCGATTGTCTAAGTACGCCCATTTCATATCCTTATCTCACCCCTACTCAGCAGCCAAGGTCGCTCAGGTTTTTATTGCCAACGTCTTTAAGCTACATGGAATGCCCAATTCCATTGTCTCGGACAGAGACACTACCTTCACCAGTACATTCTGGGGTGAACTCTTTCGGCTACAAGGCACTACATTGAAGCTCAGCACCAGTTACCATCCTCAGGCTGATGGTCAAACTGAGATTGTCAACAAAGCCCTAGAAAACTACTTACGCTGTTTTGCACAGGACAGCCCTAAAAACTGGTCTTATTGGTTACCTTGGGCCGAGTATTCCTACAACACTTCTTGGCACTCCTCTACCAAGTTGACCCCTTTCGAAGTGGTCTATGGTGTTCCACCACCTAAACTTCTAAGCTACATTCCGGGTACAACCCGGGTTCAAGCAGTGGATGAGGTTCTCCAAAACAGAGAGCAAATCCTTTCAATTCTTAACCACAATCTCAAGCACGCTCAACAACGCATGAAAAAATATGCAGACACTAGAAGGACAGAGAGAAAATTTGAGCTAAGTCAGATGGTTTACCTTCGTCTCCAACCCTACCGGTAGACAACTGTGGCCCACCGCAGATCGCTCAAACTGGCTCCTCCGTTCTATGGTCCTTTCACCATTTTACGGAAGGTGGGTACTGTGGCCTATGAGCTCGATCTGCCCAAGGAGTCCCGCGTCCACCCCGTTTTCCATGTCTCTCAGTTGAAATTGAAATTAGGGTCCACTGTTGTCCCCGTGCCGAAGCTACCCCCAGTTGATTCCCATGGAGTTTTCTGGGCGGAACCCGTGGAGGTCCTCTATCGTCGTTCGCATCCGCGCAACAATCGGCCGCTCATCGAACTCCTCATCCGTTGGGAGGGCCAAACTGCCGATGATGCGACTTGGGAGGAGTTTTATGCTCTGAAGAACGCCTACCCCCACCTTGTGGGCAAGGTGTTTTAATCGGGGGGGTATTGTCACCGTTGTTCCTTGAAACAGCCGATGGAGCTTGGAGGATGGAGTCTGAAGGTGGAAGCTTGAAGTTGATCGAGATTGATGAGAGAAGGGTGGAAGTGATAGTTGAGTTCAGAAGACAAAGGGATACGTGGTAGCAAGAGAGTGGGCTTAGAGGATGTGCGTGCCAGCTGGATTCAACCTTCCCCAAGCTAAAACAGTGGCGTTTTGAGGAGTTGTCCTTCCTGCGTTTTATGCCTCTTGTAGTGTCGTTTTATGCTTTCTATAAGGGTTAGCCGTTTTATTCAATCTCTTATGCGTTTTGTAATACCTAATGGGCTGTATATAAGTCCAGCGGATAATAGAGTAAGCAGCTTTTGGGATAATCAGTAGACTGTGTAATTGGAGGCTCTGGCATCCTCGAAATTGCCAATTTATCTAGTAAAAATCAGTATCAATTTCCCTTATCAGATTCATTATAATCCATCCCCTCTCTTACAATTCGCTCTTCACTCCCTAAAATCCCTAAAACCCCAAAAAACCTGTTATAGGGCGGATGAACCACTCCCTTTGTCCAAATGGGGGCAAGCGAACCACCCCAAGCACATATGCTCTCGCTCTCCACAATACCTTATGCCAACACGACGCTCGTGAACTCACTGAACTCAATCTCTATCTCACTCTCAGTATCATCGTCAACAACCAACTCCACCAGGTCTCCCTCCTTTTTTTCACTCTAATCATTTACGCTTCTGCTCGAATTTCACCTTCTTTCTCTCTTTCTTTTCAATTATCAAATTTCATTCTCTTACAGTTCATGGTTTGATATTCTAAGTTTGAATCCAATCGAGCCCGCACAAAATGGCTTGTTGAAGAAATTTCAGAGTTAAAATGTCTTCCTTCTCCGCCTCAAAACCACATCGTTGGGCGTTCCTTTGCATTCCTCTCTCGCTCTCTCATATTATGTATGTGTGTGTAGCTTATAATGGAGGTAGATATGATGTGGGCAATTGGGGTGTGGAGGGGCAACGGTGGATTACTTGGCGGCAGTTGCGGCGTATTCGAAGCTTGACGACAAGATCAGAACCACCGTCCATTTGTTTTCTTCTAATTTTTAGTTCGTTTCTTCTTTTTTTAATTTTTTTTTTCCTAATTCAAAGGGTATTTTTGTCTTATCTAAGAACTTTATGGTAATTTTTTTTTTGTCAGCCTTGTGAAGTTGGTAATTTCATCAACTCTTGTCAAATGAAGGGCATTACTGTCATTAATTGTCATCGCCAAGTCAGTGACAGTATGCGTTATGGCCCTTATGGGCTTCACAGTTGATAACCGAGTTGATAACCGATTAGGACGGTTCAATAAATTTTAAGGCTTAAAGCGATAAATTTAAGTGAATGATTTATCACTTCTTATATTTAAATATTAATTAAATTAAATTTATTTTAATATTTATATTATTTTTTTTATTTAATATGTCAATTAGAGTATTTTCTTCTATTTGTAAAATGTATTTTAAAACTTTTTTTTTAATAACTTAATAGATATAGAATAACTTATCACTTGATTCAAAGACATAAAATAATAAAATTTATGCTTCGTTTGTCTCGGTGTAAAATGGTTTTTGTCGTAAAATATTTTTCAAGGAAGTTATTTTTTAGAGAAATATTTTCCGTCGAAATCATTTTTCTATGTTTAGTACGTACGCAAAATTACAAATATTTTTTATATTTTTATTCAATCATATTAATTTATAAAAATCATTCACAACATAAAAAATAGAGAAATGCTTGGTTGTACACTCTCATCCCACTCATATCTCACCCTTGTCTACGTGGACCAATAATGTTGTTAAAAAAATCAGGGTTCTACTACATTCTCTTTACTATCTCTCACATTATTGGTCCACGTAGACAAGGGTGAGATAGGAGTGGGATGAGAGTGTACAACCAAACATTTCTCTAAAAAATATTAATGTAAAATAATATGATTTTTATTTTTTATTTTTATAAATATTTGGCGCATACAGATTCTGACACAAAACGGCTAGATCCTGGCCAGCTGCTCGGGATCCTGCCGTTCTGGGAGGATCCCGGCCATAATGGCCGGATTTGGTAGGATCCTGGCGAACGGATCCGTCCAGGATCCCGACTAAATGCCTGGGGATTTGGCCGTTCTGGCTAGATTCCGGCCAGTCTGGTCGAAATCTAGCACAGTACCACCAGAATCCAGTGACGGTAATTGGACGTCGCCGGATTCCGACACATATCAATGCTGAAATTTGGCTTGTCAGAATTCGGCGATAGTCGATTGCTTGAACGTAAAGGTCGACTACGTCGTTTAAAATAGGGTCGACTGTATCTGCCATCTACGGAAAATGATTTACGCTTTTAAAAAGTATAAATCATTTTTCGAAATTTACTAAGCATTTTTGGTCAAATGGAAATCATTTTCCGGTTGATCATCATTTTCGCCCTTACCAAACACTGGAAAATGCCGAAATCATTTTCCAAAAACTATTTTATGCCCAAAACAAACAGATTAGAGAAAAATAAGAATAAGTTATATAACGATTGTTTTGTAATAGAACATAATGCGAAAAAAATTGTTGAATATTGAAGACTCACCGATGGTTTAATTCTATTTATTATGCACAATACAAACAATGAGAATTTATGTACTTTGAAGACTTTATATATATTTTTCTAAACATTCAATCAAATAAACATTGGAGAAAAAATTATGCATGCTGGACTAATTTCATGAATGTAAAAATTAGACTTTTAAAAAGAATAAATAAGTGGGACTTTCCAAGAATTTATGGATTTTTTTTAGACTTTCAATTTGTAATTACTTTTGCATGATTGAGGACCTAAAGTATAAACTATTTATTAAATTTTTCCCATATTTGAGTCTTCAAATTTGTTTTGAAAATAACCTTTATTGTACAATTATTAAGTAAGGCCTTAATTAAAGAGTATTTTATTAATTTTTTACTATATTAAAGCCTTCAAATATTTTTTTTGAGCCTTAATTTTTTTTCTAAAAAAAAATATATTTTTTGTATAATTATTAGTTGGGGATCCAGCTTAGGTGCTGTAGTTTAAAACAACAGCACCGTGCTGTAAAACAAATGGATGGTTGAGATTTAATCGAGCATTTTTTTTTGTTTTTTTGTGAAGCAACTTAACTCTCCGTTTCTTTTCTGGATTAAAAAAAGAGAAGAAAAAAAGAATGCAGAACATAAAAAGTTAGAAACTTTCGTTTCTCTCCATTTCCTTTCAATTCTCAGATACCAAACAGAGAGAAAGATGACTCTTATTTCATTACTTTAGACCCCAAGAAACAAAAAAAACAACACACTCACTCAATTTAGCTTAAACCTTCCATCAAGCTTTTAATTTGTCCAAACCAAAACAACATAAAATGTAAGACTCAAAACTGAGTGTATCTGCCATTTTTTTTTTTTTTTTGAGAGGGAGACGAGAGAGAGAGAGAGAGTTGGTGAAAAAAATTCCAATGAGTGTATCTGTCTAAATTACTTTCATTTTCCTCCATTTTCCTAGCAACCAATCAGGGAACTGAACCAAGAAATTGAGTTGTATCTGTTTCTTTGTTTTTTTGAGAGGAAGACGAGAGAGAGAGAGAGAGAGAGTTGTAAAAAAAAAATCCAATGAGTATATCTGTCTTAATTACTTTTACTTTCCTCCATTTTTGTTGTCAAAAGCTAAGAGAGAGTTAGACTACAACGTCTGCTTTTAAAGAAGGACTTGATTAAATCTCAGCCACCCATTTGTTTTACAGCACAGTGCTGTAGTTTAAAACTACAGCACTGAAGCCAGACCCATTAGTTGGGGGCCTTAGACGTTGCATAAATTGCTTAAGGCTCAAGCCGCCCATGTGACTGATGAGGACTGAGAGTCACAATCTCACGCTCAACGGTTTCACATTGCGGTCTCCTACCTTACTTTGAGTCCCCCTTTACCCATTTCTACGTATCCATTATTAGAAAAAATGTTATAACTATCAATTTTATAAATGCTTTCGTCTTATGGCTCTATGAATACCTAAAAAAGAAGCATGTGCATGCATTGAATTATCACAAACCAATGGAAAAGGGTAGAATTTTGTGATTGTAATACAATTCTTCTTACCATCTCAACGGTTCCAATTAGTTGGAGAGTTGGAGTACTTTCTTTAGGCGGTTTGTCCACAGCATAATACAATTCAAATTTTTAAATTTACTTAAAACTTGAGTAAAGAAAATAAGGGTGATCAAGTGGGCGAATAAAAATCGTCTTGTATTCACTATTCGCTAGTCCGCATGGCTCGTGATATCATATTTGCTATCCACACATATGCAGCCGAATAACGAAACATTTGAGATAAAAAAAAAAATATTGTATATAACATTACTTATCTAGAATCATTAGGTAATTACTTCATTTCTTTTCTCTTCGATATCATTAAACAAGGATGAATTTTATAAATTTTCCTCTAAATTAGGTTGGAAAAAATTTATTCAACCCAATCTATTAAATTGAAATTTATCTTTAGAACACGTGACTCTCACATACATATTTGTATATATTATATTAATTTCAATAAAAATAAAAGGTAAAAATCACATGCTCTAACGACAAAGACTGGTTTAACATAATGAATTAAAAAAAATCAACACAATTTAAAGAAAAAATTTGTCCAAATTTTATTATAGTAATCTATATCATAAATCAAAATAATATCTTTAAAGACTATCATCATTTATTTTTCTTACAATATCAATGCATTTTATTTATGCGAATAGAGAGTATTTTATATCAATTTAAAAAAGAAAAAGAAAAAGAGATATTTTATAAAATGATTTATAGAATCATAAATCGAAATCACATTTATGAACCCATCACAAGAAAGGAAAAAAAAAATAATAATAAAGAAGAAGTAAAGTGAGCTCTTCAATTTATTGGCAGAATAAAAAAATAACAATTTACAAGAATGAATTCCATTGATTAAAATGGATTGGGTTAGGGTTCTTGATCCAAGCCCAAACCAGAACCGTAACCTAAAACCCCAACCGCAGCTCACGGTCTGACTCCTTCGCCAAAACCCAGTGCCTCGTTTGCGACAACAACGCAGTTCTTGCACAGAGTCCAAAAATGGGAGGTAGAGGAAGATCTCGCACTCAGAGAAGGCACTTCAAGCAGAGCAGGGACAACGTTTGGAAGCGCCCCAAGTCCGACCCTTCCTCTGACAACAACAACAACAACAACAACAACAACAACGAAAATGACAAGCCCAATTGGCAGCCGTTCGCCACCCAAAACCCCACCTTTGATGAATACTATAAGGTGCTATTACCGTCCATACTTGGATATGCATTTACAAACAGGTTCTGGGCGTTACATCATCTTTTACAATTTTTTTTTTCTTTTTCCATTAGATGTTTGATTTACTTAATTGGGTTCTGGGTATTATGTATATTTTGGTGGAAATATGAAAGTGTTATTTTTTTTTTTTCAAAAAAAAATTTGGATGGTAGGAGCAAGGGATAGTGTCCCCAGAAGAGTGGGACTCCTTCATGGAAGTTCTTCGAAAACCATTGCCTGCGGCTTTTAGAATCAATTCAAGGTAATGCTAAATTGGTTCCTTTTTTAAAACGGTCTTTTGAAGTGTTTTTTCTCAGATAATAGACAAGTGGGGATGTTCTGTATACGTTTGGTTATGCTCTTACAAGCATTGTTCCAGTAGAAAGAATTGAATATTAATTCAGCCTTGGCATATTTTTCTGTGCTTTTATTTATTTTGCAGTAGCCAGTTTTGTGCAGACATCCGATCACAGTTAGAGAATGACTTTATGAAATCTCTTCAAGCTGAGGTGAGTCGCATGATTTAACTTTGCGACTGTATTGCAGCGATGAAGTTGCCGTCTCTGGTGTTCTTTATTATAATATTCTGTTGTCTTTCTCTTGCATTTTATTCTGTTAAGGTCACTGATGGCGAAACGGAGGCTATTAGACCATTGCCTTGGTACCCTGAGAATCTTGCTTGGCAGTCAAATTTTTCCCGCATGCAGCTGAGGAAGAACCAAACTCTTGAGAGGTAAATCACGTTTTGTGTGACGATTTTTTTTTTAGTACAACTGGATGTACATAAATGCGTAGATTGGAGGTGGTTGTCAGTTGATTTACTTAGAACATACTAGAAGGATGGAGTTTGATTCCAAATCTTTGATTTTTATTTTTTAATTTTTATTTTTATGAATTATAATTTATTTGAAAGAAAAAAATTCAAAGCCCTTGTACACGAAGAGTATAGAAGAGAGATAACCACACTAAAGATGTCTAAAATCTAGAAAGTTAATAAGATCTAAAGTTTTGAAGAGGAGAAAGAAGGAACATGGACAACAACCAGTCTAAGAGAGATCTCAAAAAAGAGGATTTTAAACTAAGTACAGGGGTCTTGTATGTGCGTATTTGTATTATCTGCATCGATGAGTATATGAAGGAATGTATGTGTATATCTATTTATCTAAAAAGGATAAAGGAAAAGTAAATAATGTAATTGTGGAAATTACATGTTTGCTTGTTAATTTTTTTAAATCTGTGGAAATTATTCAGTATGATGTATCACATGTGGAAATTTGAATAGTATTAACTGCTATTATTTTTGAATGATAGATCATCAGCTTCTAGAGTAAGTTCCTTTTGTTGGGTAACAGTTCAGGTGATATCTATAATTTGAGTAAGCTTGTTGTCTGTTTTATGTCTTGGCTATCAGTAAAAGGTTAAATCTTTAACAGGAAGTTGTTTCTTCCAAACTTATTCTCTGTAATCAATTTAGAAGTAATTGATTTGATTTTATTCTTCTTTTTGAAGAGAAGTTAGATTGTCAAAAGATAGAGACTCTCTTTCCGACCTTGAGGAATATGTACTGCTCTCACCTCTTAGAAATTTATTGGTTTTCAGAATTATCCTGCTGGAGTGCTAGTGTAGTATATTTACAATGTGAACAAGCTGTCCGTAAAAATATGAACTGATTCGAACCACTTAACTAATTATCAATTATTTCTCATATTTTATGTCAGTTCTCATTCTGATATATGAATTTCCCAGGTTCCATGAATTCTTAAAGCTAGAAAATGAAATTGGAAACATCACAAGACAGGAGGCTGTCAGCATGGTAGGCCAACATTCCATACTATCTGTCACTTCTGTGGTTTATGTATATTGCTATCTGATAGATTTGAATTTTTTTGGGCGTTTTAGTGCATGTACTTAATGTTAGTGGTTAAGTACTTGCAGCTAATGATTGTTTGTGGTGCAGGTACCTCCTCTCTTCTTGGATGTACGTCCATATCATTTTGTGCTTGACAGTAAGCAACTTATGGTGCATTAAAATTTCTTTTCTTTTTTAACCTTCCTTTTTCTGATACAACTGCATTTTCAAAAATCCTTTTAATCAATGATGTTATTGCTTCTCCTTCGTCTTTGTCTTCATCAAATGGTTGATTGAGTTTCGGTGAAAAAATAATTGACAACCCATTTGACTTATAAGAGAATTTGTATATGTTACTAAAATATTTTCTTAATTTTTCTTTGCTTTTGCTCAGTGTGTGCTGCACCAGGGTCAAAAACATTCCAACTTCTTGAGATTATACACCGATCAACCAAAGCAGGATCACTGCCTGATGGAATGGTTTGTTTCCTTCTAATCATATCCTGTTTTACACTCTTTACTTCTGATTTTATTTTTGTCTGTTCTGTCCTCTTTTCATTTTCTGTAATGGTATAGGAATTGGCGGTGCTCATAATTTGGTTGGGTAACTTGTTGTCTAGATATAATTTGAACTTCCTCTCCGTCTGCTAATCCTGTTTGTGAAATTGATTTCTTGGTTATCTTAGGTTGTGGCAAATGACCTTGATGTCCAAAGATGTAATCTTCTCATCCACCAAACTAAAAGAATGTGTACTGCCAACCTGATAGTCACAAATCATGAAGCTCAACATTTCCCTGGCTGCCGTTCAAACAGAAATTGCTCTAGGTCTTCTGAAAGAGGAATGGGATCTCAGCCGAGCATTAGTCAACTTATCTTTGATCGTGTCTTATGTGATGTTCCTTGCAGTGGGGACGGTACCCTTCGCAAGGCTCCTGATATCTGGAGGAAATGGTAATGCCTTTTCCTTTTCCATCTACTTCCTCTTTTTATTTCCTTGCTTTCAGGATGGATAATATTTTCTTTTCTTAATACAGGAATGCAGGATTGGGCAATGGCGTCCATGGCCTTCAAGTTCAGATAGCTATGCGAGGTACCTTTGATGGAAATCTTTGATTGGGAATTCTCTGAGATTGTATATCCCTCTGCTTTTAAGGAATGTTTAAATTTTCTTTTTTGGCTAATCCAAATTTTAGTCTTTTTGTATATTTCTTATGTACTTGGGTGCGCCCGTTGGTTTTTAATGAATTTCGTTTCTTATATAAAGAAAAATTTAGTCTTTTTGAGATTAAGATTCGTGTTCACACAAGCTGTTACGCTTCTTAGGTATCAAGAGATTTAGAGAGTTTTTTTTTTTCTTCTTATTAAGTACAAATTTTACTCATGTTTGCTGCTAAGAACCAGGGCTTGAAAAGTTTCAAATTAAGAATGATTGAGCCAGCACAGCTCGACTACTGAGTCGACTTGGTGGACCTAGCCATGTTAGATGGGTTGAAAGCTTGAACTCTTTTTATTTATTTATTTTATATATACATCTATTTTTTTTTTTAAATAATTCAGTTTGGGCCTGAAGTTTAAGTTTTTATTTCAAATCGTTCTAAATATCCAATTGGACCCATTATCATAATGCTTATTATATTAATCCATGGTGGTTGCAAAAGTTGTTGATGGTTGCACTTCTTGAGGGGGGAGAAGAGGTTACAAGAGAGAAATTCTTTAAGCGAAAAATAAAAAATTAAATGTTTCTTTTTAGTTGTTGATATAGCATATGCCATGTGGCCATTTCACATGCCACGTATACTATTAGTGTGCCACCTCATTTTTCCTTTTGCCACTTTAGCAATTTTCTCCAATCTAACGGATGAGAGAAGTAAATTGCTACCATATAAATTTTTTAAACACCAAGTTAGATTGAATTTTTATTTTTTTTTAATTTCAAGGACGAAATTTGAACTATGTTAAATTGCAGGGATCAAAAGCGTATTAAGCATAACTTATTTTATACGAATATACTTATATACTTATATTTAATTATAATAAATGAATATATGACCGAACCAGTTGGATCGGTCAACCTATGAATCAACTATCTTTCTGATTCACTATTGATTTGGTTTTTAGATGTTGGTCCTACCTTTGTCTGAAATTTTAACTAAAATACAATTAACAAAACCTAGATCCCCATGCGAATATAAGTTTATTCTTGAAAGGTTACCAATGAGCTTTCAAACGCTACTTCCTCCCTTTGTACCAAGGTGGAGGGTGAGGTCGTGAGTTCGAGTCCCACCGGGTTTGCGTGTAACTTACCTATATAAAAATAAAAGTTTGTTCTTGAAATGTTGGTATGGGTTTGTATCTGAGGGGCATATGGAAAGAAACAATTCTCTTATGTGTTTTATTATAGATAAGATCACAGCTTTCTATAAAAGAAAAAGCTCTTCAAGAGCTTGCCACTATTTAGTACATTACATTACAATGCATGTTTTTGTTTAGACTTAAGATGATTTTTGATGGCTAATTTAGTCTTTAACTGAATCTGTTTGTTGTGTTTGGTGGAATGTGCAAATGATGTCTTTCAGGCTTTGGTTTTAAGTTTATATGCTTAATGATCTACGTGTGTGTGCGTGCAGTCCAGTGAGGTATACAAAATTTTCAACAATTCTGTTGACTATGCAGGTGTATCTTTGCTTAAGGTTGGTGGGAGAATGGTTTACTCAACTTGCTCAATGAATCCAGTAGAGAATGAAGCTGTGGTTGCTGAGGTAATGTGTCAATTGTTTTCTACACCTATGAATCCGGTAAAGGATGAGACTTTGGTTTACTCAACTTGCTCAATGATTTCTGTGGACAAAGACTACCCTACATATCGAGTAACATATGCACTCTTTTACCAGCCTACAGGAAATTATTCTGAGTTTTTGGTTTTAACCACGTCTTCTCAATCAAAGAGGGCATTAGGTGAAGGGAGAGGAAGTAGGCTAGCAAACTTAAAGGAATAAATTTCCCCCTTTGGGCTAGTAAAAATGTTCAGTCTTAGCATCTTAGCTGCTACTTAAACCGTCGCTAGGCTCCTTATGAAATCCAACATGGTGCTTCACCAGCTTATTAGTCTCTTTGGGCCATGGGATTTTTTGCTATGACAACATCTAGAAGTCTATTCGTCATTGTATCTTCTTTTTATAAAGCAAATCAATTTATGGGGCTCTGGAAATTCATTAGGAGGGGTTGTGAGGAGTTTTCTAGTTTTACTAGATTTGAGGTGGGAGAAGTCTCCAAGTTTAGTTTTTGGCATGACGTATGGTGAGGTGCTGCCCCTTTAGGGAGCGTATCCGAAGTTATTTACCATTGTTTGCCTTAGGGATGCTTCCGTGGCATATTATCTTCAGTTCTCCAATGGCTCTCTTTAGTGGAACGTTAATTTTGTTAGAGCAGCGCATGATTGGGAATTGGAATTCTTTACTTCACTCTTCGATTAGCTGGACTCCATCATATTGAGACAGGCTGGTGTACACAAGCTTTGCAGGATTCCCTCCAAGAGAGGGCAATTTGAGGTTAGCTCATTCAATAATGTTGTAATCTCCCATGATAGCACCCCTTTCCCTTGGAGGTGTATTTGGTTTGAGAGTGGCTTTCTTCGCTTGGATGGCCGCTTTAAGTAAGATCCTTACTTTGGATAACTTAAAGGAAGCGACATATTATTGTGGTTGATTGGTATTGTTTGTGTTAAAGAGTGGAGAAACCGTTGACAATTTTTTACTTCATTGTGAGTTAGTTAATGCGTTTTTTTGTATTGTTGACGACATTCTTGTTTTTTTTTAGTTCTTGTGGCTTCAGACAAGGAGACCCTTTGTCTCCTTTGCTGTTTTTCATTGTGATGGAGGCTTTGGGCATGCTGATCTCTGCCACAGTGAGTGGTGGTTGTTGTCTGGCTTCTTGTGGGGACTGGGAATGTTGTTCTTATGTTTTGTAGCTGTCTCAGGCTTGAAGATTAATTTGGCTAAATCATAATTGGTTCCTGTAGGTATTGTTAATAATATAGAAGGTTTGGCTAGGATCTTGGGTTGTAGGATCTCTTCTTTGCCTATGAAGTACCTAGGTCTTCCTTTGAGTGCTTCTTTTAAAGCCAAATCTATTTGGGATGACATTATTAAGAAGGGTGAGAGTCGTTTGGCTGGTTGGAAGCGGTTGTACTTGTCTAAAAGGGGTATGATTATCTTAATCAAGAGCACTTTGTCTAATTTGCCAACCTACTTCATGTCTTTGTTTCCCCTTGTGGCTACTATAGCCAATCGAATTGAGAAGTTATGACATGATTTATTGTGGGGAGGTATAGGTCAAAAGGTCAAATTCCACTTTGTAAATGGGTCCAAGGTGTGTTCCCCGATCTTTGAGGGGGATTTGGGGGTTTGAAATTTGCTCATGTTCAACCGAGCCCTTTTGGGAAAGTGGTTATGATGTTATGCTTATGAGAGAGGTTGTTTGGAGATTGGTAGTGGATGTTAAATGTGGTAGTCAGTGGGGTGGGTGATGCTCTAATGAAGTCATTGGGTCATATGGGGTGGGTCTTTGGAAATTCATTAGGAGGGGTTGGGAGTTTTCTAGATATACTAGATTTAAAATGGGTGATAGCTCCAAGATTAGTTTTTGGCACGACGTGTAGGGTAGGGAACAACCCCTTAAGGTAGTGTTTTGAGAGAGGGATGCTTCTATGGTTGATCATCTTCAGTTCTCTAATGGCTCTTTTAAGTGGAACATTAATTTTGTTGGAGTGGCGCATGACTGGGAGTTGAAATTAGTTTTCTCGTTTTTCGATAAGTTGTATTCCATCAATTTGAAACAGGACGATGTATACAAGCTTTGTTGGAACCCCTCCAAGAGAGGGGGGTTTGATATAAAATAGTTCTATAATGTCTTAATTTCCCATGACGACACTCCCTTCCCTTGGAGGTGTATTTGGCGGATCAAGGCCCTTTTGAGAGTGGCTTTCTTCGCTTGATTGGCCACTTTAGGTAAGATCCTCACTTTGGACAACTTAAAAAAGCGGAAAATCATTGTCGTAAATTGGTTCTGCATGTGTAAGAAGAGTGAGGAAACGATTGACCACCTCTTACTCCATTGTGAGACAACTACTGCCTTAAGGTCCTCTATTTTTGGGTAATTCGGTTTGGCGTGGGTCATGCCCCATTGTGTGAAAGACCTTTTCGCTCGTTGGAGAGGGAAGTTTGGTAATCCTCAAAGTGAAGCTATCTGGAAGATGATTCCGCTCTGTATGATGTGGTGCATTTGGAGATAAAGAAATGGTCAGAGCTTTGAAGACACTGAGAGGACAGTGGCGGAGCTAAAGACCTTCATTTTCTGTACCTTTCTCCAGTAGATGGCTACCTTGATTTTTTTCATACTTCTAGTTTTCATGACTTTTTTGACCTCTTTTTCTTTTTCTGGTTTAAGTGTTTTTGTTGTATACTTTATGTGTACTTGGGTGTGCCATTTACTTATATAAAAAAAAAAAGTTTACTATCTTTTGGTAATCTCTTGTGAGCTTGTCTTCTTGTTTCCTCCCTTTATCATAAAGATGTTGGTTTTGCATGTCACACAATTACTTGGCAGAAAGTTATATAAATGGCGGTGGTACCCGAGGAGACCTTCCCCTCTTATTAATTGGGAGTTCTAATTTGTTTTCCTAAACTCATGTTGCTGTTAGCTAATGAAATTTTTTGCATGTGAATCCTAGGCTTCTAACTTCTTGTTTATAGGTTCTATGCTTTTTCCTTGATATAAGTTGCGAAATTGTGACAATTTCAGCTTAATGTATTGGTATTTGATATTATGAAATTGATGTCTTTTTCAGTTTGTTTTTTAGATGATGTCCATATTTTTAAAAAGAGTGGATGCCATGCCATTTCTTCTCGTAATTATGGACCCTGGACTCACAGTCGCGGCAGATTTTGTTTCACCAACCTGAAGGTTTATTCCCATCTAATCACTTTTAGTCACCGTGGCTCATTTCTGCAGATTTTGCGGAAGTGTGGAGGTTCTCTTGAACTTGTTGATGTCTCTTGTGAGCTCCCCCAACTTGTTCGCCGGCCGGGTCTTAAAAGTTGGAAGGTTAGTTCTTGGCGTATAGATTCTGGTTTTGCAATTTTATTTTATTTTATTTTTATTATTATTATTTAATTAAGTCAGTTACTCTGGGGTATGTGTCATCCATCTAAGGCAAGACAAATCCCTATGTCTGCACGCAATCACCTGGAAACCATGTGCATTATGTTAAACCAGACAAAAAAAATCTTGGGTTCCTGAGCCATAACCATAGCCACTGTTCTTCACAAGCTGAAGTGGTACTGGTTTTGTGTTCTTTTTGGCTTAACTGCAAGTTACTTGCATATGTTCTTTATAAACTGAAAGTTATCTTTGTCGCCTACGCAGAAAACATTTAGGGCTCCTCCCTAATGAGAGAATTGGAACAATGATGGGTATTCCATCATGATTTCTTTGCATATAAGAATGTCAATCTCACACATAAATTTGAGAGAAAGTGATGTTTGTTACTTATAGGATACTGCTTTAAAATTAATAGATCATCTGAACATATGAAGAAATCAAATTATGACCCAGTAGATGAAAGTGATTGTGCAGTTGACTATGGTACACGATGGAAGCTTTCCCTTCCAATTATCTCATATTACTGCTTTTTCCTCGTCTATGTTTTGGTCAAAGTCCATTTTCTCTTATTAATTAATGGTAGATGGTACCTTCTTATTGGACTTTACTTGGTTTTGTCCATACTTTTAAATTGCATATTTGAATTGGTGCAATGCTAGCAGTCTG
This sequence comes from Alnus glutinosa, assembly GCF_958979055.1. Lineage (NCBI taxonomy): Eukaryota > Viridiplantae > Streptophyta > Magnoliopsida > Fagales > Betulaceae > Alnus > Alnus glutinosa. The sequence goes on along the minus strand of NC_084899.1, from coordinate 21,209,683 downwards.
TCCTACTTGGACCTTTATTTTCTTGACTAGGAAATGTTTATGTTGGTTGTATCAGCAGGTTAATACTGAAGCTATTACTTTAGGCATATTGGTTGTTTATTGCAAAATAAACCTTATTTTTTAAAAATCAATTAACCTGAAGAAATGTACATGACAATTTCTGGGTTAAAACTGGATCTTTACATTGAATATAGCTTACTCTATCCAAATCAAACACAACAAATTGCTAACCTTGCCTAATAGCAAGCAATAGATAAAGATTGTGGTCTATTTTGTGGACTTCTTGCACAACAGCTTTAGCTTCCTGCTGGCAGCTTTAGATTATATGTTTGTTCATTCATTTGCTTGGACATGCAGGTACGTGACAAGGGCACCTGGTTAGTGTCCTACAAAAATGTCCCTAAGTACCGCAGGAGTGTGATTGTTCCCGGCATGTTTCCCTCTGGCAGAAGCTATGTGGAGCCGACTGAGAATAACCATGACATGGAATTGGGAGAAAAGCATGAGAATGGTGGTAATGGAAACTCTGAAGATGGGTTCAAGCCATCAGAGGATCCTGTTGCTCTAGCTGATGAATTGGATGAGGAAGTTTGTAATTTTCCTCTAGAACGTTGCATGAGGATAGTGCCTCATGATCAAAACAGTGGAGCGTTTTTTATTGCTGTATTCCACAAACTTTCCCCCCTTCCAGGTAACTTCAGATATCATATAAGTCATTGTATTTTTCATGAGAATCCAAGACAGTGAAGGTATCGGTTTTGGTAAAACTAAAGCGATAGATTGTCTGTGCTAAATGTCCACAGAATAAATCTCTTTTTGGGTGTGTTTGTGTCTTTTGTGTTTTGTTTTGTTTTTGTGGGAATAAACAGATGACCGTTGATACCCTCACCTCTTGCAAATGCAACTTGTTCATTTGCAATGAAGTTTTAAATTTATGATTCATATGAATTTTGGAGTAATTCTTGTTTCTTAATGTGCTGTTTTTGCTTTCCTCATCAGATGGGTACAATGTAATATTTGTTTTGCCTGCAGCCATGCAGGAGAAACCCCATATTCTGCAAGGAGATGATGAGCCATGTGTTAAATCACCGAATCAGGTTACTGAAGATACGATAGAATTGGAGGTTATATCAGGAGATGGTACAGATGAGAAATTTTCAGAAGCAGCTTCAGAAGCTGATTTAATTGATAATGAACCAGATGGGGCTGCAGTGGAACCTCATATCTGCATTACAGGTGAAGAGCATAATTCAGAGGAAACACAAGCACCTGATCATAGGGAAACTGATCCCAAGAAAGCTGGAGGTAAAAGAAAGTTGCAGATTCAAGGCAAGTGGAAAGGGGTTGACCCTGTTGTTTTCTTCAAAGATGAAGCCATCATCAATAGCATAAAGACATTCTACGGTATTGATGAATCCTTTCCGTTAAATGGGCACCTTGTCACAAGAAATAATGATACTAACCACGTGAAGAGAATATACTATATTTCAAAGTCAGTTAAGGATGTTCTTGAACTGAGTTTCTCTGTGGGGCAGCAACTTAAGATAACATCCATCGGCCTGAAGATGTTTGTAAGTATTTCCATATGTTATTCCCAGATAATTTTCATCATAGGTTTCCCACATCTTCTCCTCTCTATCTTTGGCTTAGCGGCAACTGTTCCGTGTTTGAATAACTTCCTTATAGCTTAATGATGGATAATGCTCTTCTACAGCAAATTGCCATGCATAGCATTAAAGTTATTTACTTACTTTACGAAGTTTATCTGATCTGGTATTCATAAATTAAGGCAGTATTGCTATTGTATGGGCACATAACACATCAGTTGTGGTTAGCCTAAATGCATATATAACCTCACCGCCCCTTCTTCTCCCACATAATAAGATATAACTCCTGTCAAGTAGTTCGGACTTCAGCATAGCCTGAGTCTGGAAGCCTGTAGTCAAATTAAAATTAAATTTGAAAGTAAAAGCTACCATTTTACTGGTCCCATTATTGCATCAAAGTTTGGTTATAATCATTAACATACAAATGGTCAAAGTTTGTTTTTGAAAACGTACAATTTTAGTCTCAAAGAAGAATCGAGGAGGGTGCTTGCTATCGTGCTGGTAAGTTCTCCTAGGGTTGATATCTGCCTTCACCTGGGTTGCAATTCCGTAAATGAGAGTCAGAACAAGAAAAGGAACAATGAATGAGAGTCTAGTTGCGATACACCATAAATGTTGAATGCTAAATATGGAATGGTTTTCTTTTGCAATTCCGTATTTTATCATTTCATCATATTCTTTGTAATGATCCTGGCTCGTCTCCTGGCCAATACTAATTTATTAGGAGAATAAAGTTCCTGATCACCTGCTATTTTTGAGTGGTTGGAGGTAATCTCTTCCATTTTTCTTTTTTCCTTCCTTGAAACAGGAACGACAATCATCCAGAGAAGGTAGCTCTACACCATGTTCGTTTCGGATATCTTCCGAAGGATTACCACTGATTCTCCCCTATGTCACCAAACAGATCCTCTATGCATCCACAGTGGACTTCAAGCATCTTCTGCAATATAAAACTATTAAATTTGCAGATTTCGTTGATGCTGAGTTTGGTCAGATGGCATCAAACCTAATGCTGGGTTGCTGTGTGATTGTTTTGAGCAAAGGTATAGTACCAAGTTGTCAAAAAATGATCAGTGTTCATCTATGTGAGTACCTAACATTTGCCTTTCTCTGCAGGTAACAAAGAATTGGATCATCCTACCCAAGTGAATGAGTCAACAATAGCCATTGGATGCTGGAAGGGTAGGGCCAGTTTAACTGTAATGGTCACTGCAATTGACTGCCAAGAACTGCTAGGAACGCTTTTGATGCGGAAGGAGACTGAGTCCGAGTCCGAGCCCGAAAACAGCTCTTTGGTGCTGGAAGAGAAATCCTATGTTGAGGCTAACAAAGTACAGGACTCAAATGACATAGAAAAGAATGAGCACGTGGAAAGTACTGAACTTCCAACTTCAAGTTGAATTCGCTTCAAAACATGTCTTTCTTTCCATGTACGGGTAATCTAGTCTTGGATCTTATCACGATTAGTATGGCAGAGTCCCTTTGTCTTGCTAATTGCTATATTCCATTTTAGAGGAACTGAGTTCTTGCTTGTCATGTGGACTCTGACTTCCTTACCATGTGTTAATGCATTCTTTAGAACAAGAAATTACAGGTTTTGCTGAAAATTGTCTTCTGTGCATTCTTTCCATTTACGATATTCTTTTATGCATCTCTTAATTTTGCACTACAAAAAATTTTGAATAGCTTGACAGCGGTTGGGTGAATCGCCCCCTGAATGGCTGAAAGGGCTTTTTCCTGGCATTTTGCCGGCAGAAGGCTTACAGAGATGGCATGAAATATGGAAATTTGTTTAAAAAATTGATATTAGACTTATGTAAGAGTGTTACTTAATTTTGCCTTGATAATCAAGAGGTGCGTCCGACCCTAGCAACTTGCAACTTTTTCTGGGGCATTCACAAGATTTATGGGGAGAGAGTGAAATTTATACGAAGAGAATGTAAACTTAAATCTTCAAGACAACAAATTAGTAACAAGCAATCTGCAACTCAGCTTCATCCTTAGTTCAGTTCTTTCTCCCATATTTCCTAACATGCAAGTAATCAGCTGCTCGTGCAAAACTAAACTGAAACAATGTAAAATATACAAAGGAAATAAACCACACCCTTTAAAAAATTGCTTAGAGAAACCTAGAACCATGATTCCCATTTTCTAAAACCTCAATTCAATCAAATTATGATCTACAGCACATGCTGCTCTTAGTTGGGATCACTTGTGCAGGACCTGGGACAATGATCTTCTTGCCAGCCAAAGAAGGGTTTCCATTACCTTGATTTTCATCCGCAACTAGGTTCTTCTTGTTGACGATGTTGAAGATCTCTGTCAACACAGTCAAGAAGGCAGTTTCAACATTAGTCGCTTCCAATGCCGAGGTCTCCAAGAAAAACAGTCCTTCCTTTTGAGCAAATTCTTTGGCGTCCTCAATGGGGACTGCCCGCTGATTCTCGAGATCGCTTTTGTTACCAATCAGTATGATGACAATGTTCTTGTCGGCATGGCTACGCAGCTCTTCCAGCCAACGAGGTATGTGATCAAAGGTCTGGCGTTTTGTTATGTCGTAAACCAGCATCGCCCCAACAGCACCCCTGTAATATGCACTTGTAACTGCTCTGTATCTGCTCAATCCAAAAACACATGCAGATGATTATAACTTGTGTCAAGACACATAATTTAGTCATAATAACTTAAAAGATCATTCAATGATGAATAATGCAAAACCTACTTTTTCAAAATCATTAAGCTTTGAGATACTAAAAATGAAACACTTAGATAGGATTAAAAAAAATAGGCAAAGAAGTTTGCAGTCACCGAACTGAGGGTAGAACAGCAGAACATTCTGACTGCTTTGATAATTGTGTTGCTATCACACTCTTGGAGCATACCATAAGACAAATGGGAGTCATGTATCAGAGTGTATTGTAGAAGGAAGAATCCACACACAAGATAAATGAGTTGTCATTCACATTGGACATACAAAAACTTGTCCGCAAATAAAATATCAATCTTCACAAATGTTGAACATGACAGTGGTGTGATGCCGGATCCATTTCCAGCTATCAAAAGTAGCCTTAAATTGAGGGGACTAGTTCCAAAGTGAATAAGATTAATCAGATATGGGTAATCATAGTAAACCCCCAACAATTAAAATGCCCCCTCCCCCTCTAAAAATCAATTTCAACTCCAAACTTCTTATTTTCTTTCTTGGGTTAATTACATCTACCCCTCTAACTATCATCCTTTCTGCAATGTCCCCCAAAGTTTCAATTTTTGTAATGCCCCCCTCCCCCACCAAATCTACTATTGGTTTGCAATGTCTCCGTTCCATGACCCAAAATGACAAAAATACTCTCCAGAAGAAAAGAAAAAAATGACTTGCGCTTTTTTCTTGAATTTATTCTTTTATGGAATATTTTTGTCATTTTGGGTCGCATGAGGGGGGACAATACAATCCCAATGGTAGATTTGGGGGGGGGGGGGGGGGGGGGGGGGGGGGGCAATTGAAGTAGTTTTAGAGGGGGTAAATATAGTTTACCCTTCTTTCTCTCTCTCCCACACAAGGGAGGGTAACAAACTTTGTCCAACTGTATCATCCAATGGTTGCAAATAAGGCATCCAAATATGGATCGACTCAGCAATAAGATCTCAAATAATTCTACATTGTGGTCTGTAACACAATATTCTACTCAATATCTACAATTATAATAAAAGAGAACTACATTCAAAAGTCTTAAGACTCTCCAACGAATTGAATGATTCAGATCTCTTAGATTATCTGAACACAATTTCCTAGCCAGCATCTTTCACATTTTCTAGGGTAATTTTACAACAAAGTCCTTAAATTTTTAAACATTATTTTGAATTAAACGATTCAGATTCTGTGATCTTAACATTTACCACCTTCATTTCATCTTCCCTAAGCTGTATGCTGAGTTGCCAAAATCTAAACCATTATAATAATAATAATAATTAGGGTTGAAACACGGAGTAAACCACGAAAATCCAGAGAACCCTAATTCCAAAATCCAAAATCCAAAATCTAAGTCATCTAGACCACCAAAACAAGACCTTCAACCAGTTATCTCCGTCCAACATTACGAAATCTATCATATTCCGATTACTTATCACACCTAAAACTACACAAATGAAGCTGATTTAACTAATAAATCAGTGTAAAACAAATTTTGACTTCGGTTTGACCTCTCAAAACTGGGAGTGCAATTGCACGCTTAACAACCAGTGAACCAAATCAGAACCCTAGGAATCTGAACAAGAGGAAAGTAAGAGTTTCTAGAAAGAGAATGAGAGAGTTGAGTGTGTATAGTAGGGGGGGTACCGTTCTTGGCCGGCTGTGTCCCAGATCTGGGCCTTGACGCTCTTGTGCTGGATGACCAAGGTGCGGGTCTGGAACTCGACGCCGATGGTGGCTTTGGAGTCCAGGCTGAACTCGTCGCGCGCGAACCTGGCCAGTATCTGAGACTTCCCGACCGCCGAATCCCCTATCAGCACCACCTTGAACACGTAGTCTATTTTCTGGTTCGCGTCGCTCGCCATTTTCTGCAGACTGAATCGGCAGAGTTCAGGGATCGGAATCGGAGGGCTCCGTGTGCATGTGCGTGGGAAAAGCTCAGGCTTCGGCTGTCGATATAAATGGAAGACACGTTTAGATTTTAGGTTATAGTACTCCCGCGTTCAGATATGTTAAAGGTGGTGCTATGGCAGGACAGCAAATCAAGGATTGCCACGTTTTGGGAGGTTTGTTTCGTTCGGTTATGTGGCGCGATAGGATTGGGTCAGGTGGTGGTGGGATTCGGTGCGGTCAACACTGGATGTGGACTGGAAATAATTAAAGGAGGCGGAAGAGAGAGGAAGAGAGCTATCGCAATGATCGCAGTGTTGCGTATGTTTCGGGTGAGCTGTCTCATGTCTGATTCATTTAATTTGTCAGTCGGTTCTTCATTTAACTCCGTTCTTTTTTGGGTTGGGCCACTCGACCCACATGTCCGATTTACATAATGGGCCGATACAATTGAACCCAGTTGGTTTTTTTTTTTTTTTTTTTTTTTTTTTTTTTTTTTTTTTTTTTTTTTTTTTAAATATAACAAGAACCACAATAAGAAAATAACAGAAACCAAAACAAACGGACACACAAAAAAAAAAAAAAAAAAAAAAAAAAAAAAAAAAAACAAAAACCTTAACAACAATTCAAAGCAGGTCTTTTACACGGCCCCAGGGGAATTCTCGTTGACAGAGGAGGATGCGCGTGGCAGCGCCCATGGTGGATGGATGTTATGAGTGCAGCTAAAGGCACCAAAATAAATCTTAATTTCTAACTAGCTTCTGAAGGAGTTATTAGGGAGATTAAAAGAGCAAAACTAGTCAACATGAGTCCCCTTTCATGGACTGCATGTATGCGAAATAGCATAAATGACATTGATTTTTGTGGTATAGATCTGGATATGAAATTTTCTATATTCTAAAAGAACTTCACACGAAGGGAACCAGAGGAGCTTTAGATTTTTCGGAGTGGACCAAAAGTGGCGCTGGCGCATGCAGCCCACACGTGCCATTTGGCAGGCATGCATGCGTGGTGGAGCGGGAATATGCGATGGAGGTGGAGAGACTTGTGGAAGTGTAGGTGGAGGTAGTGTGATAGATCTAATATCCAATGCCCATACAAAAAGAGTAGAAAAACAAAAGGGGAGAACGAAGGAAAAAAAAAAAAAAAATAGAAAGAGGAGGGATATGAGTACAATAAGATTGGAGGTAGAGAGGAGGAAATAGCACTCCCTAACTTAGATCTGGGGCGAGATTTTTGCATGTAGAGTGTGGGAGTTTTTATTTGTTTTGACTCCCTTTTATTTGGGTATGGACTCCCTTTTCTTCGGGCCAATTTTAAGTTCAATAAGCTGATGAATTAGAGCTGAATCTAACTCAAACTTATTCAGGGCCTCTATTGCCAGAAGATTGGAAAAAGCTTTGGAGCTTAAAGATTCAACATATATAGACTAAATTAAGCATATGATTTGGAAGATTGCATGGAATTATACCAGTTAGAGCTACGCTTGCCATAATTATTTGTTCTAATATCATCAATGAGGTTTGGCTTTGTCTAGCTCCTTTGTAACTTAAAGCTGGACAGTGGAGACAATCCAACACTTATTCCTTGGATGCGACTTTGCCAGAATTATATGGAGACACTCCAAATGGCCCCAAAACATTCTCGCCTTTGAAGGCTTTCCTATATCTCATTGCATCAAGATCATCCTTGATCTCTTGAAGTCCTTATCGATTCCCAAGAAAGACGTTCATAGCTTCCAACTCTTTGTTATTATTGCAATGGATATAAGGCAATAATCTTCAATAGCACCAAAAATCATAGGTGATGAGAATGAACAAAATTGTTGTAGCTAATACAGCCAGACTGGATTCCAAGGATGTGAATTTTCGAGAAGCCCAGCAACCCTTCTGGCTTCTAACGGCCTTGCCATCTCTTTTGAGTTGAAACCCTTAATTCTAGAGAGGGACTCCATCATCACTATTATGGCTATCAACCAGCACAATCTCATCTCAGATTGTGTTGGCTAGTTGTTTCCAACAAAACACACTTCAATGGCAGTAGATTATATATACAATGAAAACACAAGATAATAAAGGAAAAAGTTGCTACAGAATTTCTTCAGAAAAGTGAGCAAACCAGATGAGAAAAACAGGGCAAAAAACAAGAGTGAATAAGAGAGATATATATATATATATATAACTTGCTCTCTACTTCTTTTCTCGGTTCTTTCTTCTTCTTCTTCTTCTTTTCTTTACACATACATATTTTCCAGCAGCTTCTCCATAGAAAACAAAAAGAACCTTTTTACAAACAAGTTTCTAAAAGGCTACGTGGATACACAACACATATTTTCACCTACTACAAACCAAGGTTTAACAAAACATAATCACAGTAAAAAAAAAAAGTAGTCAAAGCACATTAATTGGTAACATTCTCCCCCTTAATGTGTTGTTCTTGAACTCCTAATGCTTCTTTAAGTTGTTGGAACTTTTCCTTTAGCAAAGCTTTAGTGAAAATGTCAGTTACTTGCTCCTTTACCTGCAAAATTTCAACTCTATTTCACCCTCTTCAATTGCTTAATTCTATAATGAAGTGATGTTTGATTGCAATGTGTATGGTCTTGTTGTGATAAACTGGATTCTTTGCCATTGTTATAGCTGATTTATTGTCATAATGCAAGTATATAGCATTTTCTTGTTTCTCACCAATATCTTCAAGGATTCATTTCAACCAAATAGCTTGAGATGTTGCTATTGCTGCTGAAACATATTCTGTTTCGGCTGAAGATTGAGCAACTGATTGTTGCTTCTTTGAAGACCAAGAAAACACACATGACTCAAGTGAAAAAGAATAACCTGAGGTGCTTTTCATATTATCAACACAACCACCCCAATCATTATCACAAAAGCCAATCAACTTCACAATGGGTTTTCTGCAATATCTAGTTCCATTATAACTTGTGGTGCCTTAAATGTATATAAACACTCTTTTTGCTGCTGCAAAGTGAAAATGACTTGGAGAATGTATGAACCTTGATAGCAAACTTGCTACAAATATGGTATTAAGTCTTGTTGCTATGAGATATAGCAAGTTTTCCAACCAATTTCTATAGAGAGTAGCATCCACATTCTTTCCTCCATCTTATTTCATTAATTTTTCATTGACAGCAAGGGGTGTAGCCATTGGTTTGCAACCAAACATTCTGAAATTTTTTTTAGCATACATCTTTTGAGAAATAAACACCTTTTATTTGTTTTGATACATGAATGATTGTTATACAACGATTTTAATTGACATATAATCAAGAGGGTTAGATAGGCCATGCCTAGGGAAGACGTATTGTACTACACTCTAGTTTAGTGTAATTTAGGCAGACAGTTTGTACCAACCGAATATGGGTTATACTTTTCCATTGATTGTGTGTATCCTATTAAAGCCATAGCTAATCCATACCTAGGGAAGATGGGTCGTACCGCATCTTAGTGGTTAGGTGGACGGTTTGTACCAACTGAATATAAATTATACTTATTCTTTAGAGGTAATTTCTTAACTACTCGAGTGAGACGAGCCCTATATTATGCATAGTATGAATTTTCCTTGTTAATTTATGATTGACCATTGTTATGAGGGGAGTGGTGAAATCAATCCCCTATTCATTTTCTCATCACAATTCTCTTTATGTTTATGTCTTTTACTTTTATGTATTTATTTTTAGAAAACAAAAACCAAGACAAACATCTTTTTAATTAAGTTATAATTAATCTCGAAAAACTTGATAGCAATATCCTTGCAATTCTTGAGGTTCGACACCTTCAATATAGCCTTATCCTATAAGGATTCGTCCTATTGCGAGTGGTATGCCTTGGTTGTTTTATCTAATGGGAAGTCCAGTGAATTTTAAGTGTTGAACCATTCATGATTGAAATTAGTTTTGAAACCTCATGACTATATGTTAAGTTCACTTTACACTAGTTGAATCTTGTGATATCTTATAATGCCATGTTAATAGCTTAATTTTTAATTCCCTGAAATTGTGAAGATGAAGTTTATTTTGTTAAGTTTGTTAATGAATGAGAATCATTATTTTTATGACGCTGCATTCTTGAGGATAACATGGTAGGAACAATGTTTGTAGGTATCATTCCTGGCAAATCCTCACGAGGCCTCACTCGTCCACGAGGGAGTCCTAGGGGTTTAAAAGGCTTGTTGCATACGCTAAATGCAATTGTACATCCCACGAAACATTCGAATCTTATCTTATTGTTTTTTAGTTTTATTTCTTGTTTTGTATTGCTAAGGGATTAGCAATATGTAAGTTTGGGGGTGTGATAAGATTCGAATGTTGCACATTCAAGCTCCTTAACTTATATATGTTAATTTCTTAGCATTGTTATTTGTTTGATTTTGTGTTGTTTTAATGTTTTCAGGTTTTAAATAAAGATACAATTAATTCAATTGATTTTGGGCTTAGAACACATTTTGAAAAGACCTATAAGATATTGTTAAGCTTAACCAATCATAATAGAAGACTTTATGATGTGGTTAAGTTAAATCAAGTCAAGAGAATGATTAAATCAGAATTTCTCCAATAAAAGTCAAAATCGGATTATATTCAAATTTAGATTCTGCATATGTCTCAGTATTTGAATCATAACTTTTGTGTCAGATATCTAATTGCAATGAAATTGGTAGCGTTGGAAAGCTAATAAAAAATTTAATAAATATGTCAGAAATATAGTTTCCCCAATTCAGATGTTTACTGTGCCAAAATTGCCCCTCAATAAAAGACCGCAATTCTAGACGAATTTGGAATCTTTTTCTTACTTAGATTGAAGTTTCAATCTCTTACTTGGACTAAGAAGACTCAAGAGGCGATTTTTTTTGGAATTCCAAGGGCTTCTAAGACTTGTGTGCTCCATATAAATAGACTCCTAAGCTTCAAGAGAAGGTGTGCTTGTGCTTGTGCTTAGACAGAAAATTCTTCTTGGAAACTTGACAAAGTTGAAGAGGAGAAGAACATGGCAGGATGCCATCCCAGTACCACGATGAGCGGCTACATTTTTACAAGGGTGTTGATGTAGCCTTTTCCAAGTAACGATAGTTTAATTGTATTTTAATTTGAAATTTTTTATATGCATGATGGTTGTATAACTGTGAGAATTAATCTTAATGATTATATTCAATCATTATGAATTTCTTATCTTGTCTTAAAAAGTCTTTTATATTGATTGAACTCAATCCTTCATATTTTCTGTGATTATATGAATGATTGTTATACAGCGATTTTAATTGATATATGATCAAGATGGCTAGATAGGTCATGCTTAGGAAAGGCAGTTTGTACTACACCTTAGTTTAGTGTAAGTTAGGTAGATAGTTTGTACCAACCGAAGATGGGTTATACTATTCCATTGATTGCATGTATCCTATTAAATACGTAGCTAATTCATACCTAGGAAATATGGGTCATACCACATCTTAGTGATTAGGTCGACGATTCGTGCCAATCGAAAATGGATTATACTTATTATTTATAGGTAATTTCTTGACTACTCGAGTGAGACGAGCCCTATATCATGCATAATATGAATTTTCATTGTTAATTTATGATTGACCGTTATTATGAGGTGAGTGGTGAAATCAATTCCCTATTCTTTTTCTCATCTATACTCTATTTAAATTTATGTCTTTTACTTTTATACATTTATTTTTAGAAAACAAAAATAAAACATATTTTAAACTAAATTATATTTAATTTTGAAAAACTTGATAGCAATTCCTACGCAATCCTTGATGTTCGACACCCTCAACATAGCCATCTTCTACAAGGATTCGTACTATTACGAGTGGTAATTTTATTATTGATATTTTTGTACACAAAACGACCACATCAATTTTTGTGTGATAAGCTTCGAATGTTGTACATTCAAACTCTTTAACTTATATATGTTAATTTCTTAGCATTGTTATTTGTTTGATTTTGTGTTGTTTTAATGTTTTTCAGGTTTTAAATAAATATACAATTAATTCAATTGATTTTGGGCTTAAAGCACACTTTGAGAAAACCTAGAAGATATTCTTAAGCTTAACTATTCATAATAAAAGACTTCTATGATGTGGTTAAGTTTAATCAAATCAAGAGAAGGATTAAATCGAAATTTTTCCAATAAAAGTCAAAATCGGATTGGATTTAAATTTGGATTCTGCATATGTCTCAGTATTTAGATCATAATTTTTGCGTCAGAATCGGATTGCAATGAAATTGGTGGCGTTGGAAAGCTGATAAAAAATGAAATAAATATCTCAGACATAGCTTTTTCCCAACTCGGAAGTTTACTATGCCACAATCGCCCCTCAATAAAAGACCACAATTCTAGACGAATTTAGAATCATTTTCCTACTTGGATTGAAGTTTCAATCTTTTACTTGGACTAAGAAGACTCAAGAGATGATTTTTCTGAAATTTAAAGGGCTTCTAGGACTTGTGTGCTCCTTATAAATAGACCCATAAACTTTAAGAGAATGTGTGCTTGTACTTGTGCTTGTACTTAGCTTTAGACATAAAATTCTTCTTGGAGGCTTAACAAAGTTGAAGAGGAGAAGAACATGGCAGGAGGCCATCCCAGCATCACGATGAGCGGCTAAATTCTTACAAGAGTGTTGATGTAGCCCTTTCCAAGTAACAATGATTTAATTGTATTTTAATTTGAAATTTTTTATATGCATGATGGTTGTGTAACTGTGAGAATTGATTTTAATGTTTATATTCAATCATTATGAATTTCTTATCTTGTCTTAGAAAGTCTTTTATATTGATTGAACTCAATCCTTCATATTTTTTGTGATTATGCGAATGATTGTTATACAACAGTTTTAATTGATATATGATCAAAAGGGTTAAATAGGCCATGCCTAAGAAAGATGGAATGTACTACACTATAGTTTAGTGTAATTTAGATAGACAATTCGTACCAACCGAAGATGGATTATACTATTTCATTGATTGTATGTATCTTATTAAAGACGTAGCTAATCTATACTTAGGGAAGACGGGTCGTACCACATCTTAGTGGTTAGGTGAACGGTCCGTGCCAACCGAAGATGGATTATACTTATTCTTTAAAAGTAATTTATTGACTACTCGAGTGAGACGAGCCCTATATCATGCATAGTATAAATTTCCCTTGTTAATTTATGATTGATCATTATTATGTGGTGAGTGGTGAAATCAATCCCCTATTCTTTCTATCATCCCTACTCTATTTAAATTTATGTCTTTTACTTTTATGCATTTAGTTTTAGAAAACAAAAATCAAACATATTTTAAATTAAGTTATATTTAATCTTGAAAAACTTGATGGCAATTGTTACGCAGTCCTTGAGGTTTGACACCCTTAACATAGCCCTATCCTACAAGGATTCGTACTATTGTGAGTAGTAATTTTATTATTGATATGTTTGTACAAAACGACCACATCAATTTTTGGCGCCGTTGCCGAGGACTGCATATGAATTGCTATCAAGTTTTCGTGATTAAATATAACTTAATTTAAAATATGTTTGATTTTTGTTTTCTAAAAATAAATGTATAAAAGTAAAATACATAAATTTAAATAGAGTAAGGATGAGAGAAAGAATAGGGGATTGATTTCATCACTCACCGCATAACAATGGTTAATCATAAATTAACAAGGGAAATTCATAAGCATGATATAGAGCTCGTCTCACTCGAGTAGTCAATAAATTACTTTTAAAGAATAAGTATAATCCATCTTCGGTTGGCACGGACCATCCACCTAACCACTAAGATGCCGTACGACCGTCTTCCCTAGGTATGGATTAGCTACGTCTTTAATAGGATACATACAATCAATAGAATAATATAACCCATCTTTGGTTGGTACGAACTGTCTACCTAAATTACACTAAACTAAAGTGTAGTATAATCTGTATTTCCTAAGCATGGCTTATCTAGCCGTCTTGATCATATATCAATTAAAATCGCTATATAACAATCATTCACATAATCACAGAAAATATGAAAGATTGAGTTCAATCAATATAAAAGACTTTCTAAGACAAGATAATAAATTCATAATGATTGAATATAAACATTAATATCAATTCTCACAGTTATACAACCATCATGCATATAAAAAATTCCAAATTAAAATACAATTAAACTATTGTTACTTAGAAAGGGCTACATCAATACCCTTGTAAGAATTTAGCGGTTCATCGTGGTTCTGGGATGGCCTCCTGCCATGTTCTTCTCCTTTTCAACTTTGTCAAACCTCCAAGAAGAATTTTTTGTCTAAAACTAAGCACAAGCATAAGCACACATTCTCTTAAAGCTTAAGGGTCTATTTATAAGGAGCACACAAGTCCAAGAAGCCCTTGGAATTCCAGAAAAATTGTCTCTTGAGTGTTCTTAGTCCAAGTAAAAGATTGAAACTTTAATCCAAGTAGGAAAATGATTTTAAATTCGTCCAGAATTGCGGTCTTTTATTGATGGGCGATTATGGCATAGTAAACGTCCGAATTGGGAAAAATTTATTTTTGACATATGTATTTCATTTTTTATTAGCTTTCCAACATCACCAATTTTATTACAATCTGATATCTGACGCAAAAGTTATGATCCAAACACTAAGACATGCAGAATCTAAATTTGAATTCAATCCGATTTTGACTTTTATTGAAGAAATTCCGATTTAATGATTCTCTTGATTTGATTAAACTTAAACACATCATAGAAGTATTCTATTATGATTGGTTAGGCTTAACAATATCTTCTAGGTCTTCTCAAAGTGTGCTTTAAGCTCAAAATCAATTGAATTAATTGTATTTTTATTTAAAACCTGAAAACATTAAAACAACACAAAATCAAACAAATAACAATGCTAAAGAATTAACATATATAAGTTAAAGAACTTGAACGTACAACATTCGAAGCTTATTAATACACTTCAATGCCAAGAAAGTAGTATAGCAGTCCCATATCACTCATCTCATACTTTTTCGCCATGTCTTTCATGAATTCTTCAATCATTTTAGTACAATGCAACAATAAGCAAATTAACATTACCTTGATGCTTTACATACAAGGTTGGCTCATTCTTGCTCCTTTTGAAACCACTCTCATTGAAATAGTTGTCAATGTAGCTATACCATGCTCTAGGAGCTTGTATCAGCTTGTATACTTTTTCTTTTTCTCCTTGGATGACAAATCGTTGTGGTTGCTCAATCAACATACACCTCTTCTTTCACCTCTCCATTTAAGAATGCTAATTTGACATCAAGTTGGTACAATAACCAACAATTTTGAGCTTCTAATGAAATTAGAGCTTTCATTGTATCCAGGCGAGCAATAGGAGCAAAAGTTTCATGAAAATCAACTTCGAGCTACTGCGAATACCTTTTTGCAACTAGCCTTGTTTTGTTTCTTTGAATTGAGCAATTTACATTGTATTTTATCTTGTAGATCCACTTCACATTGATAATTTCTTTGTCTTGAGGTCTGTCAACTAGCTTCCATGTTTTGTTTTTCTCAATAACTTCAATCTCATCCTCCATAGCTTTTCTCTAGCTCTCTTCTTTCGCTGCTTCTTCAAAATTTCAGGTTCAACAACACAAAAGTTGCATCTTGCATAAATATCATCCAAATTCCTCAATCTCATTGGACTTGAACTTTGAGATGTTGAACTTGAGCTTGGAGATGATGGTACGGTGAGCTTGGTGATGAAGTTAAACTTGATGATGGGTTAGTGTTGTCATCATTGCTTTCATTTTCTTGAGCTAGTCTTTATCGTAAAACAGTCATGGGAATAAGTTGATCTTCAACTTGACATTGTTCCCAATTCCATTTTGCTTTCTCATCAAATAAGATATCTCAACTGATGATTACTTTGTTGGTCTTCAAGTTGTATAGCCTATAGCCTTTTGACATTGAGTTATAGCTAACAAATATGCACTTCTTACTTGTTTTATCTAGTTTGTATCTTTTCTCCTTTAGAATTTGAGCATAACAAATACAATCAAATACTTTAAGATGCTTGATTGATATATGGCTTTCTTTCACTCCAAGCTTTAAGTGGTGTTTTACCCCACATGGCCTTAGTTGGATATCTATTCATCAAATAAACAGTTATGTATACAGTTTTAGCCCAAAAAGTTTTTGGTAAATCTTTCTCATGCAACATTGATTTGGTCATTTCCATTACTGTTTGATTCTTCCTTTTAGATACCCCATTTTGTTGTGTAGTATAAAAAACTGTCAATTGCCTTTCCATGCCTTCATCTTCATAGAATTTATGAAATTGATTTGAAGTATATTCATTCCCTTTATCACTTCTCAAGACTTTAATAAGACAACTACTTCCTTTCAACAAGACATTTAAATTTTCTAAAGATATTGAAAACTTCAGATTTTTGTTTCATATAATAAACCCAAGTCATGCGACTATATATAATCATCAATAAAGAGAATGAAGTACATGTTTTGAGAATGAGAAGAAGTTTGCATCGGTCCACAAACGTCAATATGCACCAAATCCAACATCTTAACTCTCCATGCTATTCCTTTAGAAAATGGTTGTCGATGATGCTCCCCAAGAGCACAACCTTCACAAACTTCATTTTTTTTCAGTGATAGTAGGAAGCCCTTGCACCATATTTTTCTGATGTAGTAACTTGAGACTTTGAAAATTCAGATGGCCCAATCTTTTATGCCACAACCATGATTCATCAAGTAAACCACATCTTTTGTACATTTGAAAGTGAATGGAAAACTTCTATTTGGAGCCATTTTAACTTCAACCACAATCAATTTTTCTTTCCCTTTATCATACACTATATAGCTATGTCCTTCAAAGTGAAGAGCATAGTCATGCTCCATGATTCATGATTTGTTCCGAAGCATAGTCATGCTCCGGAACAAATAAAACATCATGAATTTGCTTCAACCCTATCTTGTTTTTGTTGGGAAATTTTGTCTTATTTCCTTAGACCGGTGAGACGAAAAAATAAGAAGAATGCGGAATAACAAAGATAAGCAATCACACACGACACCAGATTTAGTGGTTCCCTCAAATTGAGGTACGTCCACTGGCGGAGGCAATCCCGGAGAAAATCAACTATCAAAAGGTGAGTACAAGAAAATAACAGGGTGAGAAAACCACTCAAACCCAAAGCCCCAATACACCCAATTTTCACTTTAACCTAAAAGGAGAATAATAACAAAAAAAGAAAAACCTCTCCTTTTATGGAGTTCTCACCTTTTCCTTTTCTCTCAAATTTTTGCTCACTCCTCTTGAGAGCACAGCAGCCCTCACTTCACCGTGTGGGTTCTTCTCTTTTTGTTCTCTACAATCCTTGTTTGCACACTTCTTCTTTTATAGTGGTTGAGGTCCGCACCTTTTCCTCTTCTTTCTTGTAGAGGAAGCAACCAAGGAAGGAAAGAATCCCCAACTTGGAAAAGTAATCAATAGGCGGTGCAATCTTTTCCTCTCCTACAAGTAATTGGTCAACACATAAATGACCAAATCCAAAAAAAACTTGTACAGGATTTTCCAACACTTAAAAAGGAAAAAGAACAAACAAGTGGGTCCACCGACTTGATTTTCAAGTCACCCAACCTTAACAATCTCCACCTTTACTTGAAACCCATCAAGTCTAGCAATCACCTCTCAGTATGCCTTCGCCCATTGCCCTCAAGGGCAATCATAATCCATAAGTGCCACTCAAGTCCAAGCGTCTATTGAACTTGAGCATGTGACATGGTTTAGATAGACCACCATGCTTTTCCACTAGTCCACTTGGCCACCTAGGTTTCTCTGATGACTCTTTCTTCCTATAGACCCATATGCACCATTTAGCCCTTTTTCTCTTGAGCAATCCTACCGACTCCCAAGCTTTACCTTTCTGTAGCAACTCCACCTCTTTCGGAATATCGTCCTGAACAAATAATGGATCTCTACTACCAGGCTCTTCTTTGTGCTGTGAATCTCCTGAAGATTCTTCGTCATCACCTTCATCTGTGAGTGAACGCTGTTCATCAAGCTCCACCTTCACGACTTGTTTTCCTTTCAGGCTGTCAGTCAGTGCTTCACCTTCTTGAGCTCTATCTGCACTTGACCTGTCCTTGTACACAGCCTGTTCATTAAAAGTAATTTTCCTACTTCTAATAATTTTCCGGTTTTGATCATCCCAAAACCCATGGCCAAAGGTTTCATTAACTCTATCTCTATTTGCAATCATATAGAGAGTATCTGTCTTGTATCCACGAGCCAAAATCCTGGCTCCAGTGCTAACTTTCCACCTACCACCATGAAAGCTAATAGCATGCCCTTCTTCATCTAGCTGTCCCATTGAAATCAAATTCTTCTTCAGTTCTGGAACATGTCTGACATTCTGCAGTTTCCATACCGAGTCACTGTGGACTCTAATGCGAACATCAGTCATGCCCACAATATCCAACGCCGATCTGTTAGCCAAGTAAACCTTTCCGAAATCTCCGGCAACATAGTTTTCGAGAAATTCACGGATTGCAATTGTATGGAAAGAAGCTCCTGAGTCCAAGACCCAAGAATTAAGAGGACTGTTGATAGAGAGAATTAGGACATCATATATTTCTTCTGTCACCACGTTTGCAGAGTCATTCACAATCTTCTTCCTTGGTTCCTTGCAATTCTTCTTAAAATGGCCAGTCTTGCCACAATTCCAACATTCTAGTTGGTCACCATATTCGAACTTGCTTCTATCTTTTCTAGATCTTGATCTACCTAGACCAGAGTTTCTACCGTTTCCTCTACCCCTTGTCTCGAGGTTTAAGACAGCATCAGAACATGAGGCTTCGGCTTCGCTAGAATCCCTTCTGCGCATCTCCTCATTTAGAATCAAATCCTGAATATCCTCATACTTGAGTTTACTCTTCCCTGCAGAACTGCTCATAGCCATTGTCATGGCCTCCCAACTGTTTGGCAAAGATGCTAGGACAATCAATGTGCGGATCTTATCATCAAAATCAATCTCCACGGAAGACAATTGATTTGTGATTGTATTTAATTCATTCAGATGCTGCGCCACCGATGCCCCTTCCGTCATCTTCAAGTTGAACAGTTTCTTCATCAGGTGCACCATGTTTTTAGCCGATGGCTTCTCGTACATGCTTGACAAGGCCGCCATTAGACTTGCTGTGGTCTTCTCCTTTACAAGGTTGTGCGCCACTGATTTTGACAACGATAACCTGATAACTGCTAGGGCCTTGCGATTAAGCAGAGCCCACTCGTCATCATACATGTCGTCAGGCTGTTTTCCTAAAAGCGGTTGATGGAGATCCTTCCCATAGAGTATATCTTCAATCTGCATCTTCCAATACCCAAAATCCGTGCCGTTGAACCTTTTGATTCCAATCTTTGCTTCTTCTACTACCATTGCTCCCACACGAACCAAAATTTGGCTCTAACCAGAACTTGGCTCTGATATCAGTTGTTTGGAAATTTTGTCCTATTTCCCTAGACCGGTGAGATGCAAAAAAATAAGAAGAATGCGGAAAAACAAAGATAAGCAATGACACACGACACCAGATTTAAGTGGTTCCCTCAAATTGAGGTACGTCCACTAGAGGAGGCAATCCCGGAGAAAATCAACTATCAAAAGGTGAGTATAAAAAAATAATAGGGTGAGAAAATCACTCAAACCCAAAGCCCCAATACACCCAATTCTCACTTTAGCCCAAAAGGAGAATAATAACAAAAAAGAAAAACCTCTCCTTTTATGGAGCTCTCACCTTTTCCTTTTCTCTCAAATTTTTGCTCACTCCTCTTGAGAACACAGCAGCCCTCACTTCACCGTGTGGCTCTTCTCTTTTTGTTCTCTACAATCCTTGTTTGCACACTTCTCCTTTTATAGTGGTTGAGGTCTGCACCTTTTCCTCTTCTTTCTTGTAGAGGAAGCAACCAAGGAAGGAAAGAATCCCCAACTTGGAAAAGTAATCAATAGGCGGTGCAATCTTTTCCTCTCCTACAAGTAATTGGTCAACACATAAATGACCAAATCCAAAAAACAACTTGTACAAGATTTTCCAACACTTGAAAAGGAAAAAGAACAAACAGGTGGGTCGACCGACTTGATTTTCCAGTCACCCAACCTTAACAGTTTTCAACTCCAACACTGCATTTTCCTTTAACATCCATCATAACACCATTTTTCATCTTCACTTTGGAGTTGAATGAGGTGTCTATCTCAATAAAAATTTCTTTCTCCGATATCATATGATTGCTATAGCTACTGTCTAAAAACCATGTATCATTCTTCTTCTCAGAAATATGTTGGCATGCATAGAATAAGCTTCTTTCACTTTCTTTCTCCTCAATGAAATTTGTTTGTTGATTGTTCTTCAATAATCTACAATCTTTTTGCAAGTGCCCAAACTTTTTGCAATGAAAACATTGTGGCTTTCTCTTGAACCAATAGTCTTTCTCAACATGACTACTCTTCTTGCAAATATTACTTCTTTGTGAAGAGCCTTTATCACTTGGCTATCTTTCATAACTTCCTCTACCTCTTCCTTCTTGGACTTATTCCTCTTCCTCTTACTCTAAAACTTTTACCTCCTCTAGATAAGTTCCATTTACTTTGTTCATGAGTTAATGCTTTCTTTTCATGATTTTTAGCATTAACACTGAGCTTAGATTGAAATGCACTCTCAATTGACTTTTCGAAGTGTCGATCCAACTTTTGCTCATGAGATTTCCATAAACCCAACAACTCTTGGACAACTAAACTAGAGAGGTCTTTAGTTTCTCCAATAATAGCCGCCATAGGATCAAATTTTTCAGGCAAGCTTATCAAAATTTTCTCAACAATTCTACAATCAATCATATCTTCGATCTCCATAAGCTTTCATTTGATTTACCAACTCTAAAAGTTTAGTGGAATAGTCTTTCACACTTTTATTTTCTTTCATTCTCATATATATTTTCAAAATATCTTTTAAGAGTTTGAAGTTTGATGGCTCTTATCTTTTTATCTCTTTAAAATTCTTCTTGTAGAATATCTCATGCCTCCTTAGCTCTTGTTACTCCCATAATCTTTGGAAAAATAGTTTTTGAGACTCCCCTTAATTTGAATCATTCCTAGAGCTCCAGCATCTTTGCTTATGTTCTTCTTCCAAGTCCTTTTGTTTAGCTTTAGTCAAACTTGATGTAGATTCAGGTATTTGATATCCCAATTCTACCATGTCCCATAAATTCGTAGAGACAAACAACGGATGTCTTCTCTATTTAATTAAAATAATCAATTTTTTTTTAGTAATTCTTATGATTTATTCCCATCTCTCTCTCTCTCTCTCTCTCTCTCTCTCTCTCTCTCTCTCTCTCTCTCTCTCTCTCTCTCTCTCTCTCTCTCTCTCTCTCTCTCTCTCTCTCTCTCTCTCTCTCTCTCTCTCTCTCTCTCTCTCTCTCTCTCTCTCTCTCTCTCATATTGTTTACATATCAAGTTAGTTTTTCCACAATCCTTATCTTAAACTAACACTTTAATATCAAATCCTATGACTTGGACAATCGGACATTAAATTAAGTTTTTCCTCATCCTCCTCCTTTTTTTCTTTTTCTTTTTTTTTTTCTTTTTCTTTCTTTTTTTTTTTTTTTTAAATGTTGATTTTATATGTTGTGTACATGGAATCCAATGACGAAGTACTGAAGTCGGATTAACCCGTGTTAAAAAAGGAAAAACAAATTAATGGCTATTATATTATGTCACGTGGTAAATTACATTTTTATTTTATTTTGTTGATTTGAAATTGCAATTAAATTTTTAATATATATATTTTTAAATCATAACCGATGGTGGTATCACATCAATAAAATGAAATAAAAGGTTAAACTATTAAAAAAAAAAAAGAAAAAAAAAGAAGAAGAAGGATTGTACACGTGCAGGCTTGATCTCTGATTAAAAAAAAAAAAAAAAATGGAAGGAAAAAAAACGCAGAAAATTACTCCAATATTTAAATACAATAAAAGTAGATAGCCTGTGCTCTCCTTTCATTGGTTGCTTGCGGCATTATTGCTTTCCTTGTGTGTGACTCACTGTATGAGTTGGAACGGGTCTCGGCAGCATCATCTGCTGCAGAATTCCCTCGTCAGCTTTCCACGAGTGATGAGGTGGAGATGTCCTTAACTTCCGGGAGTGCTGAGGTGGAGATATGCTTGCCTTTCTTAAGTTTTAGCCAATGTAATATATATCTATCTTTGAGTGACAATTTCAAGTCATAATTGGCTTGTTGAATCCACGTCCGGAAAACGCCATTCTTCTGTGCTGATTTTCTTTGGCTTCCGATACGTGCTTTGACTGGATTGCAGTTACTCAGTTGGTGCGTAATGCGCGGCACAGAAACCGTTAATTTCAGCTGACTCAGACTGAGCGCCACTATCTAAATCACAAATAATTGACTTTCTATCACGATCACATCTTACCATTTTACTTGTAGCCTTGAATTAGCCCCAGCGTTTATCTTAACACTGTTGCTAAATTAAACCACCTAGACTGCGACTTCTCCCAGATCGTGGCGTGCTTCATTTTGAATTGTCAACTTGACTATTATGAGTGAAAGAACATATACCTAAACTTTGGAAAAGCCAAGTACAATTTTACACAGTGGACAAATTCGATACGAACTGGACTTATAGGTCGAATTATGATTAACTTATAAAGTTTTATACTCATGTTCTGACACGACTTAAAAATTCAACACGAACTTCACATATTAGGATCGAGGAGTTTGACCTATTTTATTAAATAGGTTAGACTAAAATTACCCTTATATCATGCTTCAATACAACTCAATTCAATACAACTCAAATCGGACCCACAAACATAAATTATCACTCTAGCTGGCTAACAAATAATGCAAAACGTGAGTGATATATATATATATATATATATATATATATGGTTAACAGGCACAGTGACCCCATGACGCCAGGGGCTGCGCGCAAGATCTAGCTACACGTCGAGAAGATATTGGAACGCGTGGAAGTCATTGATTAGGACAATGCACATTTGTTATGTAGTGGCGTACCGATCGCTTTGGTCCCCCAAATGGGTCACACATTCACCGTATCAACATATGGTAATTTCAATGTTTCACGGCATTGACCTGCACCACTGTTTTCAGTTTGTTTCTTATAAGTAATAATACTAAGGGAAGTACTGTATATACAAATGCAATAGACAAATCCAGCCTTACATTATCAGATATCTCTCGCTCTTTCTCTTTCAACTTCACTCCTACAGGAACAAAGCACCATGGATCCCTCAAATAATGCAAGCCCAATAAGATCACGTCTGAAGGAGCTCGTGACAAGTACAGGAGGAGTTGCTGATTTAGAGATGCAAAGCATGGGTTCTGAAGAAGCAGATGGCAGCAGCTGGTCCTCTACTTCTGGTTCTTCGCGGTTGGAAAGTCATGAAGCATCGTCGTCTCTAAGGTTTGGTTCAGAAGTTTCAGAATCGTTGGGGACAACAGAAGAAGAAAATTACGTTGCATGCAAACATGTTGGTTGTGTGTCAAAGAGGGAGGGCGTTCTCTTGACATGGAGAGAGCTGTGGGTTACTGTGGCAGATGGGAAAAGAGGGCGCGCGCGCTTGCCGATACTTCAGGGGGTTACTGGGTATGCTGAACCCGGAGAGGTACTGGCTATCATGGGGCCTTCTGGCTCCGGCAAGTCAACTCTGTTGGATTCTTTGGCAGGTATATCCTTCATTTGGTGTTAAAATATCGCTTGCTTTATTCATCCCAAACTATTGGGCATCTTTGGACTTTTTTTCAAAAATAATCAACATCAAAACATTCTAACTTCTTTACTTTTTATATCACATCGATAATTTTTTATTATTATTCAAATAAAAAAAATTTAATATAGTACAAAACTTTTTAACTTTTTTATAAAAATTCTTTTTACTTTATATCACATCAATTACTTCTTACAAGTACTCAAAAAAAAAAAAAAATTCAACTCAACAATCTTTACAAAACACCATCATTAATTTTATATACCACATATATATCTCATAAAAATTATGTCTCAAGGTCTAATACTCGTTGGATTTTTTTTAACAAGAGTTATTAAATCCCTTCATATTACCTTTATGAGATATTTGTATGATATGCAACATTACTTTCCCTATGCTACATGGGGGATGGAAAACAATATATGGGATGTAATGCATGATCTCAAATGTTATTAGCTGTCTTGAAAGATTACATTATATTAGTAAGAATTAGTGATTGTAATCATTTAATTAATATCCCGAAACAAACATATATAGTCAAAGAAAAGGGCCCTTTTGCTATTGATAAGCAACTTATTGCAGGGAGGTTAAGTTCAAATACGCAGCAGACTGGGGAGATCTTGGTAAACGGAAACAAAGAAACACTTGCTTTTGGAACTTCGGTAAGAAAAAAGGGTCATCAAAACATTAACAGTGTGATTCTTTGCTGAAATTTGCCTCCTACGTTGCCCATAATTTCTCCACGGCCTTTGTGATAATGGTTTCTTTTATTTAATTTCCATGAAATAGGCGTATGTGACTCAAGATGACACCTTAATGACAACGCTAACAGTAAGGGAAGCTGTATACTACTCGGCACAGCTCCAACTGCCTGACTCAATGACAAGATCCGAGAAGAAGGAAAGGGCGGAGATGACTATAAGGGAGATGGGCTTGCAAGACTCCATGGATACAAGAATAGGAGGCTTGAGCGGTGGGCAAAAGAGGAGGGTGAGCATTTGTATTGAAATCTTGACGCGCCCGAAGCTCCTTTTCCTTGACGAGCCTACAAGTGGGCTGGACAGCGCAGCATCTTTCCATGTCATGAACCGCATCACCAAGCTAGCTCGTCAAGATGGAAGAACTGTTATTGCATCAATCCATCAACCGAGCAGTGAAGTTTTTGAGCTCTTCAGCAATCTCTGCCTCCTTTCCACTGGCATGACAGTCTATTTTGGCCCCGTTTCGATGGCAGAAGAGGTGCGTACTACAATTTCTTTTACCATATATACATGTAAAAATCAGTGTTATCTCATTAATTTATTTTGACATACCGAGTCCATCTTTTTCATTCGAACAAAAAAACATAAAGTATTATATAGTTAGTTGTTAAGATTTGGGTTGAGATTAAAATACGAGAATAAAAACAGAAGCAACAAAGTGAAAATAACACAAAAAATTTATAGGTGTGCATGATTCAGTGTTAAACACTCACATTTACCGGTATGAATTATTCTTTAAAGGTTATATTGTGCTTCATTAATTTATTTCAATATGATTCAAAGGTCTTTATTTATAGGAGTAGAAGTAAATACAAGTAATATTTAATTATAATTAATCCGTAACTGGATAATATTTCAATATCACTCTAACGGTGTTGATTGTATTGAAGACCAACTATCTCGAGAGTCCAAGTCAGCGACAACTCCCGAATGTCACGCTGTAACAGAAGATAGAACTATTTGAAGTTTGTCTTTTAAACTAGATTTTGACACAACTGTAGTGAATGAATTTTTCGACCAACATCTCCATGGCTTCATCCTCTGGTCAATATATAGTCAATCCGGTTCCTCTTCTAGCTACGTCCCATGACTTTTCCATCTCTGTGACTCTTACCTACTTTTACTCCCATGCCCCATCTTGTTTCCGTTAAACTTTGGCATGACAATTTCCTCCCCAGGAAAGCCCAATTGGCTCATTATTTACGAGGGCGGCCGGAAATTAAAGTTTATGGATACCTGGATCGTTCCATTCCAACCCCACCGAATTTATTCCTTCTTCAACCTCTCGAAATGGCGAAACATCTGGCCCATCGATCAATGCTGGATTCAACAGGATCAAGTCTTGCTCAGCACCATCATGTCTTCCTTGATAGAAATTGTACGTGCTTGCCCAGCTGTCTGGCTTTCTCTTGAGAGGATGTAAATATACCTCTCAATCTCGAGCACGAATTCTTCATATTCGCACTCAATTGGCCACATTGCGAAAGGCAAATCCTTCTGTCTCTTAATGCTTTCAGCGTGTCAATTGGTCTTTGTGACACTCTTGTCGCTGCCGGTCGGACAGCTTAGCTTCTTATATCGGATAAAATGAAAGAGTTTACAAGAACTCTGTATTTATACAGAGAAGAACTAAGCTATACTTTGAATAAAACAAACTAACTAATCTGTAACTATTCTATAACAAGAATCCTAACTAATTACAGCTCATGCTTAGCTCATCCTCGCATGTTACACGTGCTGAAACTCAGCTCTCTAATTACAGTTCATGCTCAACCTCGCATGTTACACGTACTGAAAAATGAGAATACAACTCAACTGCCAGCTATGCGCAGTAGATAACTGTAAAACCCCCCTTCAAGATGAAGCATAGATATTCAAAAGGTTCATTTTGGAAATAATGTCAGCAAAAGGTTGAAAACCAAGGGGTTTAGTAAAGATGTCAGCTAGTTGGTGTTGAGATTTAACATGTAAAGTTCGAATAACTCCCTTCTGAATCTGTTCCCGAACCAAATGGCAATCAATGTCGATGTGCTTTGTACGCTCATGAAATACGGGATTAGCTGCAATATGGAGTGCAGCTTGAGAATCACAGAATAAAAGTGCTGATTGAGAATGATCAATGTGAAAATCTTTGAGCAACGAACAAAGCCACATTATTTCACAACAAGCAACAGCCATGGCACGGTACTCTGCTTCTGCTGAAGAATGAGAGATGGTCTGCTGCTTTTTGGACTTCCAGGAAATTAGAGAATCACCAAGGAAAGTACAGAAACCAGTGACTGACCGCCTGGTATCAGGGCAGCCAGCCCAATCAGCATCACAAAAAACTTTGAGCTTGAAATATGAAGAAGCAGGAAAAAATAGTCCTTGACCAGGGGCTGCTTTAATATATCTGAGAACTCTATGTGCTGCATCCAAGTGAGGCTGACGAGGCTTGTCCATAAACTGACTTAGGACTTGAACAGAGAAAACCATATCAGGCTGAGTTATTGTGAGGTAGAGAAGTCGGCCAATCAAATGTCTATAGGATGTAGGATCAGAAATTAAAGGACCTTCATCTCGAGAAAGTCTGAGATTGGATTCCCTAGGAAAATTTACTGGTTTAGCAGCAAGAAGACCCGAATCTTCCAGGATTTCAAGTGCATACTTTCGTTGACAAATAGCTATGCTAGTAGATTTCCGAGCAATTTCTAATCCCAAAAAAAACTTCAAAGAACCAAGATCCTTGAGCTTGAACTGCTGATTAAGTAAATGAGTAAAGCTAGAAATGGCATCTGAATCATTACTAGCTAAAACAATATCATCTACATAGACTAGTAAAGCTATGAAAGATGATCCAACCATTCGGGTAAACAAACTATAATCACATTTAGATTGAGTGAAACCAAGACTTAACAAGGTAGTAGAAAATTTGGAGAACCACTGCCTTGAAGCTTGTTTTAATCCATAGAGTGATTTAGTTAAACAACAAACTTTAGACCCCCCCCCCTTTAGCAGCAAAACCGAGAGGAAGCTCCATAAACACCTCTTCATTCAACTCACCATGAAGAAAGGCATTATTGACATCTACTGATGTAGATGCCATTTTTTTGCTGCAGCAATAGCCAATAAACACCTGACTGTGGTCAACTTAGCCACGGATGAAAAAGTCTCATGGTAATCAAGACCTTCACTTTGAGTATATCCTTTAGCCACCAACCGGGCTTTGTACCTCTCAAGAGAACCATCAGCTTTGAGCTTCACCTTATAGACCCACTTGCATCCAATTGCATGCTTATTAGGTGGTAAATCTGTCAAAACCCAAGTGTTGTTTGCTTCAAGCGCATCAATCTCGGCTCTCATAGCATCTCACCAATGTGGAATTTTTACAGCTTGATGGTAAAAACGGGGCTCAAAATGAGATGAAACTGAAAGACTAAAAGATTTGTGTATAGGTGACAAATTATCATATGAAAGATAAGATGACAAGCTAAAAGGAATACTTGAAGAAGAATCTGCCCGTGATTGAGATGAAGAAGAGAATGGGAGAGAAGCATCAGCAAGTTGACAATGGTAATCCTGCAAGTAACTTGGTTGGAGATGAGGCCTGGTTGAGCGACGAATAACAGGCTGAATTGGAGATGGTGTAGAAGAGATAATAGGTTGAGTTGGAGTAGGACATGGAGAACAAACACCATGTTCAAAAGATGGAATTGTAAGTGGGATAACAGGTTGAGTGAAAGAAGAATCGTAGGGAGTAGTAGGAATACCCGTATGCAGATTAGATGAAGAAAAAAAAATTGAATTTGTGGCAAAAGGAAAAATAGTTTCATGAAAAACAACGTCTCGTTAGACAAAAAAAACTTTAAGAGAAATGTCATATAGTTTGTACCCTTTAACACCTTAAGGATAGCCAAAAAATATGCAAGCTCTAGCACGAGGGTCAAACTTAGATCGATTACGAGAAATGGTAGATGCATAACAAAGACATCCAAACACCCGTAAATGAGAATATTGAGGAGAAGTGGAATGAAGACATTCATAAGGTGTTTTGTTGGAAAGTAAAGGTGTCGGTGTACGATTGATAAGATAGGCAGCAGTTAAAATGCATTCACCCCAAAAAGATAATGGTAAATGGGATTGAAACCGAAGAGCACGAGCAACATTCAACAAATGTTGATGTTTGCGTTCGGCTACAGCATTCTGTTGTGGGGTTTCAACACATGTGTTTTGATGAATAATGCCTTTAGAAGAAAAAAAATCAACCATATTGAATTCGTTGCCATTATCAGATCGAAGACACTTAACTTTGACATTGAATTGTTTGAGATTTACTATGCATCAAATATACCCAAGTAAACCTACTAAGATCATCAACTATAGTAAGGAAATTTTTTGAACCATTTGATGAAAGAGAAGAAAAAGGTCCCCATATATCACAATGAATTAGTTCAAAAATTTGAGTAGAGTGAGTAGTGCTAACAGGAAAAGAAATTTTGTGTTGCTTTGCCAAAGGACAAATTGAGCAATCTTTATTAGAATGAGATGTACAATCACAAATTACATGCTTAAGCAAATTAAACCGTCAGTCAGATAAATGACCCATTCGAAAATGCCAAACATGTGCTGGAACTTTTATTGAAACAGAATTGAAAACAGAAGCAAAAGACACATACTTTATTGAAGATGCTAAAGGGGAAGATGCTGAACCATTGAAACTCTCCAAGTTATGCAGCAAATGATGCAAGCCAGCTTTCACTCTACCCATTCCAATCGTCCTCTAGCCGGACAGTTGCTGAATGAAACAAAATTCAGCAAAGAATATCAAACAACAATGAAAATTCTGAATCAACTTACTAACAGATATTAAGTTGAAAGAAAAAGATGAAACACACAATACAATGGTAAGAATCAAGGTTGCTGAAACACGGACAGTACCAATGTGTGTTACTTCAACATGATTACCATTAGGTAATCTAACTTGTTTTGAAACAATAGAAGTGACAGTAGACAAAAAAGAGATTGAACAAACCATATGATCGGTGGCACCCGTGTCAATAATCCATGGATATCGAACAGCATTTTTAACAGCAGTTTGAAAAAGAGATGTTGAAGAAAAAACAGAATGTTTATCTCCAAGATTTGTAGAGTTAAAACAAGAAAATTGATTTGTAATGTTACCTGCCATTTCAGAAAGCAAATGATCCTGATTATTAGGAATGACAGAGTTGGCAGGGGAGAGATCAGCAGGACATTTGGATCGAAGCATGGTTAATAGCTGCTGGCACTGCTCGGATGTGAGAGGTAATTGAGGCACATCAGAATCAGAAACTTGATTTGCAGATGAAATATTCTTGCCTCTGGTAAACTTATACCCCGGAGGATAACCATGCAGTTTGTAGCACTTCTTAACGGTATGACCAAGGAGGCCACAGTGAGTGCAAATAGGACGTTCTTTGCGATTATAGGATGGTTTAGATCCTTGAGAACGCAGCTGAGGAAAGGACTGAGTGTATTTCGTCACCATTGCTGCTGGATTGTGATTCATAGGAGCAAAAAATGAAGAGATCTCTCTGTGACGTTCCTCTTGCAGAACCATTGAAAAAATCTTATTGATTTGTGGTAGTGGATCAATAAGTAGGATCTGGCCTCTAATTTGTGCAAAAGAGTCGTTCAATCCCATCAGGAATTGAAACACATACTCTCGGTGCTGATATTCAAGAATAGTTCTTGAAGCACCGCAAGAACAAAGAGGAAAAGGTCGGTAATTATTTAGCTCATCCCAAAGTCCCTTGAGAGAGGTAAAATAAGAGCTTACCGATTGATTGTCCTGAGATAGAACAGATATGGATTTTTGCAGCTGAAAAATCCGTCGACCATTTTGTTGAGAAAATCGTTCCTTTATATCGTTCCACATTTCCTCAGCAGAATCGATATAGATGATGCTAGAAGCTATCTCTTGAGACACAGAGTTGAGGATCCATGATAGGACCATGTTGTTGCAGCGATTCCAGGAAAGAAATTATGCATCAGATTCATCTGGTTTTGGCAGGGATCCATCAATGAACCCTAATTTGTTCTTTGCAGATAGCGCCATTGACATTGATCGCTTCCAAGTATGATAATTGTTTCCAGCCAAAGGCTGCGAAACCAGCAAACTTCTTGGACTATCTCCATGATGGAGATAGTACGGATTTGAGAAATCTGTGCCAGATGATGCAAGGCTTGATGGAACATTTTCCATAATTGATTAAGAAGAATTCAAGAAAAGAAATCTCGAAGGATTAAGAACGAAGAAATACTAAGAACAAGGAAGAACAGAGAATAACAGAGTGTTTATCGCTCTGATACCATTTCGCAAGACAGAATGTAAGAGAATTGCGGAAAAACTTTATGTATTGGATAAAATGAAAGAGTTTACAAGAACTCTGTATTAATACTGAGAAGAACTAAGCTATACTTTGAATAAAACAAACTAACAAATATGTAACTATTCTATAACAAGAATCCTAACTAATTACAGCTCATGCTTAGCTCATCCTCGTATGTTACACGTGCTGAAACTCAGCTCTCTAATTACAGCTCATGCTCAACTTCGCATGTTACACGTACTGAAATGAGAATACAACTCAACTGCCAGCTATGCGCAGTAGATAACTGTAAAAGAAGATGCCAGCGTCCAAACGTTCTACCAACAACCGATCTCGTGGGGGTGGACGCACCGCCTCATGTAATCATGAGGGTAGTCAATCGTGTCCCTCCCCGATCGACATCTAATCAACAATAAAGGGGAAAATTCTGAAATAATTTCACAGCTGAAAAGAATAAAATACACATTTGACTCAAATGGTATTAATTTTCCTGGTCAATCGAAAAACTCAAATGTGTCTTAACTAAACTTTTTAGTTAGCATAAAACAAATTGCTCTGAATAAATTTTTGAATTGTAAATACCTGTATGATTTTTATGCAGTTTTTTGCTTCAAAAGGCTTCCCATGCCCAAGTTTGAGAAACCCATCTGATCACTACCTTAGAACTATCAACAAGGACTTTGATGCAGTAAGTATATATACTTTTCTCGTTACCATTCCCTATTCTTGAAATTAAGCAATCATCAGGGAAAACTCACGAGAGCCATTGGTTATGATCAACATTAGGACATCGAAAAAGGGTCTGATGGCACAACAAGCACCGAGGAAATCATTAATATTCTGGTGAAGTCATACAAGTCATCTGGGACATTCCAGCAAGTTCAACAGGTTCTATCTAAGATATCCCAACAGGTATACAAAAAATCTGGCATTCTCTTCTCAAAATCATGACACAAAAGAAAAAAGAAAAAGAAAGATTAAGATTGAAGGAGTAATAATGAGGCTGGTTTCTTTTTGTAGAAAGGAGGAACTTTGGAGAAGAAGGGAAGCCAAGCAAGCTTCCTTACCCAGTGCCTAGTTCTGACAAGGAGATCTTTTGTGAACATGTATCGTGATCTAGGCTATTATTGGCTTCGCCTCTCAATCTATATTGCATTGTGTTTATGTGTAGGGACTATATTCTATAACATTGGCTTCAATTTTGCCTCAATCCAGGTAATTTATATGAACTCTAATTGATCATTTGAAAATGATGATCCTCCATCTGGCCACCACATATTGATCTCTATATATTACTCGTAAATTTGTAGGCTAGAGGTTTAATGCTGATGTTTATTGCGGCCTTTCTCACTTTTATGGCAATTGGTGGATTCCCCTCTTTTGTGGAGGACATGAAGGTCAGTCATTTTGCTACTTATTCCTCACATACAATTTATAGCAATTGGATGTCCTTAATTAATTCTTAAACTATATCAGATATTTGGGCGAGAAAGATTAAATGGGCACTACGGCGTTGGCGCGTATGTGGTCGGAAACACATTATCTTCTATTCCTTACTTGCTTATCATCTCCTTAGTTCCTGGAGCAATAGCTTATTACCTTGTTCAAAAGAATTTCCAACACTTTGCCTTCTTCGCACTGCTACTCTTTGCATGCATGATGTTGGTCGAAAGCCTAATGATGATCGTCGCGAGTATAGTGCCAGATTTTCTCATGGGTATCATCACTGGCGCCGGAATACAAGGCGTGATGATGTTGGGTGGAGGTTTCTTCCGGCTACCGGACGATCTTCCTAAGCCTTTTTGGAGATACCCAATGTACTATATTTCATTCCATAAGTATGCAAACCAAGGATTCTACAAGAATGAGTTTGAAGGATCAACGTTCCATAATAACCAAGTAGGAGGGTCACCTACCATCACTGGTGACGATATCTTGCGAAATACTTGGCACGTAGAGATGGCTTACTCCAAGTGGATTGATCTTGTTATTTTGCTGGGAATGGTGGTATTATATAGGCTCATGTTTTGGGGAATTATAAAGACTGTCGAAAAGGTTAAGACGATTATTAAAGCTCTTGGAGTTGTGCCTCCCAAGCATTCGAAGCAGATCATAGAGAACTCCTCATCATCCGAAGCAAGGACGTAGTGTACGTCTGAAAGTTTTTGATGTTGATGAATTTTTTCTGTAGCTACCTTACCTTTCATTGAATTTATACACATATATACACAATATCGCTTATCTATCTACGTTTGAATTACAATAGTGTTGAAGCTAACAATAAATCTCATTCAAATTCAAATGACACCAAGAATCTCGGATCACATTTGAATTCGAAAGTCTGATTGTATACTCTCTCTTTTAGACATTCTGTAAACAACATTGCAACAGAACATATCTTGTATAACAAACATTCATCTTGTATTTACTATATATGTTAGTGAGAACCCATAGAGATGGGCAGCAAATCAAGTTAATTACATTAAGACTCTTGTATTGTTTACTCTTTTAGGGTATCAGAGTTTGTTCAAGACTAAATGTCTCTTCTACGATCCAAAGCTCATCATGTCAACCTCAAATACTACCTCCCCCATAACTGTCTCAAACTTGTAGAATTTTGTCAAGCTCACTAACAAAAACTAGTCGATATGGAAAATGGCCATTCATCCATACCTTCTTGGTAACAACATTTATTGTTTTGTTGATGATACCACCCCACCTTCCAAAACCATTCCATCAACCAACCATCACTACTGCTGAAGCACCACCAAGAATCACTAATTCAGAATATCAACCATGGTGCCAACAAGACCAAATGGTTCTCAGTCTATTGGTCATACTCTCTCGGAATTAGTTATCTCCAATATCATTGGCTGTAAAACATCTCGGGAGCTCTGGTTATCCCTTGAAAAAATGTACAAGGTAGAGTCTTCCACTCGTGTAATGTAATTAAATGCATTTCTAATTAGCAACTATGAAAAAATGGAGTACTTTCATTGTTGAATACTTTCAGTAACTCAAGAACCTTAGTGATACGTTGGCAGCAGTTGGCCAACCTATCATTGAATTTCAATCAATTTCTTTCTTGCTTACAGGTTTGGGTACCAAATATGACCCTTTTGTAACCTCAATCACCACCAGGGTGGATTCATTATCCATAGATGGTATTTATGGTCATCTTCTCACCTAGGAGATGCATTTGGAACACAATCAACCATCTCCTGATTTATCTCAATCTTCCGCCAATTTATCCGCACGTGGCCCTACCCCTCGAGGCAGAGGTACTCCATCATACAGCAGGGGACGTGGATCTTCATATGGAGGCAGAAACTCTCGTGGCCGTGCAAACTGATCCAATCTCAGAAGCTGTGGCTATTCTAACTCTACTTTTTCAGGAACAAATCGTCCATTCTGCCAAGTATATGACAGGATTGGACACACTACAAAAACCTATTATCTAAGGTTTAATCATGCTTTTTAGAATGAGACTTCCAACTCTCCACAAGCTTACTATTCCTCCCCTGCCATCTCTCAGGACGAGAACTGATACCCTAACACTAGTGTAATGCACCATCTCATAAATGACATGCATAACTTAACTATATCAGCAGAGGGATATGGTGGACAGCATCAGATTCGAGTTGGAAATGGGACAAGTTTGAATATCAGCCACATTGGTTTTGCTTTACTCCCTTCTTCCCGTCGTACATTTCTTTAACAGAAACTTATTCATGTTCCTAACATCTGTAAAAATCTCATATCTGTTAGTAAATTTGCTGAAGATAATTCAGTCTTTTTTGAATTCTATTCTTCTCATTTTGTGATTAACGATTGCAAAACTCGGAGCCCTCATCATCAAGGACCACTTAGCAATGGTTTCTATCGGTTCCATCCACCCACTATAACTATGTCTACTCCTTAAGCAATGGTTCGTGAAAGAACATGTCAAGCTCATTGGCATCGTCACTTGGTTCATTCTGCTTTTCGTACGATTCATCGAATTCTATCTCAGTTTGGTCTTCTAGTTTCATCAAATAAATCGGCAATCTTGTGTTCTACATGTCTGTAGTCCAAGAGCCATCAACTTACATTTCCTTCTTCAAATTATGTTTCGTCTAAATCTTTGGAATTAATTTTCTCGGATGTATGGGGTCCTTCTCCAACAACTTCATTTCATGGGAATAAATATAATGTTTCCTTTTGTTGATTTTTTTAGTCGCTTTACATGGTTATATCGTATCCAATGCAAATCTTATGTATACTCTGTGCTCATAAGATTCCAAGCCATGGTTGAGAGAATGTTTAGTCAAAAAATAAAAACAATTCAAACAAATTGGGGAGGGGAGTACTAACGACTTCATAACTTCTTTAATCAACATGGAATACTTCAAAGACTTTCATGCCCACACACTCACCAAAAAAATGGTTGTGTAGAAAGGAAACACAGGCACATAATAGAAACTTGAAACCTCTTTGGCATTACTTGCAGAAGCTCAATCCCCAAACTTTTTTGGGATGAAGCATGCCAAACTTCTTGTTATTTGATTATTCGCATGCCTACACCCATTTTAGGCAACATTTCACCTTTTGAAAAATTAAATAAAAAACCTCCAGATTATAATTTTTTGTGAATCTTTGGGTGTGCATGTTTTTCCCATCTCAGATCTTATAACCATCATAAATATGAGTTGAGATCCAAAGAGTGTGTGTTCTTGGGCTGTTGGTACGTGTCTCAACGACACGATACTTGGATTTTAAATTTATATGTTTTACCACTCGCAATAGTACGAATCAATTGTACTATAGTAAGGGTGATCAAACCACAGAGATTATTGGTTGTTTTGCGTAATAGGATATTTAAAGGAACGTATCTAACTTAACTTAAGAGTAAAAATAAAAGTAAAGGTTGTAGAATTGAAGCTACAATAATAAGGTGAAGAAATGAAAGTGGAAAATGAAAACAAACTTAAAAGAAAACTTAGGGTATTGATCTTGTCCAATCCTCAACCAATATAATGCTTAAAGTCTATATGGATCTTCCTAACATGCATGATATGAGCGCGTAATGGGCGTCAACCATTAAGACGACCTCGACATGAAAACACTTTAGTTAAGACGTCATCATAAAGAACCTAGTTTTACATTAATCAACTCCACGTAAAGATTAAACTATAATTGAAAAACATTTACTCTACCAAAGGTGTGGAGTGACTAATGCTCCCTAGCTTACTACTCTATAACACATCCTAATAAGCATACACAACACATGAATACCCTTTTTAGGCCACAATGATAAGGTATCTTAGTTTCACACCAGTCTATTCCATGTAAAGATTAAACTACAATGGTATGAAATGACCGGTGCTCCCTAACATACCCTATAAGGTAACTTTAATAAGTAAACAAATATCATGTCAAATAGAACCATTGCAAAAGACATCGTTCTCTTTCAAGAACATTGATTTTACTCATGAATCCAATAAAACTCATAGACAAGCAAATCCCTTTTTTATGAATAAATAGATTGGAATCTTGAAGACAACCTTTTAGCATGGGTTTTGCAGTCCTCTAGCCCTTAACAATCATCAAACACATCTAGAAAATCCTAAGAACATCAAGAACGCTTCATGGTTTTTATAAAAGATTTTGATCAAACCCTAAGAACTAATTTAGCTAGACATAAAGTAAACTAATTTAAGCATGAAATCAAAGGAAAGCAATAAAGAAAACAAGATTTAAATAAACTAAGAACACTGTATTTAAAGTATGGAATTCGAATTACAAAAGGAAATGAAAAACATTAAAATTAACTAAGATACACCTGAGACAATCGAAGCTCCCAAAAGATGCATGATAAACTACTGATGCTTTGGAAAATAAAATCAGGAAAGCATACATCTCTCTCTCATCCATGCCTCATATATATAGAGGAAGATATTCACAAATATCTAAGAAAGAAATATTTTGGAAATATCTGAAAATATCTAGAAATATCTAACAAATATCTAGAAATATCTAATAAATATCTAAAAATATCTATAAAATATCTAACAAATATCTAATAAATGTCTAGAAATATCTAGAAAATATCTAACAAATATCTAGAAATATCTAGAAAATATCTAACAAATATCTAAAATATTTAAAATATCAAGGAAGAGTGACATGTCAACATTGTTCCAGATTGTTCCGAAAATATCCAAATTTGATCGATCAATTATAAAGTCGATCGATCGATTTGCCTTAGCCGATTCTTCACTTGGCAGGAGCAACTTTGAACTCTGAAAATGACCAAATTGCCATTGATGTATTTTCAGGTCTAATTCAGGTGTTTTGAACTAGATTTCAATTAAGACCTGAAAATAAGACAAAACACTAAAACACAACAAAATATTATATTTACAACACAAACTAGGTATAACAAATGTAAATTAAGGGGTCTTGAATCAAATAATTCAAGACTCATCAGCTGTAGTTCTCTTCATAAAGGATATAAGTGTTTCCATCGTCCAACTCAAAAATTCTATATTTCCCGTGATGTGGTATTTGATGGAAATGTTTTTCCTTTTGCTGTCCAGCCCCTACAATCATCAACTTTGCCTTCAA
Source organism: Alnus glutinosa (assembly GCF_958979055.1). Taxonomy (NCBI): domain Eukaryota; kingdom Viridiplantae; phylum Streptophyta; class Magnoliopsida; order Fagales; family Betulaceae; genus Alnus; species Alnus glutinosa. The sequence goes on along the minus strand of NC_084899.1, from coordinate 21,172,008 downwards.
CAACTGTCTCATTACCAATTTCTGTACCTCATTCAAATTTTGCCACTTCTACTCCAATACAAAATTCAGCTCACTTATTAGGTGAAAGTCCAATATCTAATCCAGTAGAACCTAATGTGGCTACAACTTCAAATCTCTCTCAATTTACCAAGGGCTCATCACATGACTACAAATAGCACAACATGCTATTACAAAGCCAAGACGATTCACTAACGGAACCGTGAGGTATCCAATATCAAGAGCTTTAATAGCTACATCTTGTGATCCTTCTTTGCAGAAACCTCCATGCTTCTCCACAGCTATGAAAATACCAGAATGGTGAAATGCAATGCAACTGGAATTTAATGCATTACACCAAAATCAAACATGGTCTTTGGCTCTACACTCAGCTACATGCAATATTGTAGGTTGCAAATGGGTGTTTAAATTAAAGCGTAAGGCAGATGGTTCTATAGAAAGGCACCAAGCCCGACTTGTTGCTAAGGGCTTTCATCAACAAGAAGGGGTTGATTTTGGAGAGACATTTAGTCCTGTAGTGAAACCTACAACAATTAGAACAATGCTCTCAATTGCATATTCAGCTGGTTAGTCTATTCGGCAGATCGATATTCAAAATGTCTTTCTATCTGAAGAAGTATTCATGACTCAACCACCTGGTTTTCACATCCAGACAAGTCCTCACACATATGCAAACTTCATAAATCCATTTATGGCCTAAAGCAAGTGCCAATAGCATGGTTTTCTCGGCTCACTAGCAAGCTAATTAATCTTGGGCTTATTGGTTCCCAAGCCGATTCCTCTCTTTTTAGTTTTTACATTGAAATCTGAAAGTGTCACTATGTTTATTCTTATTTATGTAGATGATATTATTATCACTACATCTACATCTTCAGCCATTGATGATCTTCTACAACAGTTGTGCATTGAATTTGCAATCAAAGATCTTGGTCCCATTAATTTCTTCTTGGTCGTGGAAGTCATTCCTCTACAATCGGGGTCTTCTATTATCACAAAAAAGGTACATTATAGATCTCTTAAAGAAGACAAATATGCTGGAAGCCAAACCAAAATCCTCTCCTATGTCTTCCTCACATATGTTATTAGCATTTGAAGGAGATCCAGTTGAAGATCCATCTCTTTTTCGAAGCAAAATTGGTTCATTACAGTATTTATCTCTTACACGTATAGATCTGCCTTTCTTTGTTAATCGTGTTTGTCAATTCATGCATAGACTAACACAGCCTCATTTGCAAGCTGTAAAACAGATCTTACTATATCTCAAACATTCAATCACACATGGATTACTCCTTGAACGCAGTTATTCCTCTCAACTTGCTGCTTAATCAGATGTGGACTAGACAAGTTGGCTTGAAACCGCCGATCAACCAAAGGATATTGTGTTTTCTTGGGGAGAAATTTAATCTCATGGCACTCACACAAACAACCAATGTCTCACGTTCTAGTACGGAAGCTGAATGCAAGTCACTTGCGAACACGACAGCTGAACTTTTGTGAATTCAAAAATTAATGTGTGATCTTGGCGTATTTCTCCACACTCCACCAGAATTATGGTGTGATAATATTGGAGCAACCTATCTTTTAGCTAATCCAGTTTTTCATGCTAGGACTAAACATGTGGAAATTGATTTTAATTTTGTTCGGGAAATGGTTGCTTCACAAGCTCTGAAGGTTTGTTTTATCCCTAGTCACGATCAAATAGAAGATGTCCTTACCAAGCCTATTGTCTCCACAAGATTTAATTCACAATCTCTGCTCCAAGTTAAACGAAAATCATCTCCCATTGAACTTGCAAAAGGATGTTGAAGCTAACAATAAATCTTATTTAAATTCAAATGTGGCACCAAGAATCTTGGAACACATTTGAATTCAAAAGTCTGATTGTATACTCTATCTTTTGTAACCACTTAAATATTCTGCAAACAGCATTGCAACAGAACATATCTTGTATAACAAACACATCATGTATTTACTATATATGTAATAAGAACCCACATAGATGGGAAGTAAACGAAGTTACATTAAGACTCTTGTATTGTTTAATTTTTTAAAGAGAAACGTGATTGAGTAAGCAACTAATTATATGTTTGGGAAATGCTTGGGTACTCACTGGGATCCCACTCTTATCCCACCATTGCATGCGTGGACCAATGATGTGAGAGATAATAAAAAGAGTGTTGTGGGACCCACATTTTTTTAACAGCATCATTGGTCCACATATGCAATGGTGGGATTGGAGTGGGATCGGGGTACCCAAGCATTTCCCAATATGTTTTTGGTTTTTTGTTTGAAAAAATGTTCGAGCATGACCTAAATTGTTAATTTTTTTTTGTTTTTGTGGGTTTTTTTTTTTTTTTTTTTTTTTTTTTTTTTTTTATGCGTTTTGAGTGGTTTCTTAGACTCAGTTTGTTTCGGCATAAAATGTTTTTTGAAAAATGTTTTCAGTATTTTCTGGTATTTGGTATAATCGAAAATAATAGTTAAAGTGAAAATATTTTCAGTTTGACCAAAAAAACTTCTTTAGTTTCGAAAAATTATTTTCATTTTTAAATTTCATAAATCATTTTCTGAGTTTGGTCAGTTTCTTCTTTTCAAACCACCAAACAACCACTAAGCCACCCCAAACCACCACTAGGACATTGTCGGCCACCGCTAGACTATCACCCGACCACCGACGGGCCTTCGCCAGACCAGTACCAAAACTCAAATTATTAGTTTAAATTTTTTTAAAATTTTTTTATATTAATATTTTTATGTTGTGAATAAAAATTGAATTTAATATGTTAATATAATTGAATATTTGTGATTTTTAATACACGCCAAACATCGAAAAATATTTTCAGCAAAAAACATTTTCTTGAAAGCATTTTCGACCGAAAATCATTTTACGATGAAACAAACGGTGCCTTAATGTCTTTATTTTGATAACAAAAAGCAAAAAAATCCAAAAACAGAAAATTTGAACAAACATAGTAAATTTCTTCGTTGGATTGAAAGCCACCATCTAAATCATAAATAGTTGACTTGCAAATTAACACAAGATCGTGATATAGATTATCATTATATACTTGTAGCCATTAATTAGCCCAGCCTTTGTCTAATTAAGATTGTTGCTAAAAGCTAGACAGCTAGCGACTTCTCCGATCCCATGTTTGTAAGTTGTAACACGCTTCTTAATTTTGAATCAAACCATACAATTTTTTATTACCTTATTCAAAATCATCCCATTGGAATATTGTAGTTAATTAATTGGTGCTCTCATATAGATTACTATTATCCTACTAGCCTTTAATTAGCCCAGCCTTAACTGGTCTAAGGCTATCGGGTACTTCTCCCAATTTTGTAGCATGCGTGCTTATTTGAATCAAACCATACAATTTTTTATTAGATTTGTCACTTTGTTTTACCGCCGGTCCGCCACCATCCAAATCACAAATCATTGACTCACGCTAAGACAATTTTGGATCCGCTCCGTTTGAATTTGCGATTTCAACAAGTGTGATTTAAAATAACGATTTTAAGGGTGTGTTTAGGATTGCGATTTCGTAAACAATAAGTGCGATTTTAAACTAAAATCACATAACATAAATCGTTTGGGAACTACGTTTTTAAAAATTGCGATTTGAAAATGCAAAGAATCTGATTCTTCAAATCGCAGCTAAGATGGTGTTTTTTTGAAAAAAAACAGAATTTTAAAAGCTAATTTACGATTTTAAAGACTAAACTGCGATTTTCCCAAATGCTTAATTGCGTTTTTAAAAATTATTTTTCCAAATCGCATATTTTAAAATAATTATTTTAAATCACACTTTTTGAAATTGCAAACCCAAACACACCCTAAAATATACGATTTGAAAAAATAATTTTTAAAAACAGAGAGGGAAATCGTCAAGACCAAACCCGTTCCACACTAAGAGTGAGTGCTTCTTTCGCAAGCCTGTGGGCCACTCCATTGGCAATTCGCCGGATATAATAAACCTTCAACTGACATAATCCATTTAATACTCTCCGACCCTCCTCAAAGTCTATTTACTCCTCCCAATTTTGTAGCTTGCTTATTTGAATCAAATTAAGCATACAATTTTTTATTAGATTTGTCACGTTAATTGATTGACCGCCACCACCCAAATCACAATTAAGTTAATCATTGACTCCCTAACACGGTTTCATATTGATAATTATCATTACACTTAATTTAATTATTCCCCGCCTTTGTCTAAGATGCTATGATTGTGACTTCTCCACGCTTGTAGCAGTCTTCATTTGAATTGTCAACGGCCACAAAATATAACAAAATAAAATTTTGCAGTTAATTAATTTCTCACCATTTATTTAAAATTAAGAGAATCATAAGCTACTAAAGCAAACACATTATATCATTAAATTTCAAGATTTAATAGAGTTTTCATGGAGATTCACAACTACTATTTTAATTAATTTACACCTAATAAATTAAAGGACTGAGTGTTATGAATTCCACCAAACTTCACGAAGACTTTCATAAAAAAAGGCATTAATTATATTTATTAAAAGTTAATGGTGCATCGATTTAATTGGTTTGCACGCAGTTGATTGGTTGGCCACACAAAACGGTGGCACATTAGAAAAATGGGACTACTAGAAAACAATATAGAAAGCATTGCTAGGGTATTATGAGTTTTATTATAAATTTCTTACAAACTAATATAAGAGGGGTACATAAACCCTTATTATGTCAGTTGTTAAATAATTAAATTTATCTATTAAATTTTATTTGTGTTTGAAAAATATTTTCAATAGTTAGTAAATGGACCCGACAATTCAAGTAGGCCCATTGACTATTTACTGTCCTAAGGAAAGCCGGCTATACGGTCCATTAACCAGGCCCATCAATTTACCGAGAAGGTCGGGCTGCCTGATCCATTGCGTGGCAAAGCCAAGCCCACCCGGAAGTAATCCGCAAGAAGCTCATGAAGAGATTGAGATCCCGAGATACCCGAAGGCGTCTCAGGAACATTGAGGCCCACGTTCCAAGTACATAGGAACCCCATGTTCTGGAACGTAGATAAGCATTATCGAAATGGGCAAAGAACGCACAAGCAAGACACGTGGAAGCCAACGTTCCGAGTACATGAAGACCCACGATCTGGACGTGTGGAGACCCCACATTCAAATATCAACTCCCTCCATATATGGGAGAAACCAATTCTCACTCTTACTATAAATACCCATAGATATCCAGGTATAGTTTAGTTGAAATATTGTTATTAAAGCATTGATACACACTCTTTCTAAGAATTGACTTAAGCATCGGAGTGAGACCAACTGGGACTCCTAGCAAGCACCTTCATCGGTCTCTACTGTTTTGCAGGAAAGAAAAAAAGAACTTTTTAGAAGCTTGTGCAGTCATACCGGAAATTGTCTTTAACAGTTTTTTTTTTTTTTTTTTCACCCATGTTGTCTCACATGGCCCTTACGTGAACTGTTACATCAATTTATTAGAGGTTGTAATACGCAGTAAAAACTTGAAATAACTTAAAACATTTAAAAAAAATAAAAAAAAAATAAAAAATACAAGAGAAAATTGGGAACCACGCGGGAGCCTACAAAATTGAGCTAGGTCCGCACGTGCTCAACGGCCCTGCCGGTGGCAGATGCCAACAAGCTATAGCCTCGAGAAAATTGGAAGCTTGAGGAATGAGCAACTCTAAAAGTCTCACATGTATTATTCTTATATCCCTTTAAAAATGAAGTAACTTTTAAAATCACGCTATTTTATTAATCATAAGCCGAATAATAATTTTAAAAATTACTTGTAAAAAAAAACTTCTACCATTACACCTCGAGGAATTAATTAGGACTACGTACGTCACCTGTTAATATAGTCAGTAGATAATGCTTCGCGACACCGGCCGTCGTGGCCGAATGACGATCAAACAAATAATAATAAAAAAAAAATGAAAAAAGAGATTGTATTCTATTTCATAGAATAAAATAAAGTGCCAGCATTACATTACATTACATGAAAGTGTCTCTCTCTGGCTCAACCCTCAAATGCAATCAGCTCCACCATGGATGAGATCGACACAGAAGGCAGCAGCAACAAAACACCTTCAACCGACGTCCCTCGATGGACGCCAAAGGCAAGCCCATCAAGATCACTCCTGAAAGAGGCCGTGACAAGTGCCGGAGTTGCTGATTTAGAGATGCAAAGGTCGACAAGCGTAGCCTCTGAAGATGCCGATGGCGATGGCAGCTTGTCCTCTACTGTGGACAACATTTTCCCATTTACCATTGCCGGCTTCAATCCTGGCCGTCCGCAGTCGGATATTCATGAAGCAGCGCCGTCTCTAAGGTTTGGTTCCGAAGTTGCAGGAAATTACGTTCGTGCTGGTTCTGTGTCAAAGAGGGAGGGCGTCTTCTTGACATGGAAGGAGCTGTGGGTTACGGTGGGCGACGGCAAACGAGGGCGCTTGCCGATACTTCAGGGGCTTACTGGCTACGCTCAGCCCGGAGAGGTACTGGCCATCATGGGTCCTTCTGGCTGTGGCAAATCAACTCTTTTGGATTCTTTGGCAGGTACGTTAGTACGTATATCCTTGTAATTTCTTTGATGCCAAAAATGGCTTCCTCTATATCCCAAAAAGGAAAATATGAAAAGAACTTGAAGGTCAATTTTTTCCTAGATTTGTTGAATTCAATATGAACTTTTTGTGAAATTAGTGAGTCGGTGTCGAAGAATTTGATCCATTTAATTAATTAAATGACTCGTGTTAAGGTCGGCCTATATAACATTATACTTTTATGTCTCAACACGACTTAAACACAATACGTCTTATTAGGATCAATAATTCTAGTTTGATACAACTTGCGAACCCAATATGAATCCAACATGAAATTCACGTACGATGTGTTAGGATTGAGGGATTTGACCAATTTAATTAGAGTCAGATTATAATTGACTTATATCGTCTTATACCCATATTTCGATACGATCTAAACCTGACACACAAACATGAATTGTCACCTCTAACTATGGACAGAAATTTCCTATAAATCGGTTTGTAAAAAATTTCATACAACTCACATATAAGATTGATATGTGTCCCTTCATATGTGAGAAATACATGTTGTTTTAATAGCAGTTGCTTCTCGTATGCTTTTTCAATAGCATTAATAAAATAAAATGTGCTTCTCACATGTTTAAAGAATACATGTCACTCTTATATGTGGGTTGCATGAAATTTCCTACAAACTGGTTTGTATGAAATTTTTATCCCCTAACTATTTGGTTTTTTTTTTATTTTTTATTTATTTTTTATTTTTTATTTTGAAATAATGATGCTGAATTCATTCATAACAACGAAGTCAAAACAACCAAGAGCATAAAAGCTCTATCCAAATAGAGTCGAACACTCTGAAACTACAGTCTCTCGTAGACACTCAGGAAAACTATTTAAACTACACATTAAAATGACTTTTTGGGCCATCCAATATATATATATATATTTAGAATATTTGAAACATAACAATTTTTATTTCAATTTATTTACAAATTGAACTGAAATTCTTAATTAATATTAAAATAAAAAATATATTATTGATAAATTAGTCATTAACTAATTAAATTGACAAATCAATTTTTTTTATTAATTAATTATTTCATCTATCACATCAATTTGTAAAATAAAATTATTGTTAAAATTATTATAATATCTTTAGCAATACTCAAATAAATGATTTAACTTGAGTGGTAAAAAAATTTATAAAATACTTTTAATACTTTTTTCAATAATTCTAATTTTCTCACTTTTTCATAAAAAAAATTTGGAACTAAATCATAACCATAGAATATAATCAATACACAACACAAAATGGGATGCTATTCATATATAGTCAAAATTTAAAATTAATACATGCATCTAATTAATAGTATACATAATTTTACATTATTTTAAATTTTAAAAAACGTGTCAACATTAATTCTATATACTACGTTAACGTTAGATGCTCTCACCTTTTTATTTAAAATAAATAGCACACATTTCACGGAGAGGGTCCTATTCTGAACATGGAGGACCAGGACCATTATTGCATTTATTTTGTTTTTGTCTTTTATCATGTAACGGTCTCATTTGGGATGTGATTTTGTCATCATTAATTACTAAGTGTTGAAAGTCGCTTTTATTTTTCTTAAAAAATACAATTAAAAATTCAAACCACCATGCACACTCAATTTAAAAGATAAATAAAAATGATTCCGTGAGTGCAAATACAAAGACATTAAGAATAAGATATTTTTGAAAATTGTTAAATTATTATTTCTTCGAAAAATTTAAGTTGACACGAAATTTTGAATTTAATTATTAATTAAATTCGAACAGTACTCTCTTTAGTCTTTCCCCTATTGACCAGATCTGTAACAAGTAACCCAAAAAGACTCGATTAAAAGAAGAAAAGAAAAAAAGAAGGGACTAAGGCCAAAGAAGACAATAAATTACAATTAAAGATAGAAAAACCCCAAAGGTAGAAAATTTGGAGATACCCAATTATGAAAAGCAACAAATACCTTGTCAAAGAAAAACAAATACCTCATCCGTTGATTATTCATTAGCGCAACAGCTTTCACGCTAGCTAGTGTTTTGGAGTTAAATTAGACGATCAAAGGGTATATAAAATGACTACTCTTATAATCTTGTAAAATTTATAAAATTATAAAATTACCATTGAATTACAAATTTTTTTATTTTTAAAAAAAGTATTTTGAGGATTTCTAACCCTTTCTTTAGAATTTAACGAAAAATCTTAATTGAGTAGTGAAATTGTAAATTTTTTAAAGTTCGATACACTATATTGAGAATTTTTAAACTTTGGAATGAAATTACAAAAGCGATGAAAGTTGAAGGGATTAAAATGAAGTACTCTTCCAAAAAAAAAAATGCATAAAAACATTATTAAAGCCATTGATTTTAATATTGAAGCTACTAATGAGCAACTTATTGCAGGGAGGCTAAGTTCCAATACACAGCAGACTGGGGAGATCTTGGTAAACGGACGCAAAGAAACACTTGCTTTTGGAACTTCGGTATGAAAAAAAGGATCATATATATATATATATATATATATATATATATATATATATATATATATTAATATATATATATATATATATTGTATGTTCGGATTAATTAAATATATAATATGCTTGATCCATCGAAACATTAACAGATAATTGTTTCTCTTATTTTCCATCCATGAACTAGGCGTATGTGACTCAGGATGAGAGCTTAATGACAACGCTAACAGTAAGGGAAGCTGTATACTACTCAGCACAGCTCCAACTGCCTGACTCAATGTCAAGATCCGAGAAGAAGGAAAGGGCAGAGAAGACGATAAGGGAGATGGGTCTGCAAAACTCCAAGGATACAAGAATAGGAGGCTTGAGCGGTGGGCAAAAGAGGAGGGTGAGCATTTGCATTGAAATCTTGACGCGCCCGAAGCTCCTTTTCCTTGACGAGCCTACAAGTGGGCTGGACAGCGCAGCATCTTTCCATGTCATGAGCCGCATCACCAAGCTAGCTCGTCAGGATGGAAGAACTGTTATCGCATCAATCCATCAACCGAGCAGTGAAGTTTTTGAGCTCTTCAGCAACCTCTGCCTCCTTTCCACTGGCATGACAGTCTATTTCGGCCCCGTTTCAATGGCAGAAGAGGTACGTACTGCAATTTATTTTACCATCCATGCATGTAAAAAAAGGCCTCAGTACTTTTGCAGTGTAATTAATGTGTCAGGTTCTCGTGTTTTAAAATTTTGTAATATCACGTCAACGGAAAAGTTAACAAAATACCACTTTAAAAAAAAAAATAGGGGATTTTTGTATTTTTATTATTTTTACCGGGGTATTAGGGACATTTCATCTGGTTTAACCCTAAGAGTGCTATCAGCAATTGTCTTAAATTTCATTCATTCCTTAAACGTAGGAAAAACACTTATAAAAAAAACAATTGAATCAGATTCTTTTATTGTTATTTAAACTAAAAGTTGTACCTTAAATCTAGGGAAGTAAAAGTGATTCTCTTAAAATTATTTTAATATAAAAAAACTTTTTATTTCCTCTCTTATTCTTTTAGGATTTATTTGAAACAATATTTAAATAATTTTTCTTTTTCTTATAGCATTTAAATTAAATGATATTTAAATAATACAGAAAAATGATCATAAGGGAAGCTATTGTGAAGTGTATTTAAATAAGGAAACAAAAAGTGATTTAATGTCCTAAATTTAGGAAAAGTTTAAGAGAAACGGTTGTTGGTTTTGTAAACCCTAACAATAAGGGTGACATTCTACCTTGCATATTTTTAAACTTTAAGAATATGATTAAAAAAGTACCAAAACATCAAGAGTAAGTAAAGTATCTTCGAGTAAAAATCAGCGTCATCTCCCTTAATTTAACTTATTGAGTCCATCTCTTTTCAAATGGAAAAAAATTAAATAAAATCTAGTTAGCATCAAAGGAATTGTTTTGAATGGATTTATGAATTGTAAATATATACGTACGTACGTTTTTTTTATGCAGCTTTTTGCTTCAAAAGGCTTCCCATGTCCAACTTTGAGAAACCCATCTGATCACTACCTTAGAACTATCAACAAGGACTTCGATGTAGTAAGTACATATATATATATATATATCTTTCTCGCTACCTTAATTACCCTATTGTTGAAAGAAATCACCATGCATGCATGGAAGAACTCACTCGATCAGCCATTGGTTGTCAACACTATAGGATATCGAAATAGGTTCTAATGGCATGACAAGCACCGAGGAAGTCATAAATATTCTCGTCAAGTCATACAAGTCATCTGGAACTTTCCAACAAGTTCAGCAAGTGCTGTCTAAGATATGCCAACAGGTATATATACAAGTTCATAGTGATTAATGATATGTAGTGCTAACAAATCAATCATTCTCTTCACAAAAATAAAAAAATAAAATAAAATAAAACCTTCACTTGTTGTAATTATATTCTTAAACCTTTTTTTTTTTTTTAAATGTCAATTTAGTATATTTATTTTTTATTTTTATTTTTATTTCAATCATTTGTTAGAATTTCCCGTTAAATCCTCAGGGAGATATGTCAAAATTCATAAAATACCACTCATTTCTTTTAAGAAAAAAGAAAGAAAGAAAGAAAAAAATTGCAAGGATTTTGGTGTTAGTCAAGATTTAACGGAATTTGTAAAAACACCCATACCTGAATCTTTGAAGTTTTTTTAATATATATATTTTAAAAACGGGTATTTTGAAAATTTTGACAGGATTTAACAAAAAATGCTAACGGGGTGAAATTGAAAGATGGTCGGATACACTAAATTGATCATTTTTAAAGTTTAAGAGAATAATTGTCAGAGTGATGAAAGATCATGAGTATATAGTAAGTAAAGTTTTCTTAAAAAATAAAAGCAAATTATGAATATAGGAGTATTAACAATGAGGCAAGCTTCTTTGTTGTATATATAGAAACAAGGAAGTTTGGAGAATAAGGGAAGCCAAGCAAGCTTCATTACCCAATGCCAAGTTCTGACAAGGAGATCGTTTGTGAACATGTATCGTGATCTAGGCTATTACTGGCTTCGCCTTGGAATCTATATTGCTCTGTGTTTATGTGTTGGGACAATTTACCATGACATTGGCTTCACTTTTGGCTCGATCCAGGTAATTAACTGATGATATGAAATATATATCCAATATTTCATGAAACAGATCAAAACCTCCAATTAAGTTAATTACTTGATCATTTGTAACTTGTAAATTTGTAGGCTAGAGGGTCAATGCTGACGTTTGTTGCGACCTTTCTCACTTTTATGGCAATTGGTGGATTCCCTTCATTTGTTGAGGACATGAAGGTTAGTCATTTTCTTACTTAAATCTCAAATGATTGTATATTTATGATGGAGGAGAAAATTAGGCATAAAATTTGAAGATTATGTTTTGAATAAGCTAGATCAATACAAGAATGAAAATAAAAATACAAAAAATAACCTTAAACTTAGAGACAACGCAAAATACTTGTACAGAAAGAAAAATATATACTAATCGACGACAGGTAAAACTAATTAAGATTATTCTAACAGCGTATGATAGCAGCAGAAACTAAGAATTGATAATTGAAAAGGGAGTTCACATGAAGTGAGAAAATAACAAATACGAAAGATAAAGACTTTGTCTAGTTGCATGCCTCAAATAAACAAACAAAGAAATAACTCTAAAATACTTGAAATGTAATTGAGACTTCAAAACTTTATCCCAAAATAATACATGCATGCCTTTATACAAGCAAAGTGTGAATACTTTCCAAGCATAATACTTGGAGAAAAAGAAAGAAACAAGAAAAATACAAAAATTGCCCTATATATATAAACTTGGAGACAAACAAAAAGTAAAATATATTATTCTAAAAACAATTTTCAAATATTTTGTATGATTCTTTTCATTCTTGTACTGATCTTATTTAAAAAATAATCTTCAAATTTTATGTATGATATTCTACGCTGTTTATAGCAATTGAAAGTGTTTTTTACCCTTGATTCTTCAACTATATCAGATATTTGGGGGAGAAAGATTAAATGGGCATTATGGTGTTGGCGCGTATGTGATTGGAAACACATTATCTTCTGTTCCTTACTTGCTCATCATCTCTTTAGCTCCTGGAGCATTAGCTTATTACCTTGTTGGCCTTCAAAAGAGCTTCCAACACTTTGCCTGCTTCGCATTGCTACTCTTTGCGTGCATGATGTTGGTCGAAAGCCTAATGATGATTGTCGCGAGTATAGTGCCAGATTTTCTCATGGGTATCATCACCGGTGCCGGAATACAAGGCGTGATGATGTTGAACGGAGGTTTCTTTCGGCTACCGAATGATCTTCCTAAGCCTTTCTGGAGATACCCAATGTACTATATTGCATTCCATAAGTATGCAAACCAAGGATTCTACAAGAATGAGTTTGAAGGATTAACGTTCCCTAATAACCAAGCAGGAGGGCCTCCCACCATCACTGGTGACTATATCTTGAGAAATACTTGGCAGGTGGAGATGGGCTACTCCAAGTGGATTGATCTTGCTGTTTTGTTTGGAATGGTGGTAATATATAGGCTCATGTTTTGGGGAATTATAAAGACGGTCGAAAAGGTTAAGCCGATTTTTAAATCTCTTGGAGCTAGGCCTCCCAAGTATTCACAACAGAGCATCGACAACTCTTGATACAATAATGCTCTAGCTTGAAGTGTGTAAGAAGTGCTCTAGTCGTATTGAGTGAATCTATAATTAATACTTTGTTCTTCTGATCATTCTTCACTAAAGATGTTTGTACTCTGCTTGAATTGTAGTGCAAGTGTAATTACCCGTCCATATATAGTAGTTGTTAAGGCCACTACTAAAAAAAAGCATTTTCTAGACGGTTTAAAACCGTCTAGAAATGCAAAAAAACCGTCTGGAATCAATTCCAGACGGTTTTTTCTAGACGGTTTAATTAAGGTTCGGGACGGTTTGGGTCAAACCGTCCGCAATTCCAGACGGTTTGGCTCAAACCGTCTAGAACTGGTTCTGGACGGTTTTGGGCAAAACCGTCCATAAAATTTTGGACGGTTTTACCCAAAACCGTCCAGAATTTGTCTTCTTCTTTCTTGTTTTTTTTTTTTAATTATAATTATAATTATTGTTCTTATTTTTATTTTTATGTCTGGTGGGCGTAAATCAGCTCTGGTTCTACCGGAAATCCATCGGAGAGACGTTCCACCGGTCCTTCTTCGGTCACTGCCGGTCTCCTTCGGGTTCCACCGGTCCTTTTTCGGCTTCTCCGGTCACTGCCGGAAATCCATCGGTCAAACCCAAAAATCACAAAACAGAGGAAAATCCTTCACAAATCAAACAATCTTTCACAATCCAAACCCAAAACAGAGGAAAAATCCTTCACAAATCAAACAATCCTTCACAATCCAAACCCAAGAATCACAATCCAAACTCAATACAACACAAAATTAATGCAAATCTAACCTAAGAATTTCACTTACTTAAAAAAAAAAAAATCAAACATCCATCCGGTGGTTTGGAGAAAGTGGTGTCGAGGAGGCCGAAGGGGGTGAGAGAAAGAGAGAGGAAGGGAGAACCGGCCAAAAATCCACGTATTCCGGCCGGATCTGTCTCTGATCCGGACAGAGATCCGGTCGGGTGTGGGTATCGGTCGGATCCGGCCGGATATTTGACCTTCCACTTCAGATCCGACCTCAGCAATGTCACCGACTCCGGCCGTGTCCAGATCTTGTCGTCCCGTTCCCATTGCCCGTCTCAGTCGCCAACCGGAGAGACAAGAAGAAGAACGAAGGGAGAGGGAGAGGGAGAGATGAGGTCGGACGAAAAAAAGAAGGATCTGGGTCTTTCTTTTAAAAGAAAGAAAAAGAAAAAAAAAAATAAAGGAAAAAATAAATAAAAAGAAAACAGAAGAAAAAAAAAGAATTTCAGAGACGGTTTTAGGAAAACCGTCGGGAAATTTCCAGACGGTTTTCCTGAAACCGTCTGGAAAAAATGAAAAAAAAAAAATTCAAACGGTTTTGTTTAAACTGTCTATAAATTTAGTGACGGATTTAGGAAAACCGTCTGGAAATTTTCAGACGGTTTTTCTAAAACCGTCTGAAAAAAAAAAACAAAGAAAAAAATTCAGACGGTTTTATTAAAACCATTTGTAAATTTACAGACGGTTTTATTAAAACCGTCTGGAAATTTAAATTTCTAGACGGTTTTTCAAAACCGTCTGAAAATTTACGGACGGTTTAAGTAAAACTGTTGTAATTTTTGATTTTACAGACGATTTTCAAAAAACCGTCAGTAAATTTTATTTTTCTAGACGGTCTTTAAAACCGTCTTCAAAAAAACCGTCACTAAATGCTAGTTTTTTTGTAGTGAGGATAATATTGAGCAATATTCTCAGTGTTTATAGTCATCTGCAGTCTCATTATATATCCTTAATAGTATTATATATGTTACTTATTTTTTTTTGGAGGGGGGGGGGGGGGGTGGAATATATTTTACCTCCAAAGTTTCACAATACTTTTTCAATTTTATCTCTAATGTTTAAAAGTTGGCAATGTACCATAACCAAGTTTTAAAAAATTTCAATGTTGTCCTTCCATTATTTAAGCCCGTCTTCTTTGACGGAAATCAACACCTGGGTTTTTAAGAACAAATCTCTCCAAAATACTTGTAAAAAAAAATTTTAAAAAAAAAGTTAGGGGTCGCCGAAGCCACCTCATTTGGCCAAGGGGGTGCCCCTATCGAGCTTGCCAAGGGATGGCTCGGGCACCTCAATGGCCAAATGAAAATGGTTCAGCCACCACTCCCATTCCAGCCATATGGGGGACCACCCCCTTGGCCAAATGGGAGTGGCTTTCTGCCCCCAAATAGCCCATGGGGTGGTTTTGGCCACCTCCTAGTCTATTTTTTCTTTTTCTTTTTTTTATATTAAAAAAAACCGGTTTATTTTTTTTTACTAGTAATTTGTGGACATTTGTCCCTAAAAACCAAAGCACATGGGTCTATTTTAGTCGGAAAAAAACATATTTGAGTAATGGATGGGCAACATTTAAAATTTTCAAAACTTGATTGGAGTACATTCCTAGTTTTTAAACATTGAAAAAGTAAAAAAACTTTGGGAGATAAAATTAAATTATTTTCCCCTCATAATAGGGAAAGGGAAGGGGAAAACAAGATTACAAGTAAGAGTTTAACCTAGAGTACAATTTTGAATTACAAGAAATACGTATATAACCAAAAACGTTATGAGAGGTAGCACAATTGGCTGCAAGATGAGCCCTTGGATCGATTGACTTTGGAAGCATATAGTATCTTTGATGACAGATTCAATCATCCAATATTCTTTAATAAGATCTAGACATATCAATGTTTGCACCATAATGAGAGAGCTAGTCACCTTCTGAAAATAGAGGCTTAAAGTCTAGTGAGTATACTAGTCTGTAAGCTAGCGATGCATGTAGCAAAGGCTTCTCCTTCATTCACTTCAATAGTATTAAGCTTTGAAGTACAAACTGCTAGAACTTTGCCTTTCTCTTCAACAACTACAGTTGAATTCACAGAAAAATTAGATCTAACTGCCACATCAAAGTTGGCTTTTAGAGAGCCATCAGGAGGAGGAATCCATAAATCAGCTTGAAGAGATTTGCTTTCCCAAGCCTCTATGTGTAGCTCTCAAAACTAATTAACTGATAATTAATTAATTTGGTGCGCCTACCCGAACTAAGTTAGCAAGGAAATAAGTCAAAATGATACTAAGACCCGGCCCTAATCAGAATGCTAACTCAGAAGACAATGTCATTTATATCATAAAGATAACTATCACCAATTCTCAACACAAAGTAGCAATAGTTGAAACTAAAATATGAAAATATAACTTGGTAAAGGAATAACATCGAGTGTCTCAGTCGAGGACCGGTCTGAAAGTCAAATATGAAAATATAACCCAAGTCTAAATTTCATGAAAACATTGATTATTTAAAAAACAAAAAAAAAAATACGAAGTCCTTCGGCTCGAGTGAAATCTGGGTCACAAAATAGTTGATAGTAACCCCATAAAAACCCTAAGAACTTATCATGAAGAGGGTAACAATGATCATGCCACAAATCTGTTAGAAAAAATAAAAGAAAGCAAAAAAACGAAATGCTCCAAAGGCGTATTACAACGTCGCTTTCTTTAAAAAATTATTTGCTCACACCAAAAAAGTATACAAAGGATATAAGAAACCTTCCACTGACATAATTCATTTTATACTCTCCCAGGCTCCTCTAAGGCTATCGACTCTTCTCAATTTTGTAGCATGCTTATTTGAATCAAATTAAGCATACAATTTTTTATTAGCTTTGTCACTTTAATTGATTGACCGCCACCGTCCAAATCACAATTAAATTAATCATTGACTCCCTAACACGGTTTCATATTGATAATTATCATTACACTTAATTTAATTATTCCACACCTTTGTCTAAGATGCTATGATTGTGACTTCTCCAGGCTTGTAGCAGTCTTCATTTGAATTGTCAACAGCTACAAAATATAACAAAATAAAATTTTGACCGTAAATTAATTTCTCACCATTTATTTAAAATTAAGAGAATCATAAGCTACTAAAGCAAACACATAATACACATTATATCATTAAATTTCAAGATTTAATAGAGTTTTCATGGAGATTCACAAGTACTATTTTAATTAATTTACACCTAATAAAGGACTGAGTGTAATGAATTCTACTAAACTTCACGAGGACTTTCATAAAAAAAGGCATTAATTATATATTAAAAGTTAATAGTGCATCGATTTAATTGGGTTGCATGCAGTTGATTGGTTGGCCACACAATCGGGCGTTCATCGGTCGGTGCGGCGTTGACGGCTCAGGCGGGTGACTAGGAGGCGACTTCGACTGAGTCATTGAGGCGGCCTTGGAAGAACCGGATGACCGAACCAGACCGGTCGGTTGATCAGCTTTATGACGTTAACCTTTATTGTATATATCTAACGTGAATCTGGGCCAATGCATGCCTGCAATTTGTGGTTCTAATGAGTTTGAATAATTGTGTTCTAATTTTGTGTGGGATGGCCTAACTTTGAAGTTGGTCGAAAGGGGAGCTAGGCAGAGAGAGAAAGATCGAGCACGAGGAAATGCCTGAAACGGGTGATCGAACATAAATGGGAACAGTTGGCGAGCTTGAGTGTGATTTAGCAGTGAGAGAGATGGCAAGGTGCCAGAATATGGCGTGGATGAGGTTGAGGCACCCTCCTCCAAAATAAAAAACAATAAAAAAAAGGTCCAGGAACGCAACTGAGCTATAAAGAAAGGTATATGAAAGGCATCTTTCACAATTTATTTTTTGCATAATTTTCACACAATCAAAATATATTGGTGAGATCCATGCATATGAATCCCACCAATGTGTTTTAATTATATAAAAGTTGTGTAAAATGGATTATACAAAATTTTGTGACTTGTCATTTTTTGACACGTCAATAACTTCATTGATGTCCCAATGTTTGACACGTCACTAAATCTCAATTTTGACGTAGTAAGTCTTAATGTTGGACACACAAAAAATGACATGTCACTAAAGTTTAGTGACGTGTGACACGTGTCAGACCTCCTGACACGTCAAAAAAAGTCGATTAGGAAAAAATAGTTTTTTTTTTTTAGTGTCAAATCACCATCAAACCACCACTAGGCCATCGTCGGCCACCACTAGACCATGATCACAGGACCACTGACGGGTCTCCGCAAGACCACTACCGAAACTCAAAGTATTATGTTAAATTATTTTATATTGATATTTTTATATTATGAATAAAAATTGAATTTTATAGATTAATAGAATTGAATAAAAATATTAAAAATATTTGTAATTTTTCATACATATCAAACGCCGAAAAAAAAATTTCATCGAAAATATTTTACGCCGAAACAAATTAATGTCTTTATTTTGAGAATAAAAAGCAAAAAACCAAAAACGTACAATTTTAACAAACATAATAAAATTCTTACTTCGTTTTTTTTTTTTTTTTTTTTTTGACATGTCCATACAAGAGGGGGAAAGAGGATTTGAACTAATGACCTCACTTCATGAGACGTAGTCTCCAACCGATTGAGCTATCCATTGTAAACAATAAAACTCTTACTTGGATTGAAAGCCACCATCTAAATCATAAATAGTTGACTTGCTAATTAACACAATATCTTGATATAGGAGGTGTGATTCGCAGGGGAGACGGGACCCTGCCTGAACCTTATCATGAAAAAAATAATTTTTTTTTTATCAAAAAGTAACTTTTAATATCACATCAAAAGTTATTTTTAAAAAAATATATATATTTTTTAATTAAAACTGCTGGTTGGAAGACGGAAAAACGTCCCCTACAAATTATTTCCGCATGATATAGATTATCATTATATATACTTAATTGTAGCCATTAATTAGCCCATCCAGCCGTCTAAGATTGTAGCTAAAAGACAGCTAGCGACTTCTCCGATCCCATGTTTGTAAGTTGTAACATGCTTCTTTTGAATCAAATTAAACCATACATTTTTTTATTGCCTTATATATTCAAAATCATCCATCCCATTGGATTGTAGTTAATTAATTGGTTCGCTAATATAGATTACTATTATCCTTAATTCTAGCCTTTAATTAGCCCAGCCTTCTTGGTCTAAGGCTATCGACTTCTCCCAATTTTGTAGTGTGCTTATTTGAATCAATTAAAGCATTCAATTTTTAATTAGATTTGTCACTTTGCATTGACTGCCACTATCCAAATCACAAATCATTGACTCGCTAATTATCATTATACTTATCCTTAGTTTAATTATTTCCCGCGCCACCTTTGTCAATGGGACAAAATATAACAAAATAAAATTCTGATTGTAAATTAATTTCTCACCATTTTATTTAAAATTAAGAGAATCATATTTCAGATCTTATGAAGTTTTTGATTTTCTAGCAATCATAAGCTACTAAAGCAAACACATTATATCATTTCAAGATTTAATTGAGTTTTCATGCATGGAGATTCACAAGTACTATTTTAATTAATTTACACCTAATAAAGGGCTGAGCGTTATGAATTCTACCAAACTTCACGAGGACTTTCATAAAAAATAAAAAAAAAAAAAATAAAATAAAAAAAGGCATTAATTATATATTAAAAGTTAATGGTGCATCGATTTAATTGGTTTGCATGCAGTGATGCAGTTGATTGGTACGTTGGCCACACAAAACGGTGGCACATTAGAAAAATGGGACTATTAGAAAACATTATAGAAAGCATTGTTAGGGTATTATGAGATAAGTTTTTACAAACTAACATAATAGTGTAACGTGAACACTTATTATGTCGGTTATTAAATAATTAAATTTATTTATCAAATTTTATTTGTTATTTTCTTCACCCATGTTGTATGTCTCACACTGCACTTATGTAAACTATTCCATCAATTTATTAGAGATTGTAGTAGTAAAAACTTATAATAACCCAAACATTTTTTTAACAAAAATTGATTATATAGTTAACATGGCAGTGCCACGTGGATTACCATATCAGATTGCAAAGAATCAAAACATAACCAGCTATATGTACATCTCTCAACATTAGATATGTAAAACTCATATGTGGGCCGGTCTTACAAATCCAAATAATTGATTTGAGAAACAAATAAAATATCGAGATGTACCCAAAATGTAAAAATAGCATTTCTCAAAATTATAATACTCTGGATATTTTTATTTTTTAAAGAGAAATAATACACATATATTCCTACGTGCTGTAAAAATATTAGAGGGCTAAGATTTTATCACATTTTTTTAATTAAGTCAAGCGTCGTCATTTTTAACTCGAAGTCTTCTTCTTCCCTTGCAAAGGGAACACTTTCTCATATCTTTCAAGAGAAAACTTTAGAGTTAAAAATCAACAAGCTAGGGAGTGAGGGACCGAATGGATTTGAGCTTAGCCATTTTTGTGGTTTGTTCGGTCAATAGGTATTGATGTTCAATACCTACTGACCCATGTAGTGCAAGCCACAAGCTCAGATTTACATATAGCCACAAGCTCCTCTGATTTCTTCATTTCCCTACACTTGACATACATATCTATGATCTATTAGACAATTCAACAAATTCCCACTAATCTCCAACTCATCTTCTTCAACATAAAGGTCTAATTTCTATTAGGCTTGTGTAATTAAAAACTTGCAAAAAATTATGTGAAGGATATGATTGGCACCTAGGGGTGTAAGATGAGCTCGGCCACTCGTCAGCTCGGCTCGATTCGGTTCGGTTAAACTCGATTCGGTCTCGGCTTGAATAATAAATGAGCAATTCGTGAACACAATAATATATTCGAATATTAAACGAGACATACTCGTATAAACTCGGCTCGATTCGGATAGACTCGGATAAGCTTGTATAAACTCGTATAACTTCATTTTTACAATTTTTTCTTACTATTATTTTAATTTTGTAATAAGAACATCTTAAGTAAAAATGAATCATTATCCAAATATGATAGATATAGCTTGAATTATTGTTGTGAGTTTAATTTTATAGATTTGTGTGTACATAAGTGTGTTTGTGAGTATGTGTGGTTATATGTGTTTGTGTGCACACATGTAATTTGTGTATGTGCATAATAAATTTATATACATACATATAAACTCGAGATTATATTATTTAAGATTCAAGTTAATTTATTTAATGAACTCAAATGATAAAATTTTAATAAGACTTGATTAATTAATGATTAATATGGATTTATGAAAATATAAACAATCATGATATTTACTTTATATAAGAAATGAATAAGTTAATTGAGCAGCTCGTGATAAGATCGAGCTCGACTCGTATTCGAAATAAAATTAAATGAGCCAAGCTTGAACAGAATATTTCGTTCGATGATAAATTCGAATTCGACTCGTGTTCGAAATAAAATTAAATGAGCCGAGCTTGAACATTCAATACTCGATTCGACTCGGCTCGAATACAGCCCTATTGGCACCAAATTAATTAGTGAAGGACCCGAGTGGAAAATGAAGAAAGAAAAGAAATATCAAAGAAAGAAACGGCAATTGAAGACTTGAAAGTAAAAACTAAAATTGAAGGTTGAAACATGTGAAATTAGTGTCGGGTTGTGTCGGGTTAACGAGTTACACGATTAATAGTCGAGTTTATCGGGTCGTGTTCGGGTCACGTGTCACAAACCGATTAATAATCGAGTCGGGTTCGTGTTAGACCCGTTTATGTCGGGTAGGCCGGATTGACACGAACCCGACCTGTAAACCCGAATTGCCAACCTTAGCGTAACTGGTAACTACATGTACTTCAAATTCCCAAACACCCATCATTGTTATATGAATTACCAACTCAAAATCATCATTAAACAATACCCAAAAAAGGTGATTCTAGAACACATGTGCGGAGCAAAAGTCATTTACGTACCATCAATCTTAGTTAAACTTTTTTATTTACCAAAAAAGGTCGCCATCATCTTATATATGAGCCATTTGGGGTATACAAAGAAAAAGATATTTGTGTATCGACTAATAGGAAAACTTTTGGATTAATTTTTATTATAATTTATTTATAAATTCAAGTGGTAATTCACATGAATGTCATATGATGTCATATGATTGAAAATTTAATTATTTAATAATTGACATAGTAAGAGTCATATGAACTATCACATTAATTTGTAAAAAATTTATAGTAAAAGATATCCTAAGTACCTTTAGCAACACTCCCATTAATTTCTCAGTAAATCAAACTCACGGGTTGGCCAAGATTATTATTAAGTTTGATAACTCTAGCTTCAATTACCAATTAAGTATTCTTTTGTAAGTATTGTTTATTCAGTTACATGAGATATAAGAAGATCATTTCTATCCATGTTATAATATTTTACCAACATCAAACCGATAGGCGTAGGAATTTTTTTTTTTTTTTTTTGGAGGGATATATAAGCCAGACCTATATGGTACCCGATTCGGTTACAAATCCTAAGAAGCCAAAAATTTGCTTGTCTTGTTGCAAAGTAGCATCTAGAATTAGTGTTAAGGGTGTAAAATGAGCTCGGCCACTCGTCAGCTCGCCTCGATTCGGTTCCGTGAAACTCGATTCGGTTTCGGTTTGAATAATAAATGAGCCGTTCGTAAATACAATAATATGTTCAAATATTAAACGAGACATACTCATATAAACTCGGCTCAACTCGAATAAGCTTGTATAAACTAGTATAACTTCATTTTTAGAATTTTTTCTTAGTATTATTTTAATTTTGTAATAAGAACATTTTAAGTAAAAATGAATCATCTTCCTAATATGATAGATATATCTTGAATTATTGTTGTGAGTTTAACTTTATAGATTTGTATGTACATAAGTGTATTTGTGAGTATGTGTGGTTATATGTGTTTGTTTGCACACATGTAATTTGTGTATGTGTATAATAAATTTATATACACACATATAAACTCGAGATTATATTATTTAAGATTTAATTTAATTTATTTAATGAACTCAGATGATAAAATTTTAACAAGACTTGATTAATTAATGATTAATATGGATTTATGAAAATATAAACAATCATGATATTTACCTTATATAAGAGATAAATAAGTTAATTGAGCAGTTCGTGATAAGATCGAATTCGACTCGTTTTCGAAATAAAATTAAACGAGTCAAGCTTGAACAGAATATTTCATTCGATGATAAATTCGAGTTCGACTCGTGTTCGAAATAAAATTAAATGAGCTGAACTTGAAGATTCAATACTCGACTCAGTTAGAAAACAGCCCTAATTAGTGTGACAAAGTGGGAAATTTGTGTTACTTTCAATGAATAGTCAAAGGTGTACAAATTTGTTTAATTTGTGCGTTTGGGTATCGAATATTTCGAATATGAATTATATTCTGAATCTGATCACGGATTTCAAGGCAATGAAAATGTGTTTGGATGTTGAATATAATTCAGATTCTTTTCGAATATGTGTTTGGGTGTTGAATTTGGAAGATTGAAAAAAAGTGTTTTATAATGGTAGAAAGTGGTTGGAAATGATTGGATTGTATGAAAAGTTGTGTATAATGATTGGTGTTATGAAAATAAGTGTTAATTTTTAAAAATTGAAAAAAAAAAGTTTTTTAATAGTAGGAAATGATTGAAGATGATTGGTTTGTATGAAAAATTGTGCATAATGATTGGTATGGTAAAAAATAATAAAACTAATAATAAAAAAAATTACAAAAAAATTAAAAAATTAAAACTAAAAAAAGTAAAATTATATTTTCATTTTCATTTTTATTCTTTTTTTTTTAATAATAATAATAATAATAAAATAAAATAAAAAAATAAAAAATAAAAAAAAAAAAGAAGAAGAAAATATAAGTGGCAGCCATCCTTTGGGAGGGGGGTGGCCTACGAGCCACCTCCATTTTCCTATTTTTCTTTGAAATATATATATATATTTGCTTTTGGATTTTAGTTATTTTTTTCAATTTTTTTTTTAAAAAATTCTATAATGACATGTGGCATGAGTAATATGGACATATCTCGCCCAATGTGGCATTTTTTCAAAGGTTTTGGTAGTTTGAGCCTTTGAGAGACCGAAGTCGGAGTGTTAGCAATTTTTGGGGTTAGACACAATACGGGTGGTAATTTGGGGGACTAAACTGTAATTTTTCTTTAATCTTGATAATGATTGAAATATTCATTGTATACTAATTAAAAATTGAGTATTAAATTTTATGGATTAATGATTTTAATTTATTTTGCTTTATTAAATCTAAGATAAACACGTTTTTTTTGTTTTAATTTTATGATTAATTTTAGTTAATTTTACAATACAGGAGTGGTTGGCTGCACTCGGATATGTACAAAAAATCTGACGGACAAGATTTATTCTAGTGACTTCATGATTTAGTCAATGGTCCTTAGAAGCTCACATTAATGCTGAATGTTAAAGTGAAATACACCCAATTGTCTTCTGTATTATGAGTCTGAAGACGCGGGTCCCACAACATTAAACAAATGCAGCTGGATTGGATTGTAGCAATAAATGCTTTCACACCAAAATATTCACGCCTTTGATCATCTGATACCTCGAAATACAAATCGATTTCAATAAAGCATTTGGGTTTTATTCAACATGGATGCGGGTGTCGAGTTTTTGAATAAAAACCCGGTTCGAATACACCAAAATATTCGAACCAAATTAGTCATTCTCATGTGTACAAATTTGTTTGACCACTTCGTTAAGATAACTCCCTTCGTTTTTTCTTTTGTTGGGACCTCCTTAAATTTATTATATTGTAAGGGATAACGTGTCTTGGTGGAATTTGTGTGATTTGTATTGGTGATGTAACCCTGTGATGTTACAGCCGTTCGGGCATTCAAAAACATAGAAAAAAAATAATAATAATAAAAAAAGAAAGAAAAAACCTCTTCAATTCCATTGGAGATTGTATACGATGTTGAATTTTAAGGGTGCGTTTGGGATTGCGATTTCGTAGACAATAAGTGCGATTTTAAACCAAATCGCAGAATATAGATCGTTTGGGAACTGCGTTTT
Source organism: Alnus glutinosa (assembly GCF_958979055.1). NCBI lineage: Eukaryota > Viridiplantae > Streptophyta > Magnoliopsida > Fagales > Betulaceae > Alnus > Alnus glutinosa. The sequence continues at coordinate 21,146,846 of NC_084899.1, read as the reverse complement.
TAAAAATTGCGATTTGAAAACACAGAAAATCTGCTTTTTCAAATCGCAGATAAGATGATACTTTTTTGAAAACGCAGAAATTTAAAGGTAAATTCGATATTTTAAAGGCTAAACTGCGATTTTGCCAAACGCTTAACTGCGTTTTTAAAAATCATTTTTTTCAAATCGCACATTTTAAAATCGTTATTTTAAATCGCACTTTTTGAAATCGCAAACTCAAACGGACCCTAAGTCAAAAAGAAGCGAGAAAAGTTTTATACGTAGCTTTGGAATCTTCTTTCCTTCTTATTAGGGCTGACAATTTTTGATATGAACAATAAATTTGATATAAATTTAATATAAAATTAATAGATTAGAATTAATATGAACAATTTATGACACGTCAAAAAAAAAAAAAGAATGGTTAGGAAAAAATCAGTTTTTTTGTAGTGCTAAGTCACCATCGAACCACCATTAGGCCATTGTCAGCCACAGCTAAACTATCATTGGACCACCAACAGACCTCCATCAGACCACTACCAAAACTCAAAGTATTATGATAAATTATTTTATATTAATATTTTTATGTTGCGAATAAAAGTTGCATTTTATAGGTTAATATAATTGAATGAAAATATTAAAAATATTTGTAATTGAATAAAAGCTATTGTGGAGTATATTTAAATAGTAAAGTAAAAAGTTATTTAATTTCCTAAATTGAGGAAAATTTTAAAAGAAACTATCGCTATTGTTCTAAACCCTAACAATAAGGGTGACATTCAACCTTACATATTTTTAATCTTTAAGAATATAATTACAAAAGTACCAAAACATCAAGAGTAGTTAAAGTTTCTCCATGTAAAAATCAGCGTCATCTCCCTTAATTTAACTTATCGAGTCCATCTTTTTCATTGGAAAAAAAATTAAATAATTTTGAATGGATTCATCAAAATGAAATCTAGTTAGCATCAAAGGAATTGTTTTGAATGGATTCATGAATTGTAAATATATTCGTACATTTTTTTTTTTTAATTTTTTTTTTATGCAGTTTTTTGCTTCAAAAGGCTTCCCATGCCCAACTCTGAGAAACCCATCTGATCACTACCTTAGAACTATCAACAAGGACTTCGATGCAGTAAGTACATATGTATATATATATACCTTTCTCGTTACCTTAATTAATTCCCCTATTCTTGAAAGAAATCACCATGCATGCATGGAAGAACTCACGTGATCAGCGATTGGTTAATTATCAACACTATAGGATATCGAAATAGGTTCTAATGGCATGACAAGCACTGAGGAAGTCATAAATATTCTCGTCAAGTCATACAAGTCATCTGGAACATTCCAACAAGTTCAGCAGGTGCATGTTGTCTAAGATATGCCAACAGGTACACATATACAAGTTCACAGTGATTAATGATATATAGTACTTCCTAACAAATCAATCATTCTCTTAATTCTCAAAAAAAAAAAAAAATAATAATAATAATAATTAATTTAGTGTTTTTATTTTTATTTTTTTATTTTTAATTTCAACTATATGTTAGAATTTTCAGTTAAATCCTTAAGGAGATGTGTCAAAATTCTTAAAATACCACTCTTTTTTTTTTTTTTTAGGAAAAAAGAAAAGAAAAAAATTTGTAAGAATTTATGCATTGGTCAGGATTCAACGGAATTTGCAAAAATATTCATGCCTGAATCTTTGAAGTTTTTTTAACATATATATATATATATATATATATATATATATATATATATATATATATATATATATATATATATATATATATATATATATATATATATATATATATATTTTAAAATTTTTGACGGGATTTAATGGAAAATGTTAACCGGATGAAATTGAAAAAAATAAAAATAAATTGAAAGATGGTTGGATATACTAAATTGACAATTTTTAAAGTTTAAGGGTATGACTGCAAAAGTAATGAAAGATCGTAGATATATAATAAGTGAAGTTTTCTGAAAAAAAGAAAAGCAGATTACTAAGGAATATATATTAATAATGAGGCAAGTTTCTTTGTTGTACGCATACAGAAACAAGGAAGTTTGGAGAATAAGGGAAGCCAAGCAAGCTTCATTACCCAGTGCCAAGTTCTGACAAGGAGATCGTTTGTGAACATGTATCGTGATCTAGGCTATTATTGGCTTCGCCTTGCAATCTATATTGCTCTGTGTTTATGTGTTGGGACTATTTACTATGACATTGGCTTCACTTTTGGCTCAATCCAGGTAATTAACTGATGATATGAAATTATATATATCCATTTCATGAAACAGAAAACCTCCAAGTTAATTAATTGATCATTTGTAACTTGTAAATTTGTAGGCTAGAGGTTCAATGTTGATGTTTGTTGCGGCCTTTCTCACTTTTATGGCAATCGGTGGATTCCCTTCTTTTGTTGAGGATATGAAGGTTAGTCATTTTGTTACTTAAATCTTGAATGATTGTATATTTCATTTAAGGAGAAAATCAGGCATAAGGTTTGAAGATTATGTTTTGAATAAGATCAACACAAGAATGGAAATAAAAATACAAAAATAACGTACCTTAAAATTGGAGACAACGCAAAATACTTGTACATAAAGTAAAATATACTGACGTCGAGTTGAAGATTGTTTTGACAGCGTATGATAACAGCAGAAACTAAGAATTGAAAATTAAGAATTGAAAATTGAAAAGGGAATTCATGAAGTGAGAAAATAACAAATACGGAAGAGAAAGACCCTAGCTAGTTCAATGCCTCAAATAAACAAACAAATAAATAACTCTGAAATATTTGAAATTTAACTGATACTTCAAAACTTTATCCCAAAAAATACAAACTTACCTTTATATAGGCAAAGTGGAATACTTTCCAAGTATAATACTTAGAGAACAAGAAAGAAATAAAAAACACAAAAATAACCCTATATAAACTTGGAGACAAACAAAATGTAAATTATATTATTCTAAAAATATTTTTCAAATATTTTGTATGATTTTTTTTCATTCTTGTGCTGATCTTATTCAAAAAATAATCTTTAAATCTTATGCCTAATTTTCTATGTTGTTTATAGCAATTGGATGTGTTTTTGACCCTTAATTCTTCAACTATATCAGATATTTGGGGGAGAAAGATTAAATGGGCACTACGGTGTTGGCGCGTATGTGATTGGAAACACATTATCTTCTATTCCTTACTTGCTCATCATCTCTTTAGCTCCTGGAGCATTAGCTTATTACCTTGTTGGCCTTCAAAAGAGCTTCCAACACTTTGCCTGCTTCGCATTGCTACTCTTTGCGTGCATGATGTTGGTCGAAAGCCTAATGATGATCGTCGCGAGTATAGTGCCAGATTTTCTCATGGGTATCATCACCGGTGCCGGAATACAAGGTGTGATGATTTTGAATGGAGGTTTCTTCCGGCTGCCGGACGATCTTCCTAAGCCTTTCTGGAGATACCCAATGTACTATATTGCGTTCCATAAGTATGCAAACCAAGGATTCTACAAGAATGAGTTTGAAGGATTAACGTTCCCTAATAACCAAGTAGGAGGGCCTCCCACCATCACTGGCAACTATATCTTGAGAAATACTTGGCAGGTGGAGATGGGCTACTCCAAGTGGATTGATCTTGCTGTTTTGCTGGGAATGGTGATAATATATAGGCTCATGTTTTGGGGAATTATAAAGACTGTCGAAAAGGTTAAGCCAATTTTTAAAGCTCTTGGAGCTAGGCCTCCAAAGTATTCACAATAGAGCATCGACAACTCTTGATATAATAATGCTCTAGCTTGAAGTGTGTAAGAAGTGCTCTAGTCGTTTTGAGTGAATCAATAATTAATACTTTGTTCTTCTGATCCTTCTTCAATAAAGATGTTTGTACTCTGCTTGAATTGCAGTTCAAGTGTAATTACCCGTACATATATAGTAGTTGTTAAGGATAATATTGAGCAATATTCTCAGTGTTTATAGTCATCTGCAGTCTCATTATATATCCTAAATAGTATTATGTTACTTCTTCTTTTCTTTTTTTCTTTTTTTGAGAAAAAATATGTTTTACCCTCAAAGTTTCACAACTTTTTCAATTTTATCTCTAATGTATAAAAGTTGGCAATGTACCACAACCAAGTTTTAAAAATTTTCAATGTCGCCCTTCCGTTATTTAAGTCCGTCTTCTTTGACTAAAATTAACCCACCTGCGATGCACGTGGGTTTTTAAGAACAAATCTCCCCAAAATATCCCTAAAAAAACAATTAAAAAAAAGAAGTTGGGGGTCACCAAAGCCACCCCATTTGGCCAAGGGAGTGCCCCTATCGAACTGGCCAAGAAATGGCTCAGCCACCCCAATGGCTAAATGGTAATGGTTTGGCCACCACTCCCATTTCAGCCATATGGGGTGGCTCGACCACCCTATTGGCCAACAAATAGCTTATGGGGTGGTTTCAGCCACCTCTAAGTCTTTTTTTTTTCTTTTTTTTAATATCTAAAAAATTGGTTTAATTGGTTTTTTATGGGTAATTTTAGGACTGGTAATTTTGACACAACCCGATAACCCGACATGAACACGACACAAAATTAGCAGGTTTGGGTCATAAACGGGTCGACCCATTTAACTCAGTCCTGGCGGGTCGAGTGGCTGGTCACCCGCTGCCAGACACAATTATCTTTTTTCTTTTTCTTTTTTTTTTTTCTTTTTTTGAATTAAAAAAAAAAAAAGGTGGGGGTGGGTGGGGGGGAATTGGGAATAGCAGCAAATGGGCCATAGCCGAATACTATTTTCTAATATAGCCAAAAATTCGAAAACACAAACTCACAAAGTGACAAAACATTCAAAAATCAAAAGAATCAAAACTAAAAAGTAAAAACCCTAACTTTTTCCTTCAGCAGAATCAGCTCCGCCCGAGACCCCGAGTCCGCCGCCCTTCTCTTCTTCTTCCATTTTCTTCATCTTCAGCTCCGCGCCGCACCACACCGTCGCCACCCCTTCTTCTTCCTCCCTCAGTCCCGCTGGACGCCTGGAGGCTAGACCCGCTCCAGGCCGCTCGAGTCGACGCTCTCTCTCTCTCTCTCTCTCAGCCTCTCTAGTCTCTACTCTCCACTTGGCGCTTGCTGCCAACTGCCATCACTCTCCCCGTCTCTCTGCCGCTCTCTCTCTCTCTTCCACCGATGTTGGTATTGCCAGTATGTTAATAGTTGGATTTCCATTTTTATAGCATTTTGACATGAAATGATTTGATTATTTGATTTTATAGTAATTTTCTTTTCTAATTAAGTGATCTCATTTTTATTATTTTTTTTATGTATAGAACAGAAAAAAGAAAAGAAAAAAAGAAAAAGAAAAAGTGAATGCCATTTTAATCTATGAAATGGTTTGTATAAACTGTAAAGAGAGACTGTGAGAGAGAGAGAGTGATTTTCTCACCATTAAAAAAAGAAAAAGAAAAAAGAAGCACTTTTTGATCTAAACGGGTCGTGTTGACCCGATTCGACCCATTATGTTAAACGGGTTTCACGGGTTGTGTCGAGTGACCCGTGAAATTATCGAGTTCGTGTCGTGTCTGGAGCTCCGACCCGTTAACATAAACGGGTTGTGTTTGCGTCTAGCTTAAACGGGTCATGTCAGGTACCCGTTTTGCTAGCCCTAGGTAATTTGCAAACATTTATCCCTAAAAACTTATGCACATAGGTCTATTTCAGTTAGAAAAAACATACTTGAGTAACAGATTGGCAACATTAAAAATTTTCAAAACTTGATTGGGGATACATTGTTAGTTTTTGAACATTGAATGTAAAATTGAAAAAGTGATAAAACTTTGGGAAATAAAATTAAATCTTTTCCCCTGATAATAGGGAAAGGGAAGGCCAGGGGAAAACAAGATTAAAAGTAAGAGTTTAACCTAGAGTACAACTTCGAAGTACAGGGTATATAACCAAAAACGTTATGAGAGGTAGCTCATTTGGCTGCAAGATAGCCCTTCGATCGATTGACTTTGGAAGCATATAGTATCTTTGATGATAGATTCAATCATCCATTCTTTAATAAGATCTAGACAGATCGATCAATGGTTGCACTATAACGAGAGAGCTAGTCACCTTCTAAAAATAGAGGCTTAAAGTCGAGTAAGTATACTAGTCTGTAAGCTAGCGACGTAGCAAAGGCTTCTTCATTCACTTCAATGGTATTAAGCTTTGAAGTACAAACTGCTAGAACTTTGCCTTTCTCTTCAATAACTACAGTTGAATCCACAGAAAAATTAGATCTAACTGCTACATCAAAGTTAGCTTTTAAAGAGCCATCAGGAGGAGGAATCATAAATCACCTTTAAGAGATTTGCTTTCGCAAGTCTCTATGTGTAACACTCTCAAAACTACTTAACTGATAATTAATTAATTTGGTGCATTTACCTGAACTTATTTACCTAAGAAATAAGTCAAAATGGTACTAAGACCCCCTGATCAGGATGCTAACAGCCACGGGTGGAGCTAGCCTCCCCAACTTGGGGGGAGGGGGGGTAAATTGAAAAAAAAAAAAAAAAAAAGGGTAAAATATAATTTTTTTTTTTTCAATTTTTTTTTTTTTTGGGAGGAGGAGAACATTGGGGCTTGGGGGGCTCCTTAGTAGCTCTGCCACTACTAATAGCGGAAGACAAAGTCACTAACATCATAAAGATAAGGGAAAACTTCAATTTACCCCCATGAAGTTGTCACCAATTTGCAATTCTACCACCGATGTTTCAATTTTGTTAATTGCACCCCATTAAGTATAAAAAATTTTCAATTTAGGGAATCCGTCCAAATCGACCGTCTGAATTAACGAAATTTGTCTCACGTGCCGTTCACGTGCCTGTTAGTGATGTAAACGGACGAGAATGCCCTACTTCTCAACGCACATGTGTCTTTTACACTTGTATGAAAAAAGATGAACAAAAGTCATCATTTTTAAAAGTTGGAGCCGAAAAGCACAGACCCGTTCGTCGTCTTCTTTAGGGTTTATACACACCTTATCCGTGTTCCTTTCAGCCTTCGTGATTTCGCCTTCCTGTGTGGGTTTTCTTCAACTAGCAAAACGACAATCGACACTGTTGGGGAAAGTTTCGTGATTAAATCGAAGTGGTGTTAATTTCCAAGGTATGTTAAATGACTCCTTTTTTCAAATTAGGGTTTTGTGCAATTTGAGATTCCGTCGTATTTTGTTATGGAATATCAAATTCCTTTTGAAGTTAGTTTATTATGCCTTTCTTTTAGTTGCAGATTTTGCTTTCAATGATTGGGTGTCTTTTTCAAGGTCGAAAGTTGGTTTCACTTATTGGGTCCGTGGGTCCGTGTGTTTTGTTTAGGGTTTATACAGCTACGAATTTCTGTGGTGTTGGGTCCATGTGCTTTGCCTTTACTGAGTCTATGTGTTTGGTTTTTGTTAGACATGTGATGCTTTGTGTTTTGCTTTGGTTGGTTACATGTGGGTGTAAAATCCGTAGGTGGTCCCCATAGGATTTTGTATGCATATATATTAGTTGATGTTATCAAGACTCTTGTTTTAGCTGCTTCAAAATTAAAGTGCTTTGTGTTTTGTTGGTTGGTGACATGTGGGTGTAAAAACTGTAAGTGGTCCCCATAGGATTTTGTATGCATATATATTAGTTGATGTTATCAAGACTCTTGTTTTAGCTGCTTCAAAATTAAAGTACTTTGTGTTTTGTTGGTTGGTGACATGTGGGTGTAAAAACTGTAAGTGGTCCCCATAGGATTTGGTATGCATATATATATTGGTTGATGTTATCAAGATTCTTCCCTTTTATTTAATTCCACTATATATGTGACTTATTGTGTTTTATATCATTGATCTCATAGGATGGGAAGTAGTGAACTGGTGGTTGAGGTTCATTATGGGGGTAGGTTCGATCGGAGGTTTGGTTGTGTGTATGTAGGTGGTGAAGTTGAAGTGCATCACGAGAAGGTTGACCTTGATAAATTATCATATTTTGAAATTGAAGGTATATGTAAGAAATATGGGTATAGGCCAGGGGATTTAATGTATTTTAAAGATCCTGGGAAGAGTCTTGTTGATGGCTTGTATTTAATTACTTCAGACCATGATGTACTTTCACTGTCTGCTTGCCATACTGGGCGTGTAATATTGGAATTATACATTGTGTCTTTTGGGAATGAAGGGGGTGGTGAAGAGGATAGTGAAGACGATGATGAATACGGAGGAAGGGTTAATTTTGATGATCCTTGGTGGGCAGATAAGTTAAGTGAAGATGAAGACTTATTTGATGTTGATGTTGGTGCGGGTGCTGGACCATCTAATGTACAACCTGATAATCATAGGGTTGAGAGTAGTGAAGAGAGTAGTAAAGAGGGTAGTGATAATGATAGTGAAGATGGGGACCACACTGAAGCTGACCAAATGACATATGAAGATGTTGATGAAGATGTTGATGATGACTATAACTCTGATATGGGTAGAAGTGACATTCTTGTCTCACCAGTACCTAGTGATGAAGAATGTGAAATAACCTCTTCTCCAAGGCCTGAGTTCCATTCAGTTGACATGGTAGATCCAGTTTTGGAACTAGAGATGAAATTCCCAGATATACGGACATTTAGGGAGGCTATTAGGATGTTCAATCTTAAAAGGGGGAAGGACATCACATTTAAAAGGAATGAGAGACAAAAGTGTATAGTTGTGTGTAAGGAACCAAATTGTAATTATAGAGTATATGCCAGAAAGCTGCCTGATGAAGAGACATTTCAGATAAGGTCTATGCAAAGTGAACATTTGTGTTGCAGGCAATTTAAGAACTCAATTGTCACATCCACTTGGATTGCTGACAAACTCATAGACAAGTTTAGAGTTCAGCCCAACATGCCTTTGGGTGCGATTCAGAATGAAGTGAAAGAAAGGTGGAGGGTGGATGTAAATCCAAGCATGATGTATAGGGCAAGAACAAAGGCTAATAGAAAAAATTTTGGAAAGCATGAGCTTCAATATGTGAAGTTGTGGGACTATTGTGAGACATTGAGATCAACCAACCCGGGAAGTTGTGTTGTGATGAAAGTGGATAGGCCAATGCTTGAGGTCAATCCAAAGTTTCTAAGAATGTATTGTTCCCTGACTGCCATGAAGAAAGGCTTTCTAGAAGGATGTAGACCTGTTATAGGGGTGGATGGGTGCTTCCTTAAAGGTCCATTTAAGGGGCAACTCCTAGCTGCTGTTGGACGAGATGAGAATGATAATATGTATCCAATTGCCTATGCTGTAGTCGAAGCTGAGACCAAGGACAGTTGGATATAGTTTTTGGAAACCTTAGTATCCGATCTTGGAAACCATGAGCAGCATAGGAGGCCAACATTTATTTCAGATCGACAGAAAGTAAGTTATGGTACATGATTACACTTCATTCATTTTTTATTATTAATTTACAATGTTGTACAATCTTAATGTAATATATTGTTATAATTTTTGTAGGGGCTAATGCCAGCATTTGAGGTGATCATCCCAAATGTAGACCATAGGATTTGTGTCAGGAATTTGTATGCCAACTTTAGGGACATCGGGGGGCATCGAGGAGTGGCCTTGAAAGAGAAGTTATGGGCTGCAGCTTCTGCATACACTGAAGGGGATTTTATGAGTGTAATGGATGAGCTGAAGAATATGAACAATGATGCCTTTGAGTACTTGCACAAAATTGACCCAAGTGTATGGTCCAGAGCATGGTTTACTGAGGATACAAAGTCTGACCTTCTGCAGAACAACATTTGTGAGTGTTTTAACTCATACATTTTAAAGGCTCGTGATAAGCCTATCTTGACCATGCTGGAGATGATAAGGAGAAAATTGATGCAGAGATATCAAGCTAAGAGGGAGGGCATTCAAAAGCTGACTGGAAAGATAACTCCTAAAATTGCAAAGAAGTTGGAGGCATTAGTGTATGAATCAATGGATTGTGTTGCCCTATATGCTGGTGATGACATGTTTGAAGTGAGTGGTCCAACTGGCAAACAATTTGTGGTGAACATGAGGAGAAGAACATGTGGCTGTAGGGTTTGGCAAATGACTGGAATCCCATGTGTGCATGCATGTGCTGCTATACGACATAGTTGTAAGGATGCTACAGACTATGTTCATGACTTCTATTCTTTGGAGATGTACAAGAAAGCATACGAGTCAATTATATATCCAATGCCCAGTGAGGAGCAATGGATAAAAACCCAGCATGAAGAGTTGGAACCCCCAGTGGCTAGAGTGACCCCAGGTAGACCAAAGAAGTTAAGAAAAAAGGGAGTTAATGAAAGTAGAGATCCACAAAATAAATTCAGAATTAGGAAGTTTGGAGCAAGGATGACATGTTCTAAGTGCAAGGGAAAAGGGCATAATAAAAGGGCATGTCCAATGAGTATGAGTCAATTAAGTCAAGAGTTGTCTACCCCACCTCCAGCAAGTGTGAGTTTTGCTATTGGTCTTATTATCCTTGTTGTTATTGTGTAGTACATGCAAACTGATTGGCTCACACATTTTGCTATTGACTCTGTGCAGACACAAAGTACTAGCTCCAGCATTCGTACACATCCCAAAACCAGAGGTGGTGCCAATCTAAAGGTACTAGCATCGGGGGGCATCATTGATTTCTGTGGTGTTTTTTTTTTTTTTGTTAGTTTTTTCCTTTGTATAGTATGCTTACATAAATGCTGTTGTGTTTTGTTATTGGTGTAAGGGTTCAAGGACCCGACAGTCCAAAAGGATCAAGAGTATTTTTCGGACCACTGCATCCAAACCCACCATACATATTGATCTAACTGGGAGTGGGTCAGATAGTGGGACAGCAACAATAGGAGGTGCAGCAACCGGAGGTGGACATGCAATCAGAGGTGGGGCAGCAGCAAGAGGAGGTGCAGCAACCCGAGGTGGACATGCATTCAGAGGTGGTGGAACTAGTGGGGCAGCATCAAGAGGTGGGGCAGCAACCCGAGGTGGACATGCATTCAGAGGTGGTGGAACTAGTGGGGCAGCATCAAGAGGTGGGACAGCAACCCAAGGTGGTGGAACTAGTGGGGCAGCATCAAGAGGTGGGACAGCAACCCGAGGTGGACATGCATTCAGAGGTCGTGGAACTAGTGGGGCAGCATCAAGAGGTGGTGCAAATCCAACTGCTGATACGGCAACCAAAGGCAAACGTATAGTTGTAACCGTTGAAAAAGCAATTGAAATTGCTGAAGAGAAAAGGAAGAGAAGGAAGCCAGATTGGAAGATATAATTTCATAGACAATCCTTTGAAAGTTTTTTTATGAACAACACTTTAAATGTTGGTCTAGTGTGCAGTTGGTCTTTTGTTTAATGCACATGTTAGGTAGTTGAATTTGTTTTTGCATTTGTGTCAAGCATTTGCACTTTAAATGTAGTTGGAATGTTGGTCTTTTGACATGCATATGTAGTTGGATTGTTTTTTGCACTTTAAATGTAGTTGGAATGTTGGTCTTTTGACATGCATATGTAGTTGGATTGTTTTTTGCACTTTAAATGTAGTTGGAATGTTTGCGATTTTGACATGCACTTGGAATGTACAGTTTGTGTAACACATATCATTTATGTGCCCAGTTTGTGTGCTTTGAAAGTGACATCCAGTCCATGGCTCTTAAATGGAGAGCGTGGGAATGTTCTCATAGTGGCACCCATTTGGGTGAATAAGCAATTCTGATGACTTTGTGCAGGGTGCATGTATTGTCCCTTTGTTACTTTTCTATAGTTCCAGCCTTAGTGTGTTAAAGTCAGTATTTTTTTTCAGTGAAGTGGAATTGATATTATGCCATTCTGTCTTTCTTTCATTTTTCATTCTGTATCCCATTTTGGGGCTTGAGATCATCGACGTATTTAACTTGTATTGGTGTAGATAGATCTTCAGCACCAACTTTGCACTTTCTAGAAAATGCTTAGGTGTTCCAACTTATATATTTTCAATTCTCAAAAAAAAAAAAAAAAACTTATATATTTTCAGAAGAAATAATATGAAAGGGTGAAATTGTTTTTACATTTTGCACCGTTGACAATCTGTGTTTGTTAATGCTTTTTAGAGGAATTTTCTTTTCTTTCTCTTTAACAAACAAAAAAAAAAAACGTTGAAGGGCTGAAAACGTTGTATTAGTCACATCCAGTCCATGGCTCTTGGCTCCCCATTTTTGGGACCGTGATAAATGAGTGTCCGATATTGTGCGTTGGTTTGTAAATGGGACAGATGGTTTACATCGTATCCCTTTGTGATAAGAATTTGCCGATTTCTTAGGAGATGTCTCTATCAAATTCCTCATATAATAGCGATAGGGTGAGGTTGCTTTTGTGGCGTGATCAATGTTGAGATAGAGAGATTTCACTCCATTAAATTTACAAAAAATATTTGTTTCAAGATCTCGCCGTTTGGAATAAAGAAGTGAATTAGAGAATGTATTTTGCTGTAAATTTATATACTCATTTTTCTCAATAATAGAGGTGAATCAGAGAATGTATTTGAGCAGTTATTCGGCCACTATAACCAATTAGATGGCATACAGCACAATCGGATTTCTTTCAAAATAATTCAGTTGACATACATATTGATCACAAAACAACTTGACACATTACTTCAAAAATTTGTGAGTGTTTGATACCACAACATGTTCCAACTTAATACACCGCAACACAAAACAACTTTCAACAAAAAACATGCACTGTTCCACGCTTGCATCCATCATGGCAACCTCAAACGACCAATTGTACTACCCTGCTGGTTTTGGGCTGCATATCCGAAGAAAAAGCACAGTGCAAACATAATCCATGAACACACAAGCATTGTATGGTAATTCTTCTTCATTGCTCCATGTTTGATATCCAAAATTTCGATTTCTTTACGATATTGAAGATTTTCAGTCTTCACAACCTCAACTTGTTTCTCCATTTCGGCCTTCACCTTCCCAACTTTTACTTCAACCATGCCTTCACATCGTTTAGCTTCTGCCACCAAACCTTCATGCCACTCAAACAATCGATCAACAACTCTCTTACCATGTTCACACATTTTGGGATCAACCCACTCAAAGAAACCACAATCCCTATTAATCTGCCAAAAAACAACACAAATCAAATTTCAAAAGTTGACATACTAGGTTCATCTACATATCAAGGTTCAATATTTCAGCACAAGTGAAACATAATTGAGATGACAAAGCCAATACTATTCCAGTATCAAAAACCCATATCACATTCTTTAATTATTTTTACAAACACTTTAAAAATTTCAACAAAGACGAAACCCTAAAATTTTGAACCCTAAAGTGATTAACTCAGTTTTATAAACCCTAAACAAAATCATACTATAAGCTTGGAAAAAACACACAAAAAACCCTACAATTTTTTGATCACCCAAATGTATAATGAAACCCTAAAATTGAAGAGAATAATTAGCACTTGCCTTCCAATTTTCACAACTCATAAACCTTCTTCCGAAATTTTTTCTGGTGTGTGCCATTTTCACGTTCATAGGCCGCTCGCAGTAGCATATTCGTTGCCGTGAAAACAATGCAACAGTCTGGGTGGACTCCGAGCTTGCATCTATCCTCTCCTTTGAATCCCCATTGGAGTTGGTTATTGGGTCGCCGGACGAGCCCTGCTTCGAGCCATCCATCGTCTCCTTCAACTAGCTGGGGCGAAACCCTACCCTTTTCCCCGATTTTTTCCCTTCTTATTTTCTCTTCTCTCCTCTCCTCTCCTCTCTTAATCTCTCAGTATGAAATAAGGGCACGAGAGGGAAACGGGTTGGGTTCTATAGTTATTTGAGAAAAAAGAACGGCTAAAAAAATGAGGGCATTCTCGTCCGTTTACATCACTAACAGGCACGTGAGACAAATTTCGTTAATTCAGACGGTCGATTTGGACGGATTCCCTAAATTGAAAATTTTTTATACTTAATGGGGTGAAATTAACAAAATTGAAACATCGGTGGTAGAATTGCAAATTGGTGACAACTTCATGGGGGTAAATTGAAGTTTTCCCTAAAGATAACTATCATTAATTCTTAACACAGAGTAGCAATAGTAGAAACTAAAATATGATAATATAACTTAGTAAAGGAAAAACATCAAGTGTGGATCGAAGACCGGTCTGAAAGTCAAATATCAAAATATAACCCAAGTCTAAATTTCATAAAAACATTGAATATAAAAAAATAAAAAATAAATAAAATAAGTCCTTCAGCTCAATTTGGGTTAGAAAATAGTTGATAATAATGCCATAAAAACCCTAGGAACTTATTATGAAGAGGGTAACAATGATCATGCCACAAATCATTGTGATCATGCCATAAATTTTCCGGTCCTTGTAAAAGTAAAAATAAAATTATACAGAAAAATGTAAAAGGACTATTCTATCCTTACTTTTATAAGGACAAAATATTCTCTCATTCTTTTGAATTGGAGAGGACCTCTTTCCTTTTATTTAGGTTGTGGGTTGATTTCGAGTCTGTCCAACCTCAAAAGGATGGGCCTTTTCTTAATGGGCCTGAGGGATGCAGAAAATATATACACTTCCGGCCCCTTGAATTACAATCGGTCCGAATTTGTGATTTTGAAATGCACTATTTAAAAGTGAGATTTTTAAAATTACAGTTTAATATGTTTTTAAAAACACACTTTATTGCATGCGATTTAAAAATACAGATTTTTCTATATTTTTAGCATTATAATTTTTTAAAAATACCCTCTCAAACCATACATTTTCTACAACTTAATTTAAAATTACAGATTCAGTATGCAACTTCTAATTAAAATTGAATCAAGTTGTGTGCTACCAGGTGCAAAATATGGAATTGAAATTATACTCCTATATACGGTTCTATCCAACTTATATGTTAGTAATTAATTTTGAAATAGCCATATTAGCAAAAATTCTATATTTCCCGTGATGTGGTATTTGATGGAAATGTTTTTCCTTTTGCTGTCCAGCCCCTACAATCATCAACTTTACCTTCAACAAGTGTCTCATTACCAATTTCTGTACCTCATTCAAATTCTGCCACTTCTACTCCAATGCAAAATTCAGCTCTCTTATCAGGTGAAAGTCCAATATCTAATCCAGCAGAACCTGATGTGGCTACAACTTCAAATCTCTCTCAATTTACCAAGGGCTCATCACATGACTACAAAGAGCACTACATGCTATTACAAAGCCAAGACGATTCACTGATGGAACCGTGAGGTATCCAATATCAAGAGCTTTAATAGCTACATCTTGTGATCCTTCTTTGCAGAAACCTCCATGCTTCTCCACAGCTGTGAAAATACCAGAATGGTGAAATGCAATGCAACTGGAATTTAATGCATTACAGCAAAATCAAACATGGTCTTTGGTTCTACACTCAACTGCATGCAATATTGTAGGTTGCAAATGGGTGTTTAAATTAAAGCGTAAGGCAGATGGTTCTATAGAAAGGCACAAAGCCCCACTTGTTGCTAAGGGCTTTCATCAACAAGAGGGGGTTGATTTTGGGGAGACATTTAGTCCCGTAGTGAAACCTACAACAATCAGAACAATGCTCTCAGTTGCATATTCAGCTGGATGGTCCATTCGGCATATCGATATTCAAAATGCCTTTCTTCATGGATTTCTATCCGAAGAAGTATTCATGACTCAACCACCTGGTTTTTCACATCCAGACAAGTCCTCACACGTATGCAAACTTCATAAAGCCATTTATGGCCTAAAGCAAGCGCCAATAGCATGGTTTTCTCGACTCAATAGCAAGCTAATTGATCTTGGGTTTATTGGTTCCCAAGCCGATTCCTCTCTTTTTAGTTTTTACATTGAAATCTGAAAGTGTCACTATGTTTATTCTTATTTATGTAGATGATATTATTATCACTGCATCTACATCTTCAGCCATTGATGATCTTCTACAACAGTTGTGCATTGAATTTGCAGTCAAAGATCTTGGTCCCATTAATTTCTTCTTGGTCGTGGAAGTCATTCCTCTACAATCGGGTCTTCTATTATCACCAAAAAGGTACATTATAGATCTCTCAAAGAAGACAAATATGCTAGAAGCCAAACCAATAACCTCTCCTATTTCTTCCTCACATATGTTATTAGCATTTGAAGGAGATCTAGTTGAAGATCCTTCTCTTTTTCGAAGCACAATTGGTTCATTACAGTATTTATCTCTTACACGTATAAATCTGGCTTTCTGTTAATCATGTTTGTCAATTCATGCATAGACTGACACAGCCTCATTTGCAAGCTGTAAAATAGATCTTACTGTATCTCAAAAACATTCAATCACACATGGATTACTCCTTTAACGCAGCTAATCCTCTCAACTTGCTGCTTAATCAGATGCGGACTGGGCAAGTTGGCCCGAAACCGCCAATCAACCAAAGGATATTGTGTTTTCTTAGAGAGAAATTTAATCTCATGGCACTCATACAAATAACCAACTGTCTCACGTTCTAGTACGGAAGCTGAATGCAAGTCACTTGCGAACACGACATCTGAACTTTTGTGAATTCAAAAATTAATGTGTGATCTTGGCGTATTTCTCCACACTCCACCAGAATTATGGTGTGATAATATTGGAGCAACCTATCTTTCAGCTAATCCAATTTTTCATGCTAGGACTATACATGTGGAAATTGATTTTAATTTTGTTCAGGAAAAGGTTGCTTTACAAGTTCTGAAAGTTTGTTTTATCCCTAGTCACGATCAAATAGAAGATGTCCTTACCAAGCCTATTGTCTCCACAAGATTTCACAATCTCTGCTCCAAGTTAAACGTAAATCCTCTCCCATTGAACTTGCAAGAGGATGTTGAAGCTAACAATAAATCTCATTCAAATTCAAATGTGACACCAAGAATCTCGGAACACATTTGAATTCAAAAGTCTGATTGTATACTCTATCTTTTGTAACCACTTAAATATTCTGCAAACAGCATTGCAACAGAACATATCTTGTATTTACCATATATGTAATGAGAACCCACAAAATTTGTTGTTGTTGTTGTTTTTTTTTTTTTTTTTTTTTTTTTTTTTTGCGTTTTGAGTTGTTTCTTAGGCTCCGTTTGTTTCAGCATAAAATGTTTTTTGAAAAATGTTTTCAGTATTTTTTGGTATTTGGTATGATTGAAAATAATAATCAAAGTGAAAATATTTTCAGTTTGACCAAAAAAACTTCTTTAGTTTCGAAAAATTATTTTCATTTTTAAATTTCATAAATCATTTTCTGAGTTTGGTCAGTTTCTTCTTTTCAAACTGCCAGACAACCACTAAGCCATCCCAAGCCACCATTGAGCCACCACTAGGACATTGTCGGCCACTGCTAGACTATCACCAGACCACCGATGGGCCATTGCTAGACTAGTATCAGAACTCAAATTATTAGTTTAAATTTTTTTAAATTTTTTTTATATTAATATTTTTATATTGTGAATAAAAATTGAATTTTATAGGTTAATATAATTGAATATTTGTGATTTTTAATACACGCCAAACATCGAAAAATATTTTCAGCGAAAAACATTTTCTTGAAACCATTTTCGAACGAAAATCATTCTACGCTGAAACAAACGAAGCCTTAATGTCTTTATTTTGAGAACAAAAAACAAAAAATCCAAAAACAGAAAATTTGAACAAACATAGTAAATTTCTTCGTTGGATTGAAAGCCACCATCTAAATCATAAATAGTTGACTTGCTAATTAACACAAGATCGTGATATAGATTATCATTATATACTTGTAGCCATTAATTAGCCCAGCCTTTGTCTAATTAAGATTGTTGCTAAAAGCTAGACAGCTAGCGACTTCTCCGATCCCATGTTTGTAAGTTGTAACATGCTTCTTTTGAATCAAACCATACAATTTTTTATTACCTTATTCAAAATCATCCCATTGGAATATTGTAGTTAATTAATTGGTGAGCTCATATATATTACTATTATCCTTCTAGCCTTTAATTAGCCCAGCCTTAATTGGTCTAAGGCTATCGAGTACTTCTCCCAATTTTGTAGCATGCGCAATTATTTGAATCAAACCATACAATTTTTTATTAGATTTGTCGCTTTGTTTGACCGCCGGTCCGCCACCATCCAAATCACAAATAATTGACTCACGCTAACAGTTTTAGATATGTTTGAATTTCCGATTGCAATAAGTGCATTTTAAAATAATGATTTTAAGGGTGCGTTTCAGATTGTAATTTCTTAAACAATAAGTGCGATTTTAAACTAAAATCACATAACATAAATAGTTTGGGAACTACGTTTTTAAAAATTGCAATTTGAAAATACAGAGAATTTGATTTTTCAAATTGCAGATAAGAGGGTGCTTTTTTGAAAAAGCAGAATTTTAAAAGCTAATTTGCGATTTTAAAGACTAAACTGCGATTTTACCAAATGCTTAGCTGTGTTTTTAAAAATCATTTTTCAAATCGCATATTTTAAAATAATTATTTTAAATCACACTTTTTGAAATCGCAAACCCAAACACACCCTAAAATATGTGATTTGAAAAAATAAATTTTAAAAACAGAGAGGGAAATCGTCAAGACCAAACCCGTTCCTCACTAAGAGTGAGTGCTTCCTTCGCAAGCCTGTGGGCCACTCCATTGGCAATTCGCTAGATATAATAAGCCTTCCACTACTGACAAAATCCATTTAATACTCTCCGAGCCTCCTCGAAGGCTATCGACTCCTCCCAATTTTGTAGCGTGCTTATTTGAATCAAATTAAGCATACAATTTTTTATTAGATTTGTCACGTTAATTGATTGACCGCCACCACCCAAATCATAATTAAGTTAATCATTGACTACCAAACACGGTTTCATATATATTGATAATTATCATTATACTTAATTTAATTATTCCCCGCCTTTGTCTAAGATGCTATGATTGTGACTTCTCCACGCTTGTATAGTAGCAGTCTTCATTTGAATTGTCAGCAGCCACAAAATATAACAAAATAAAATTTCGACCGTAAATTAATTTCTCACCATTTATTTAAAATTAAGAGAATCATAAGCTAAAGCCAACACATTATATCATTAAATTTCAAGATTTAATAGAGTTGTCATGGAGATTCACAAGTACTATTTTAATTAATTTACACCTAATAAAGGACTGGGTGTTATGAATTCTACCAAACTTCACGAAGACTTTCATAAAAAAAGGCATTAATTATATATTAAAAGTTAATGGTGCATCGATTTAATTGGTTTGCATGCAGTTTATTAATTGGCAACACAAAACAGTGGCACATTAGAAAAATGGGACTACTAGAAAACAATATAGAAAGCATTGCTAGGGTATTATGAGTTTTATTATAAATTTCTTAGAAACTAATATAAAAGTGTTACATGAACTCTTATTATGTCAATTATTAAATAATTAAATTTATTTATTAAAATTTATTTGTGTTTGAAAAATATTTTCAATAGTTAGTAAATGAACCCGACAATCCAAGTAGGCCCATTTACTATTTACGGTCCCAAGGAAAGCTGGCTATACGGTCCATTAACCAGGCCCATGAATTCACCTAGAAGGTCGGGCCTCCTGATCCATCGCGTGGCAAAGCCAGGCCCACCCGAAAGTAATCCGCAAAAAGCTCATGAAGAGATTGAGATCCTGAGATACCCAAAGGCGTCTCAGGAACATTGAGGCCCACGTTCCAAGTACATAGGAACCCCATGTTCAGGAACATAGATATGCATTATCCAAACGCGCAAAGAACATACAAGCCAGACACGTGGAAGCCCACGTTCTGAGTATATGAAGACCTCCGATCTGGACGTGTGGAGACCCCACATTCAAGGATCAACTCCCTCCATATACTGGAGAAACCAATTCTCACTCTTACTATAAATACCCACAGATATCCAGGTATAATTTAGTTGAAATATTGTTATTAAAGTATTGATACGCATTCTTTCTAACAATTGACTTAAGCATTGGAGTGGGACCAACTGAGACTCCTAGCAAGCACCTTCATCGGTCTCTACTATTTTGCAGGAAAGAAAAGAAGAATTTTTTAGAAGCTTGTGCAGTCGTACCAAAAACTGTCTTACAATTTATTATTTTTTTTTTCATCCATGTTGTCTCACATGACACTTACGTGAACTGTTACATTAATTTATTAGAGGTTGTAGTACTGAGTAAAAACTTGTCATAACTTAAAACATTTTTTTTAAAAAAAAAAAAATACTAGAGAAAATTGGGAACCACGTGAGAGCCTACAAAATTGAGCTAGGTCCACACGTGCTAAATGGCCCCGCCGGATTGGTGGATGCCAACAAGCTGTAGCCTCAATAAAATTGGAAACTTGAGGAATGAGTAATTTTAAAAGTCTCACGTGCGCCATTTTTGTGTCTTTTTAAAAATAAAATGACTTTTAAAATCACACTATTAAAATTATATAAAAAAAAAAAAAAAAAAAAAAAAAAAAAACTTCAACCATTACTCCTCGAAGAATTTTTTAATTAGGACTACGTTCGTCACCTGTTAATATAGTCAGTAGATAATGCTTCACCACACTGGCCGTCGTGGCCGAATAAAGATCAAACTAATAATAATAAAACAAATGAAAAAAGAGATTTTCAACTATTTCATAGAATAAAATAAAGTGTCAGCATTACATTACAATATTACATGAAAGTGTCTCTCTGGCTCTATCCTCAAAAGCAATCAGCTCCACCATGGATGAGATCGACACAGAAGGCAGCAGCAACAAAACACCTTCAACCGAAGTCCCTCGATGGACGCCAAAGGCAAGCCCATCAAGATCACTCCTGAAAGAGGCCGTGACAAGTGCCGGAGTTGCTGATTTAGAGATGCAAAGGTCGACAAGCGTAGCTTCTGAAGATGCCGATGGCGATGGCAGCTTGTCCTCTACTGTGGACAAGATTTTCCCATTTACCATTGCCGGCTTCAATCCTGGCCGTCCGCAGTCGGATATTCATGAAGCAGCGCCGTCTCTAAGGTTTGGTTCCGAAGTTGCAGGAAATTACGTTCGTGCTGGTTCTGTGTCAAAGAGGGAGGGCGTCTTCTTGACATGGAAGGAGCTGCGGGTTACGGTGGGCGATGGGAAACGAGGGCGCTTGCCGATACTTCAGGGGCTTACTGGGTACGCTCAGCCCGGAGAGGTACTGGCCATCATGGGTCCTTCTGGCTGTGGCAAATCAACTCTTTTGGATTCTTTGGCAGGTACGTATATCCTTGTAATTTCTTTAATGTCAAAAATGGCTTCCTCTTTTAGCCCAAAAAGGAAAACATGAAAAGTACTTGAAGGTCAATTTTTCACTAGATTTGTTGAATTTAATATGAACTAACCATGAAATTAGTGAGTTGAAGTTGAAGGGTCTGATGTGTATAATTAATTAAATGACTCATGTTAAGGTTGCTTTGGCCTATATGGCATTATACTTCTATACCTCAACATGACCTAAAAACAACACGTGTTATTAGGATTGACAATTCTAGTTTGATACAACTTGCGAATTTGATATGAATCTAACATGAAATTAATGACGTGTTAGGATTGAGGGGTTTGACTCATTTAATTAAATGGATCAGATTATGATTGACTTACATTATTTTATACCCATATTTCAATACGACCTAAACCCGACACACAAACATGAATTGTCACCTTTAACTATAGACAGAAATTTTTTACAAATTGGTTTGTAGGAAATTTCATACAACTCACATATAAGATTGACACGTGTCACATGTAAGAAACACATGTTTTAATAGCATATGTTGCGACAGTTTCCGGAAGGTGACGTGTCGGTCAGATTGTGGACTAAGTTGCTCCCGGTTGTGTCTGGTTCACCTGGAAAGTAAAGCTGCGTCGGGGGGGTTCCGACAACCCCGCTCCGATGCTTAAGTAAGTGTATGGTTCTGAGAATAAATGCGCAAAATGATGCCAAAGAGACTGATTAGCATGTACCTTAGCATCTGAAGCAGTTCTTGTATTTATAGAGGTTATGGAGCAGTTCCATTAGCTTCACAATTTGCGCACGAGGCGGTTGGAGGAGACGTGGCTCCATGTAAACAACTCTTCCAGATTCCGTAGATCTCGGTGGTATCATGGGGTCCCACGACATGCATCGTGTCCCTTAGGTTCCGGGTACTGCCGAGACGCATGACTTCCATGACGTGCGTCGTGTCCCTTAGATTCCGGGTACTGCCGAGACGCCTGCAGATGCGGATACCAACTAGCATTTGGATCGCCAACTCAGGCCTGTTGCAACAGACTTGGGCCCAAGGAGCCTCAATGGGCCCGGGTAAATTATGCTTTTTCCAATATGTGGGCCCGGTCGGGTGGATCAGAGAGGGCCCACATCCCGGATTGGGCCCAACTCCCGAGAAGATCTATATTTGTCCCAACAGTTACCCCTCAATTCTCTTAGGTAAATTTTATACTTGAGAGAATTTAGGAATAATTGATCGATCTTTACTGTGATGTATCTTGAGTTTTGGGTCGGGCGTATAATACCGAGAGCGATCAATGACCCTTCTCCGTATCCATCTCGTAAGTATTGTTTTGTCGGTTGCTTTGACTTGTCCATACCTTATCCGCCCGAGAACCTTCGTACGCCATTTTCTTTTTACGGAATTCCCGCTTTTTCCTTTCACCTCGTAAATCTAAATTTTCAAACTTTTGAATTTCCTTGAAATCCGTGAGCCACGTGTCAAATACGACTGGACGCCGGTTCATTTTTCGAGGCGTGTCTTGTCTTACTGGACACAGACCACCGGGGCTTTTGGGCTTCCGGTTTTTGGAAGAAGTAATTTGGACGAGACCGTTCGTCTTCCGGTGGACTGCAACCGGTCAAGCTGTAGTCCTGTCGACGTGTGTCAGCAGCACATAAATGTGATTTGACGTCGGTTCGCCTTTCGAGGGGCACTGTGGTTGTCAGATGTGTGACCGGCGACGGTTCGACTGCCGGTTTGGAGGGATGAGACTCACTTATGTCTCTCTGACTCCCGGTTGTTCATGACCGGCTAATCCCGGTTGCACTGGAGTATAAATACCCTTCCTATCTGCATCTCTCAATATCTCTCATTCTTGTCTTGAACTTTTCTTCCTCCTTTCCTTTGAACTCGTATTTCTATCTTGGAAGTTCATCCTAAACTTGTCTTTCTGCACCATGTCTGAAGCAAGGGAACTCCCAGCAGTGGTCGTCTCGGAGTCTGAGGAAGAGGAATTACTATCCGAGGACGAGGTGGTGCCCGAGCAAGGGGAACGTCAGATGCCCTTCGTGCCTCTCGACCGCCGAGGAGTCTCAAAGGTTGGTACCGGGGATGAATTTCGCCTCCGGAACAATTATGATATTCCCCCCTCGGTTCTGTTACATTTCCAAAATCCTGTTACCCGGGAGATTCGTGGGGGCGATCTCGTTATTTACGAGAAAATGCTTTTAGCGGGGCTGCGATTTCCTTTACCGGACATCGCCCGGGAATTGGTACTATTTCTTGGGGTATCCCCGAGCCAGCTTACACCGAACGCGTGGAGGTATCTCTTCGCCTCTTTCATTCTGTGGCGAACAGTGCTGGGGGCTCGGATGACAATTCCGGAGTTCTTCAACATCTACCGGGCGGCATATAAAAGGGAGGGTGTTGTTGAGTTTACTGTTAGGAACAACCCTATCTTTATATACCTTTCTCAAAGTTATTCCAACAACCGAGGTTGGAGGTCAGACTTTTTCCGAGTCTCAGGAGATTGGGAGTCGGTAGTGCCCTTACCGTCCGATCAAAGAGTATCAAGAGTCTGGAACCCTATCCAGGACCTACGGGAAGCTCCTGTCTTGAATGCAACCGGTAAGAGAAGGGTGGCCGCAATGCTGTTGTTCTCTCAGACTCCGGGGAACGATGTGAAGATAGACTATGACAACATAGTCACCGACGAAAATATGCGGAAGGTTCTTGGGTATCAGATCCCTACCGAGAAGGTTTGGTATGATCGGAAAGGAAAACAAAAGCCGAAGAGATCCGAGGGTGGAGCGGCCGGCACTCCACAACCGAAGGCATTGAAGGCGGCTCCAGGGACTAAGAGGGTCGTCAAACAAAAGAAGACTGGCAAGGCGACCCTCCCTCCGAGGGCTGTAAGTAAGGCGACCCAAGTTCCGAGGACGGCGATTGTACCTTGGGATGGCCCTACCCCAAATTTCTCTACTCCTGCTACCGATCTCGGGAGTGACTTGACTAGAGCTCCTGAGGCTATGATCCCGGCTACCTCTTCATCAGCCGTTATTAATACTGTTAAAGTTGAAAATCCAGAGGAAGCGTCTGGTAAGGAGACAGTGGTTGCTCATGCGCTCGATATAGTAGAAATCGGGGACGATCCTGAGGAGTTGGAGCAAGATGCTTCTAAGGTTCGGAATGCATCTAAACGCAAAGGGAAAGAAGTGGCATCCGAGTCGACGAAGAGGACCCGATTTGCCTCGGATCCTTTACAATATGCGCTTACGCGGTCCACTGAAGCCGAGCTTCTTTTTGGTCGGCCGCGTTTTGTATTGCCCACTTTGCCAGCTACCCGGGAAGAACCGATTGAAGAATCCGAGACTTTGGATCGGTCTCCGGCTGAGAGGATAAAAACTCGCTTGGAATCTGATGCTAGTCTAGCCTCCGAGGATCACTTACCGGCGAAGCATGAAACATTTTTACAGCCCCCGGATGGACCGGAATCTGGGGATCATGTGGCGGTGGAATCGGAGGGTCATCTGGAGACCAGGGAGATAAACTCGTCCGTGCCGCCTGGACAGTGTTTGGATCGGGTTGAAGTTGCAGAGTCCTCTGGACCCGAGACTTGTGAGGACCAACCGGAGACTCGAAATCCTTCTCCGGGATTTATAGAAGCTGAGACTTCCCGTCAGGGAGCATTAATCGGTTCTCTGAAGGAAGGCCTACTGGCTTGCCCCTTAGAGACTTTAATGGGCTTAATCCCGGAAGGGTCCTTTTCGACGTCCGGGACCGTGTTACTTGGAGAACTTGCAGAGGCGATGCTTCATAACCAATTGCAGGTTAGCCCTGTGATTTTGAACATATCTTTCAATACTTTGCGCGTTTTTTTTTTTTTTTTTTAACTCCCCTATTTTTATTATTTTAGTGTGTTATGAGGTCGGTTGCATTGTGGCGAGACCACCGGGGTAGTACTGAGGGCCGGGCTGCTCTAGAGGCCAAGGTAGCCGAACTTCAGTCCCGGGTTCAAGAGCTAGAATTCGAGATGTCCCGAATCGAGGATTTGGAGTCTGAGATAGAGACCTTGAAGCAGGATATCGAGACCAAAGATCAGACAATAAAGGCTCGGGACATGGATCTGGCTCAGGCCCGAAAGCTGGCGGATACATCTCGTGCTCAAGCACTTGAAAGCGAGAAAACTCTTGATAGAGTATTGAGCAATCTGACCGAGGCTAACGAAGCCAAAACGGCGCTATCTTCTCGGGTGACCGACTTGGAGCGAGAGAAGGACTCGCTGGTGGCCGGTAAGCACTCTCTGTCCGAGAAACAGAAAGAGATTCATGCTCGGTGTAAGAGACTTCGGAAGAAGGGCCATCATTATAAGGCCAAGTCCCGGCGTTTCAAGAAGCAACTCGCCCTTGTTCCTTGGCTTCGAGGTCTTAGCTGGGGCCGAGGATCCAACTGGGGTTTTGAGAGATTAAGGACCATGCTTCTTCACCCGGAAGTATTCAAGGTTGATCCCGAGACTGTGACTCCTGAGCTCCTTGAATTACCCGAGACAGCAACCAGGGAGCTACAGACTCTGGGAGTGGAATTTTTCCCGGATGTAGAGGACTGGACCGATGATGCTCCCAATCCTTATCGAGATGACTTAACCTCGGGACCCTCTGTCTCGGAATGCACTCCTGGTAGGGAAGAAACCGAGGAACCTGGGGCTGGCGATGCTGGGGACTCGACAGGGAGCCCACTTATGTAATATATTTCTTCTTCTTTTAGGCCGGTTGTACTTTGGAATGAAAACTAATGTAACCCGGTTGGTTTATGATATATAATTAATTTCTTTACTTTGATATTTTGATGTGTTCATATAAACTTTTGTTTTGCTTACTCTACCGGGTTGCATTTGATTTGCTCTGGTTTGATTTGAACCGAGACATTCCTTAATGACTTTAGTCAATATTGAGGGATGACCGGTGCGTGCTCCGGGTCGGTTGTATTTCAAACCGAGGGAGCGACGCTTTGATTTGATCTGGTCTGGTTTGATTTGAACCGAGACATTCCTTAATGACTTTAGTCAATACTAAGGAATGACCGGTGCGTGCTCCGGGTCGGTTGTATTTCAAACCGAGGGAGCGACGCTTTGATTTGATCTGGTCTGGTTTGATTTGAACCGAGACATTCCTTAATGACTTTAGTCAATATTGAGGAATGACCGGTGCGTGCTCCGGGTCGGTTGTGTTTCAAACCGAGGGAGCGACGCTTTGATTTGATCTGGTCTGGTTTGATTTGAACCGAGACATTCCTTAATGACTTTAGTCAATATTGAGGAATGACCGGTGCGTGCTTCGGGTCGGTTGTGTTTCAAACCGAGGGAGCGACGCTTTGATTTGATCTGAGATTCCATGCTTCGAATTGAATTGAGAATAAATATACATTGTCGGTGCCAGCTTGATAACAATAGTAAGCACAAGATAAGCAATTCACATAAAATATTTCTTCAGATGCTCGGCGTTCCAGGCTCTTGGTAATTCTTTGCCGGTCGTATCGATCAAATGGTATGCCCCTTTGTCGTGGCATCGTATAACTCTGTATGGGCCTTCCCATTTTGCTCCGAGCTTTCCCTCGATTGGATCTTTGGTGATGGGGCTTACCTTTCTCAGAACCCAGTCTCCGAGTTGGAACTTTCGTGGGCGGACTTTTTTGTCGAAGTAACGGGCAGCTCGGTCTTGGTACGCGGCCCATGTTATCTGCGCTTCATCTCTTCTTTCTTGTAGTAAATCCAGATTGAGCTTTATTCCCTCGTCGTTGAGTCTCGGATTATAGTGTGATACTCGGAAGCTGGGTGATCCGACTTCGGCGGGGATGATTGCCTCTGAGCCGTAAGTTAAAGAGAAAGGAGTAGCCCCGGTGGGAGTGCGTGTCGTGGTGCGGTAGGCCCAAAGTACCTCGGGTACATATTCTGCCCAAGCTCCTTTCTTTTTACCGAGCTTCTTCTTTAGTGTTCTGAGAAGAGTCTTGTTCGTAGCTTCTACTTGTCCGTTCGCCGGTGGATATATCGGGGTTGAGTAATAATTTCTGATATGGAGTTCGGCGCACCATTTTCGAAACGGTCCACAGTCAAACTGTTTTCCGTTGTCGGTAACAAAAGCGTGTGGGATGCCGAATCGACATATGATTGAATTCCAGAGAAATTTTACTACGTTTGCGGTAGTGATAGTGGCGTGTGCCTCGGCTTCAGCCCACTTGGTGAAGTAGTCTACCGCGACAAGAAGGAATTTCCGGCCACCTTTTCCCGGAGGCATAGGCCCGACTATGTCGACCCCCCATTTTGCGAATGGCCACGGCGAGGTGATTGGGCTTAGTTTTTCAGGGGGTTGCTTCATCACCCGGGCGAACCTCTGACATTTGTCGCACTTTCGAACGATTTCGACTGAATCCTTGCCCATTGTTGGCCAGTAGTATCCGGCTCTCATCGCTTTGTGAGCCAACATCCGAGAGCCAGAGTGGTTCCCGCAGACTCCTTCGTGTATCTCCTTTAATATGTATTCCGCCTCGGAACTTTTAAGACATTTCAAGAGTGGCTCAGTATATCCTCTTCGATAGAGCACCCCTCCGATAAGCACGTACCGGGCTGAATGTATTTTTACCTTCCGAGCTTGCAGCTTTTCCTCGGGTAGGGAACTGTTGCGGAGGTACTGAATTACATCAGTAGCCCATTCGGGTTCGTCTGATTCTTCTTCAATTTCCATCATGTCGAGTTGTGGAAGGATTGAAGGCTTGGTCTGTATCACCACCCCCCGTGTGGACGTTCTGACGACAGGCCCGGTGCCGGAACCCATTTTGGAAAGAGCATCGGCTCGGGCGTTCTCTTCCCGAGGAACTTTGGTTACGGCGGTTCTGTGGAAGTTAGATTGGCATTTGCGTACCTTATCGAGATATTGAATCATCTTTTCACCTTGTGCCTCGGCCGATCCCTGCACATGGCTGACTACCAACTGAGAGTCGCTTCTAATCTCCACATTCCTTGCTCCCATTTCCCGAGCTATTGAAAGCCCGGACAAAAGTGCTTCATACTCGGCTTCATTATTGGTGGTCACAAAATCCAGTTTGATCGCATATTGAAAAGTTTCTCCATCTGGGCTTGCTAAAGTGACACCGACTCCGCTCTTCTGGTCGGCCGAAGAACCATCTATATATGCTACCCATGTTTCCTTCTCGGGCAGCTCTTCGCTTTCGGGCGTATTGCTAAATTCTAGCAGGAAGTCGGCTAGCGCCTGACCCTTGATAGAAGTACGAGGGTGGAACTCTATATCAAACTGCCCCAGTTCTACCGACCAATTTACCAACCTCCCGGATAGATCCGGTTTTTGTAATATCTTCTTCAGCGGATGCTCGGTTAACACTCGTATAGCGTGTGCCTGGAAATATGGCCTCAATCTCCGGGCCGAGATTATTAAGGCGAAGGCCAATTTTTCAATTCCAGGGTACCTCTCCTCGGCTCCATGGAGGGCTTTACTAGTGAAATAAACCGGTTTCTGAATGCCTGAGTCTTCTCGGACCAAAGCTGAACTGACTGCCGAGGGTGATACTGCGAGATAAAGATACAAGATTTCTCCTTCCTCGGGGCTGCTCAACAGCGGCGGGTTGGTCAGATATTCTTTTAACTTCTTGAAGGCTTCCTCGCACTCACTACTCCACACGAAGGCTTTTCTCAAAATCTTGAAGAATGGGAGACATTTGTCGGTGGATCGGGAGATGAACCGGTTAAGGGCTGCTATTCTCCCGGTCAACTGTTGCAGTTGCTTGGTGGTCCGGGGAGGTTGCATGCTGAGGACAGCACTCACCTTCTCGGGATTCGCCTCGATTCCTCTTTGTGAAACCATGAATCCTAAGAATTTTCCTGAGGATACGCCGAAAGCACATTTGGCCGGGTTCAGCTTCATCTTATGACTCCTTAGTGTTTCGAAAGTTTCCCCCAGGTCGGCTATATGGCCGGCAGCTCGTGTGCTCTTCACAAGCATGTCGTCAACATAGACTTCCATGTTTCGTCCGATTTGATTTCGGAACATTTTATTGACGAGCCTCTGGTATGTAGCCCCGGCGTTCTTTAGACCGAACGGCATCATTTTGTAACAGTAGAGACCTCGGTCGGTAATGAACGACGTTTTTTCTTGGTCGGCTTCATCCATGTGGATTTGGTTGTACCCTGAGAAGGCATCCATGAATGTTAAAAGTTCATGACCGGATGTAGAGTCTACAAGAAGATCGATCCGAGGTAATGGAAAACTATCATTGGGACACGCTTTGTTCAGATCGGTGAAGTCAACACACATTCTCCACTTCCCGGTGGCTTTCTTGACTAAAACCACGTTGGCCAACCACACTGGGTAGTCTACTTCTCGGATAAACCCAGCCCGCAATAGTTTGTGTACTTCCTCGGCAATGGCCTGGTTTCGTTCCGGTGCGAAAGTCCTTCTTCGTTGTTTAACCGGTCGATAGCTTGGATCCACCATTAGCTTGTGGGTTATTACGGATGGGGGTATTCCCGGCATGTCCTCGTGGCTTCATGCGAATACATCTTTGTTTTTTCTGAGGAATGCAACCAGGGCTTCCTTCATTTCAAGGGGAAGCTGTGCGCCGACACGGACTTTCTTCTTCGAGTCACCGAGCTCGAATTCTTCCAATTCCTCGACCGGCTCCCCCAACGGTGATTGCTATTTTTCTTCATCTTTTTTCTTCTCTCCCAGTCTCGCGGCTTCCGGGAGCTTCTTCAAACTTGTATTGTAACATTCTCGGGCCATCCTCTGGTCTCCTTTTTCGACACCGACGCCTTCTTCGGTGGGGAATTTCATGCTCAGGTGAGGAGTTGAGGTCACAGCCCTAAATTCGTTGAGGGCTGTTCTCCCGAGGATGGCGTTGTAGGCCGATGGTCGGTCGATTATTAAGAACCGAACCATCACCGTCCTCTGCCTCGGGTACATTCCTGCTGTGACCGGAAGCTCAATGGACCCGAGTGGGAGCACTTTCTCTCCTGCAAATCCCACAAGCGAATATTTCGCCGGGATCACCTTACTTCGATCGATCTTCATCCGCTCGAAGGCTGACCTGTAAAGGATGTCAGCCGAGCTTCCTGTGTCAACCAAGACACGGTGTATTTTGTGGTTGGCTATGGCCAGACTCAGTACCAGAGCGTCGGTATGCGGGAGTGATACCCCTGCATAATCATCGTCCGAGAACCCGATCACTTGTGCGTCTCGTTTTTGGGACTTTGGAGGTTTCTGCACCGAGTATACCTCGAAATTCCGTAACTGTCTTGCGTATGCCTTCCGTGCCGAGCTAGATTCTCCGCCTCCTCCGAAACCCCCCGAAATCGTCTGTATTTCCAGAAGGTTCTCCTGCCGTTCGGGTCTGGCTCGGCTCCTACTTCTATCTCGTGCAGCCCGAGGATCCGGCCTGCGTTCTTGTTCCCTTCCTCTTTCTTGATTTCTTCCCCGATCATCCCGGGGATTGTTTTGATCCTGATGGAGCCGATTCTGATGGTGGCGGTTGCCGTGCTCCGGATTCTGCTGAATTCTCTGATCTGCGAGGAAACGGACAAGTTTTCCGTTTTCTATGAAACGTTCAATCAGAAGTCTCAAGGATATGCAGGCTTCCGTACGATGCCCGGTGGTGTCATGAAACGCACAGTACTGGTCGGCGTATCGTGAATGCGGATTTGCAAGCACCGGTTTGGGCTTCCGGTACGTCGGGTCTCGCTTTATTTCCAGGAGAACATCCATAATGGGTGCATTGAGGGGTGTCCAGTTGTGACCCCTTAGGGACTCCTGATCCCGCTTCGGCCTGGCCTCTTCTTCCGGAACCCGCTTCCGTTTTTCCTTCCGAGGATTCTTCTTTTTTGGGTTCCCGGAAGTGGATGGGCGAGTAGTCTCGGGTCCCAACAGAGCTCGGAGTGTCTCTTCCTGGTTAATGTACTTCTCAGCTTTACTCATAAAGCCATCTAAATTCTGAGGGGGCTTCCTGGCTATATCAGCCATTAATGCTCCGTCTTTTCGGATTCCCTGAAAGAGAGCTCCGTAGATGAAATCATCTGTTGCTGCCTCAGCTTCAAGTCTAGCCTTGTTGAACCTCATAAAGAAATCTCTGAGGGATTCCTCGGGTCCTTGGTGCAATGACATTAAGGATCCCGACGGTTTTCTTCTGACCCTGCCGGCCATGAACTGCGTCAGGAACATCCTGCCGAGGTCCTCGAAATGACGAATGGAATTTGGCGGGAGGCTCCTGAACCAGTCACGGGCATTGCCCGAGAGGGTCAAAGGAAAGGCTCGGCAGGCAACCATCTCGGGTGTTCGATGGAGATCCATGTGGGCTCTGAAATTATCTAGGTGCTCCACAGGATCTTCAAGTCCCGTATAAAACGGGATCTCTGGGACTTTGAACTTCTCAGGAAGGCAAATATTTGCCACCTCCTCGGTGAATGGGGAGGTGGTCTTCTGTAAAAGGTTTTCCACCAGGGAAGCTTTTCCCTTATCGTTCCGTTGGATAGCTGCGGTTAGAACATTGCATCTTTGCTCCAACCGGGCAATCATGCCTTGTACCGCCCTTGCTGCCTCGGGTTGAACAGGTGGTGGATTTCCTGGGACTTCTTCTTCTTTGTTCGGCTCCTCTGTTCCTTCGACCCGGCTGCCTTCCTCTCGATTTCCTGGGTCAGTAATAGTTCGGTGAAGTTCTGGAACCCGGGCCTGGAGGACAGCATTCATAGTGGCCAAATCCTCGATGCTTTTGGCCATCTGCTCCATTCTTTCATTCAGGAGAGTGAATTGGGGATCGTTGGAGTTTCCTTCGTCTCGGGCATTTCGGTCATCCCGAGGCACTCGGTTGGTTTCTGATCGAGTATTCACCATAACGGATTTTTTTTTAGGAAAACGATATAAGTCGTTCCCACAGACGGCGCCAAACTGTTGCGACAGTTTCCGGAAGGTGACGTGTCGGTCAGATTGTGGACTAAGTTGCTCCCGGTTGTGTCTGGTTCACCTGAAAAGTAAAGCTGCGTCGGGGGGGTTCCGACAACCCCGCTCCGATGCTTAAGTAAGTGTATGGTTCTGAGAATAAATGCGCAAAATGATGCCAAAGAGACTGATTAGCATGTACCTTAGCATCTGAAGCAGTTCTTGTATTTATAGAGGTTATGGAGCAGTTCCATTAGCTTCACAATTTGCGCACGAGGCGGTTGGAGGAGACGTGGCTCCATGTAAACAACTCTTCCAGATTCCGTAGATCTCGGTGGTATCATGGCGTCCCACGACATGCATCGTGTCCCTTAGGTTCCGGGTACTGCCGAGACGCATGACTTCCATGACGTGCGTCGTGTCCCTTAGATTCCGGGTACTGCCGAGACGCCTGCAGATGCGGATACCAACTAGCATTTGGATCGCCAACTCAGGCCTGTTGCAACAGACTTGGGCCCAAGGAGCCTCAATGGGCCCAGGTAAATTATGCTTTTTCCAATATGTGGGCCCGGTCGGGTGGATCAGAGAGGGCCCACATCCCGGATTGGGCCCAACTCCCGAGAAGATCTATATTTGTCCCAACAGCATATGCTTTTTGTATGCTTTTTCAATAGCATTAATAAAATAAAATATGTTTTTTATATGTTTAAAGGACACATATCACTCTTATATGCAAGTTGTAAGAAATTTCCTATAAATCGATTTGTAGGAAACTATATATTTGGTTTTTTTTGTTTTTACTTTGTAAAATAATGATGCTGAATTCATTCATAACAACGAATTCAAAACAACCAAACAGAGTCGAACACTCTGAAACTACAATCTCTCGTAGAAACTCAGGAAAACTATTTAACCACCCGTTAAAATGACTTTTTTGCCCATTCTTACTTTTTATTAGAATATTTGAAACATACAGTTTTTATTTCAATTTATTTAAAAATTGAACTGAAATTCTTAATTAATATTAAAATAAAAAATATATATTATTGATAAATATTTAGTCATTAATTAATTAAATTGACAAATCAATTTTTTTTTATTAATTTGTAAAATAAAATTATTGTTAAAATTATTATAATATCTTTAGCAATACTCAAATAAATGATTTAACTTAAGTAGTAAAAAAATTATAAAATATTTTTAATATTTTTGTCAATAATCCTAATTTTCTCACTTTTTCATAAAAAAAAAAAATAAAAAAAAAAAAAAAAAAAATTGAAACTAATTCATAACCATTAAATATAGTCAATATACAACACAAAATAGAATAGGATCCTCTCAATTTTAAATGAAATGGATACTATCTATTTTATGGTCAGAATTTATAATTAATACATACATCTAATTAATGGTATACATAATTTAACATTATTTTAAATTTTAAAAAACATATTAACATTAATTCTATATAGACCGTTGATACTCTCACCTTTTTATTTAAAATAAACAGTACACATTTCACGGAGAGGATGCTATTCTGAACATCATGGAGGTCCAGGACCACACGTTATGTTGTGCCGTACACACAAATGAAAAACCCCTCTCTCCTCAATAAGTTTCTCTCTGATTAATAATTGAGGCCAGGCTAGGGGAGCTGTATTACTATTACTTTAATACAACGTATGGCAAGTTGCATTTATACATATTAATTCCTCACCAGTCAGCAACCCATTATTGCATTTATTTTGTTTTTGTCTTTTATCATGTAACGGTCTCATTTGGGATGTGATTTTGTCATTAATTACTAAGTGTTGAAAGTCGCTTTTATTTTTCTTAAAAAAATACAATTAAAAATTCAAACCACCAAGCACACTCAATCTAAAATTAAAGATATATAAATAAAAATGGTTCAATTCCGTGAGTGCAAATAAAAAGACATTAAGAATAAGATATTTTTGAAAATTGTTAAATTATTATTTCTTCTAAAAATTTAAGTTGACACGAAATTTTGAATTTAATTATTAGTTAAATTCGAACAGTACTCTCTTTCCAATATTGACCAGATCTGTACCAAGTAACCCAAAAAGACCGATTAAAAGAAGAAAACAAAAAAGAAGGGACAAAGGCCAAAGAAGACAATAAATTATAATTAAAGATAGAAAAACCCCAAAGGTAGAAAATTTGGAGATACCCAATTATGAAAAGCAACAAATAACTTGTCAAAGAAAAATAAAAATTTTAAAAAGAAAGAAAGAGGAACTTTACTTAATCCCCTTAAAATTTCATTACTTTTACAATTTCGACCCCAAAAAAAGTTTTAAAACTCTCAATTTAATATATCGAACTTTCAATCTTTTACAATCTTTACCCTCTTATTAGCGCGTTTATCCCTTGCTTGTTCATTAGCGTAACAGCTTTCGTACTAGTTAGTGCTTTGGAGTTAAATCAGACGATCAAAGGGTATATAAAATGACTCTTGTACTCTTGTAAAATTTATAAAATTATAAAATTACCATTGAATTACAAATTTTTTTATTTTTTTATCTTTAAAAAAAGTATTTTGAATATTTCTAACCCTTCCTTTAGAATTTAACGAAAAATCTTAATTGAGTAGTGAAATTGCAAATTTGTTAAAGTTCAATACACTATATTAAGAGCTTTTGAACATTGGAATAAGATTACAAAAGTGATGAAAGTTGAAGGGATTAAAATGAAGTACTCTTCAAAAAAAAAAAAATGCATAAAAACATTATTAAAGCCATTGATTTTAATATTGAAGCTACTAATGAGCAACTTATTGCAGGGAGGCTAAGTTCCAATACACAGCAGACTGGGGAGATCTTGGTAAACGGACGCAAAGAAACACTTGCTTTTGGAACTTCGGTATGAAAAAAAGGATCATATATATATATATATATATATATATATATATATATATATATATATTGTATGTTCGGATAAATTAAATATATAATATGCTTGATCCATCGAAACATTAACAGATAATTGTTTCTCTTATTTTCCATCCATGAACTAGGCGTATGTGACTCAGGATGAGAGCTTAATGACAACGCTAACAGTAAGGGAAGCTGTATACTACTCGGCACAGCTCCAACTGCCTGACTCAATGTCAAGATCCGAGAAGAAGGAAAGGGCAGAGATGACTATAAGGGAGATGGGTCTGCAAAACTCCATGGATACAAGAATAGGAGGCTTGAGCGTGAAAGGTTTGAGCGGTGGGCAAAAAAGGAGGGTGAGCATTTGCATTGAAATCTTGACGCGCCCGAAGCTCCTTTTCCTTGACGAGCCTACAAGTGGGCTGGACAGCGCAGCATCTTTCCATGTCATGAGCCGCATCACCAAGCTAGCTCGTCAGGATGGAAGAACTGTTATCGCATCAATCCATCAACCGAGCAGTGAAGTTTTTGAGCTCTTCAGCAACCTCTGCCTCCTTTCCACTGGCATGACAGTCTATTTCGGCCCCGTTTCAATGGCAGAAGAGGTACGTACTGCAATTTCTTTTACCATGCATGCATGTAAAAAAAGGCCTCAGTACTTTTGCAGTGTAATTAATGTGTCAGGTTCTCGTTTTTTTTTTCTTTTTTCTTTTTTTTTTTCTTTTTTTTTCTTTTTTTTCTTTTTTTTTTTAATTTTTAGGTTTCTCGTGTTTTAAAATTTTGTAATATCACATCAACGGAAAAGTTCACAAAATACCACTTTAAAAAAAAAATTAGGGGATTTTTATATTTTTATTATTTTTACCTGGCTATTAAGGACATTTCATTTGTTTACTGTCTGATTTAATCCTAAGAGTACTAGCAGCAATTTTCTTAAATTTCATTCATTCCTTAAATGTAGGAAAAAATCTTATAAAAAAAACAATTGAATCAGATTCTCTTAATGTTATTTAAATTAAAAGTTGTACCTTAAATCTAGGGAAGTAAAAGTGATTCCCTTAAAATTATTTTAACTTAAAAAAACTTTTTACCTCCTCTCTTATTCTTTTAGGATTTATTTGAAAAAATATTTAAATAATTTCTCTTTTTCTTATAGCATTTAAATTAAATGATATTTAAATAATATAGGAAAATGATCATAAGGGAAGCTATTGTAAAGTGTATTGAAATAAAGAAACAAAACGTGATTTAATGTCCTAAATTTAGGAAAAGTTTAAGAGAACTGTCGTTGGTTATGTAAACCCTAACAATAGGGATGACATTCTACCTTGCATATTTTTAAACTTTAAGAATATGATTAAAAAAGTACCAAAATATCAAAAGTAAGTAAAGTTTTTTCGAGTAAAAATCAGCGTCATCTCCCTTAATTTAACTTATTGAGTCCATCTCTTTTCGGATGGAAAAAAATTAAATAAAATCTAGTTAGCATCAAAGGAATTGTTTTAATTGAATGGATTTATGAATTGTAAATATATACATACGTACGTTTTTTTTATGCAGCTTTTTGCTTCAAAAGGCTTCCCATGCCCAACTTTGAGAAACCCATCTGATCACTACCTTAGAACTATCAACAAGGACTTCGATGCAGTAAGTATATATATATATATATACCTTTCTCGTTACCTTAATTACCCTATTCTTGAAAGAAATCACCATGCATGCATGGAAGAACTCACGTGATCAGCCATTGGTTGTCAACACTATAGGATATCGAAATAGGTTCTAATGGCATGACAAGCACCGAGGAAGTCATAAATATTCTCGTCAAGTCATACAAGTCATCTGGAACTTTCCAACAAGTTCAGCAAGTGTTGTCTAAGATATGCCAACAGGTATATATACAAGTTCATAGTGATTAATGGTATATATATATATAGTACTAACAAATCAATCATTCTCTTCACAAAAATAAAAAATAAAATAAAAACCTTCACTTGTTGTAATTATATTCTTAAACTTTTTTTTTTTTTTTAAATGTCAATTTAGTACATTTTTTTTTTTTTTTTTTTAATTTCAATCATTCGTTAGAATTTTTCATTAAATCCTTAGGGAGATATATCAAAATTCATAAAATACCTCTCATTTTTTTTAGGAAAAAAAAAAAAGAAAAAAATTGCAAGGATTTTGGCGTTAGTCAGGATTTAATGGAATTTGTAAAAATACCTATACCTGAATCTTTGAAGTTTTTTTAATATATATTTTAAAAACGAATATTTTGAAAATTTTGACATGATTTAACGAAAAATGCTAACAGAGTGAAATTGAAAAAAAATAAAATAATTGAAAGATGGTCGGATACGCTAAATTGATAATTTTTAAAGTTTAAGAATGTAATTGTCAAAGTGATGAAAGATCGTGAGTATATAGTAAGTGAAGTTTTCTTAAAAAAGAAAAACAAATTATGAATATAGGAGTATTAACAATGAGGCAAGCTTCTTTGTTGTATATAGAAACAAGGAAGTTTGGAGAATAAGGGAAGCCAAACAAGCTTCATTACCCAATGCCAAGTTCTGACAAGGAGATCGTTTGTGAACATGTATCGTGATCTAGGCTATTATTGGCTTCGCCTTGCAATCTATATTGCTCTGTGTTTATGTGTTGGGACTATTTACCATGACATTGGCTTCACTTTTGGCTCAATCCAGGTAATTTAACTGATGATACGAAATATATATCCAATATTTCATGAAACAGATCCAAATTAACCTCCAATTAAGTTAATTAATTGATCATTTGTAACTTGTAAATTTGTAGGCTAGAGGTTCAATGCTGATGTTTGTTGCGGCCTTTCTCACTTTTATGGCAATTGGTGGATTCCCTTCTTTTGTGGAGGACATGAAGGTTAGTCATTTTGTTACTTAAATCTCGAATGATTTGTATACTCACGATGTAGGAGAAAATCATGCATAAGATTTGAATATTATGTTTTGAATAAGATCATTACAATAATGGAAATAAAAATACAAAAATAACCTTAAACTTGGAGACAAGGCAAAATACATGTACATAAAGTAAAATATACTGATGCTGAGTAGAATTAAGATTGTTCTGACAACGTATGATAGTAGCAGAAATTAAGAATTGAAAATTGAAAAGGAAATTCATGAAGGGAGAAAATAACAAATATGCAAGAGAAAGACCCTAGCTAGTTGCATGCCTCAAATAAGTAAATAGAGAAATAAATCTGAAATATTTGAAATTTAATTGATACTTCAAACTTTATCCCTAAATAATACAGATTTACTTTTATATAGGCAAAGTGTGAATATTTTCCAAGCATAATACTTGGAGAACAAGAAAGAAATAAAAAATACAAAAATAACCCTATATAAACTTGGAGACAAACAAAAAGTAAATTATATTATTCTAAAAATAATTTTCAAATATTTTGTATGATTTTTTTTCATTCTTGTGCTGATCTTATTCAAAAAATAATATTTAAATCTTATGCCTAATTTTCTATGTTGTTTATAGCAATTGGATGTGTTTTTGACCCTTAATTCTTCAACTATATCAGATATTTGGGGGAGAAAGATTAAATGGGCACTACGGTGTTGGCGCGTATGTGATTGGAAACACATTATCTTCTATTCCTTACTTGCTCATCATCTCTTTAGCTCCTGGAGCATTAGCTTATTACCTTGTTGGCCTTCAAAAGAGCTTCCAACACTTTGCTTGCTTCGCATTGCTACTCTTTGCGTGCATGATGTTGGTCGAAAGCCTAATGATGATCGTCGCGAGTATAGTGCCAGATTTTCTCATGGGTATCATCACCGGTGCCGGAATACAAGGCGTGATGATGTTGAATGGAGGTTTCTTCCGGCTACCAGACGATCTTCCTAAGCCTTTCTGGAGATACCCAATGTACTATATTGCGTTCCATAAGTATGCAAACCAAGGATTCTACAAGAATGAGTTTGAAGGATTAACGTTCCCTAATAACCAAGCAGGAGGGCCTCCCACCATCACTGGCGACTATATCTTGAGAAATACTTGGCAAGTGGAGATGGGCTACTCCAAGTGGATTGATCTTGCTATTTTGTTGGGAATGGTGGTAATATATAGGCTCATGTTTTGGGGAATTATAAAGACTGTCGAAAAGGTTAAGCCGATTTTTAAAGCTCTTGGAGCTAGGCCTCCAAAGTATTCACAATAGAGCATCGACAACTCTTGATATAATAATGCTCTAGCTTGAAGTGTGTAAGAAGTGCTCTAGTCGTTTTGAGTGAATCAATAATTAATACTTTGTTCTTCTGATCCTTCTTCAATAAAGATGTTTGTACTCTGCTTGAATTGCAGTTCAAGGATAATATTGATCAATATTCTCAGTGTTTACAATCATCTGCATTTTCATTATATATCCTTAGTAGTGTTATGTAACATTTTTTTTGGGGAAAAAATATGTTTTACCCTCAAAATTTCTCAACTTTTTGAAGTTTATCTCTAATGTTTAAAAGTTGGCAATGTACCACAACCAAGTTTTAAAAATTTTCAATTTCGCCCTTCCGTTATTTAAGTCCGTTTTCTTTGATGGAAATCAACTCACGTGCGATGTACGTGGATTTTTAAGGAAAAATCTCCCCAAAATCTCCCTAAAAAAACAATTAAACAAAAAAAAGTTGGGGTTCACCGAAGCCACCCCATTTGGCCAAGGGAGTGCCATTATCGAGCTAGCCAAGAAATGGCTCGGACACCCCAATGGCTAAATGGGAATGGTTCGGCCACCACTTCCATTCCAGCCATAGGGGGGTGGCTCGACCACCCCCTTGACCAACA
The DNA here is from genome assembly GCF_958979055.1 of Alnus glutinosa. NCBI lineage: Eukaryota > Viridiplantae > Streptophyta > Magnoliopsida > Fagales > Betulaceae > Alnus > Alnus glutinosa. The sequence continues at coordinate 21,106,981 of NC_084899.1, read as the reverse complement.
AATAGCCAGTGGGGTAGTTTCGGCCACCTCTAAGCCTTTTTTTTTTTAAAAAAAAATATATCTAAAAAATTGGTTTATTTGTTTTTTTAAGGGTAATTTGCAGACATTTGTCCCTAAAAACTGACGCACATAAGTCCATTTTAGTCAGAAAAAACATACTTAAGTAACGGATTGGCAACATTGAAAATTTTCAAAACATGATTGGGGGTACATTGCTAGTTTTTAAACATGAAATGTAAAATTGAAAAAGTGATAAAACTTTGGGAGATAAAATTAATTTTTTTTTTCCCCCTGACAATAGGGAAAGGGAAGGGGAAAACAAGATTACAAGTAAGAGTTTAACCTAGAGTCCAACTTCGAAGTACAGGGAATGTAACCAAAAACGTTATGAGAGGTAGCTCATTTGGCTGCAAGATGAGCCCTTCGATCGATTGACTTTGGAAGTATATAGTATCTTTGATGATAGATTCAATCATCCATTCTTTAATAAGATCTAGACAGATCAATGGTTGCACTATAATGAGAGAGATGGTCACCTTCTTGAAATAGAGGCTTAAAGTCGAATGAGTATACTAGTCTGTAAGCTAATTAATGATGTAGCAAAGGCTTCTCCTTCATTCACTTCAATAGTACTAAGCTTTGATGTACAAACTGCTAGAACTTTGCCTTGCTCTTCAATAACTACAGTTGAATCCACAGAAAAATTAGATCTAATTGCCACATCAAAGTTGGCTTTTAGAGAGCCATCAGGAGGAGGAATCCATAAATCAGCTTGAAGAGATTTGCTTTCCCAAGCCTCTATGTGTATAACTCCCAAAACTAATTAACTGATAATTAATTAATTTGGTGTGCCTACCTGAACTTAGTTACCAATGAAATAAGTCAAAATGATACTAAGACCTCTGATCAGAATGCTAACTCGGAAGACAAAGTCACATACATCATAAAGATCATTATCACTAATTCTCAACAAAGTAGCAATAGTAGAAACTAAAATATAAAAATATAACTTAGTAAAGGAATAACATCGAGTGTCTCAATTGAAGACTGGTCTGAAAGTCAAATATGAAAATATAACCCAAGTCTAAATTTCATAAAACCATCTATTAAAAAAAAAAAATGCTAACTGCTTCGGCTCGAGTGAAATCTGGGTCACAAAATAGTTGATAATAACCCCATAAAAACCCTAAGAACGTATCACGAAGAGGGTAACAATGATCATGCCATAAATCTGTTAGAAAAAGTAAAAGAAAGTCAAAAAACGAAATGCTTCTAAGACGCGTTATAACGTCGCTTTCTTTAAGAAATTATTTATCCACACCAAAAAAATATGTAAAGGATATGATAAACCTTTCACTGACAGAATTCATTTAATACTCCCCGAGCCTCCTTTATGGCTATCGAGTACTCCTCCCAATTTTGTAGCATGCTTATTTGAATCAAATTAAGCATACAATTTTTTACACTTAATTTAATTATTCCCCGCCTTTGTCTTAGATGTTATGATTGTGACTTCTCCAGGCTTGTAGTAGTCTTCTTTTGAATTGTCAATAGCCACAAAATATAACAAAATAAAATTTTGACCGTAAATTAATTTCTCACCATTTATTTAAAATAAGAGAATCATAAGCTACTAAAAGCAAACATTATATCATTAAATTTCAAGATTTAATAGAGTTTTCACGGGGATTCACAAGTACTATTTTAATTAATTTACACCTAATAAAGGACTGAGTGTTATGAATTCTACTAAACTTCAAAAGGACTTCCATTAAAAAAGGCATTAATTATATATTAAAAGTTCATGGTGCATTGATTCAATTGGGTTGCATGCGGTTGATTGGTTGGCCATAGGGTTGGCAATTCGGGTCAGGGGGTCGGGTTCGTGTCGACTCGACTGACCCGATTACACAATCGAGTCTGACACGAACCTGACCCGATTATTAATCGGGTTGAAAATCTGAAACTGAACACAACCCACCTGCAAAACGTGTTACCCGAACACGACCCGGGTAACACGTTTACCTTCAACCAAACCGGCAAACTCCAGTTTATGAACAAAACCAATACAAGCCCTAACAGTAACAGATCTAATGGGAAATTCCGAAATTCACCTAAATCGGCACGATTAAGCTCTGAAAACAGGTTGATTCCGGATTCGTGAGGCTGTGAGGGCCGAGGCTACGTGAACTGTGAAGGTTGATTCGCGAAGGAGGCGTGAAAGTGAGAACAGAAAACTCAAAAAAAATGAGATGCGAATCGTGGGTCTTCCGACGGTCTTGGGTCAAGCTCTTCCTGTCTGAATCAGACGTGGGTCTTCTTCCGTTCTCTTCCCTTGCCGGCTCCGGTTTTGAATCAGACAGAAGCTCTTCCGGCGGTCGTGGGTCTGTCATCTTTTGAGGGCGAGCCAAGCTTCTCCGGTGGTCGTGGGTCTGAGAGGGGGAAGGGAAAAGTTTGGCGCAGACTGCAGAGAGAGGGGGAAAAGGCCGGTCCGGCCGGATGATTGGCGAACTTGGCGGTCGGGCGTGCGGCCAGCAGCGGGCTCCTGGTCTGGTTCACACTTCATAGAATCAGACTATTAGAGTGAATCACAAATGGAAATGGGCATTTGCCGCATTTCGTAGCTTTCGTTTCGTTTCGGGAGGGTTTTTTTTTTTTTTTTAATAACCAGGTTAGAATCGTGTTTGGCGGGTCAATCCGCGAGTTGACTCGCCAGACACGAATGCAATCGTGTCATAATCAGGTTGACCCAATTATGACCCGAACCCTATTATATAAAACCCAAACCCTATTTTTCCGTGTCGTGTTCGTGTCGGATTCGCGGGTCGTGTCAAAAATTGCCAACCCTAATTGGCCACACAATCAGGCGTTCATCGGTCCGTGTGGCGTCGACAGCTCAGGCGGGTGACTAGGAGGCGACTTCGATTGAGTCATTGAGGCCTTGAAAGAACCGGATGACCGAACCGGACTGGCCGGTTGATCCGCTTTATGACGTTAGCCTTTGTTGTATCTAACGTGAATCTGGGCCAATTAATGCATGCCCTCAATTTGTGGTTCTAAAGAGTTAGACTAAATGTGTTTTTATTTTGTGTGGGGTGGCCTAATTTTGAAGTTGGTCGAAAAGGGAGTTAGCCGGCCAGAGAGAGAAAGAGCACGAGGAAACGTCTGAAATGGCCCAAATGGGTGAACATAAATGGGAAGAGTTGGCGAGCTTGAGTGTGATTTAGCAGTGAGAGAGATGGCAAAGTGTCAGAAAATGGCGTGGATGAGGTTGAGGCACGCTCCTCAAAAAAAACAAAAAAAAAAAAAAAGGGAAAGATGTTGAGGCACGCAACTGAGCTATAAAGAAAGGTATAGGAAGGCAACTCTTTTGTATAATTTCTAGGGTTAAATACTCCAGAGGTATCTGAGTTTTACGTGTTTTTAAATTTAGTATCTCAGTTTCATTTCGTATCACAAATAGTACCTGAATTTGGAAGAAAAAATCATTGTTAAATTTCTCGTCCAAATTTCAACTTCTCGCCACGTGTCAACCGCTGAGGTTGACACGTGGCACCAAATAAAAAAAAAATTTAAAAATTTAAAAAATTATTAAAATTTAAAAAAAAAAAAAAAAAAAAAAAAAAAAAAGAAAAAAAAAGAGGGGTGGCTGAGCCACCCCCTTAGCCGGTCTGGGGTGGCCGAACCACCCCATAGCAGTTGAAAAAAAAAAAAAATTGAAGGGTTTTGGCCCTAGGGGGTGGCTCGGCCACCTCCTAGGGCCACGGGGGTGGTTCGGCCACCCCCGGTCCGAACAAACATAATAAATTTCTTACTTGGATTGATAGCCACCATCTAAATCTTAAATAGTTGACTTGCTAATATATTAACACAATATCATGATATACATTATCATTATACTTGTAGCCATTAATTGGCCCAGCCTTTGTCTAAGATTGTTGCTAAAAGACAGCTAGCGACTTCTACGATCCCATGTTTGTAAGTTGTAACATGCTTCTTTTAAATCAAATTAAATCATACATTTTTTTTTATTACTTTATATATTCAAAATCATCCCATTGGATTGTAGTTAATTAATTGGTTCGTTAATATAGATTACTATTATCCTTAATTCTAGCATTTAATTATCCCAGCCTTCTTGGTCTAAGGCTATCGACTTCTCCCAATTTTGTAGCATGCTTATTTGAATGAATTAAAGCATTCAATTGTTAATTAGATTTGTCACTTTGATTGACCGCAACTGTCCAAATCACAAATCATTGACTCGCTAATTATCATTATACTTATCCTTAGTTTAATTATTTCCCGCGCCGCCTTTGTCAACGGGACCGAATGGATTTGAGGTAGTTGTATGTCTCTCTCGACAAAATTCCCTCCCTGAGCACTTTGTTTTTCTTTTCTTTTCTTTTCTTTTTCTATCCAAGAAATCAGCATGCCTTGGTGGAGAAAGGAATATTGGTAATTGGCTTCTTGTTTGAGGAGGGAAGGACATGCATTTGAGAGGGGAAGAGTCAGAGAAAAAGACACGTGAAAGAGAGAAGAAGAATTTGTCTTCTGTAAGGGAAGAAGAAGACTTTGGGTAAAAAACAAAAGAAGAAGGCTTTGGATAAAAAAAGACCCGTGTGGCTTAAAAGAAATGTGAATAAATATGAGGCTTCCAATATCTTTATAGACAGAAATTTCTTATAAATTGGCTTTTAGAAAAGTTTTTATAATCCATATATAAGGTTGATCATATGTGTTCTTTGACATGTAAGAAATACATGTCTTTTTTATATGTGGGTTGTAAAAAACTTCTATCCTATTTTTACAGTATATCCCATCCTTACATATTTTTTACACATCTTCATACAATAAAGTTTTAAATTCATCATTAAATTTGGGAGACTCAATATGTGAGTCTTAAAATTGCAATGATACATTTGAAAAAAAATGTGTAAGAAATGTATTTGTATATTTTTATCTGTTTTTTTTTTAAAAAAAATCCCTAGAGAAAATTGGGAACCATGTGGGAGCGCACAAAGGATGCCCACAAGTTGTAGTCTCGAGAAGATTGGAAGCCCGAGGAATAAGTGATTTTAAAAGTCTCTCATGTGTTACTTTTGTATTTATCAAAAAATGATGTGACTTTTAAAATTACAACTTAATAATTTTAAAAGTTACTTCATTTTTAGAAGAACACAAAAACAATATATGTGAGAAACATGTAAGAAACACATGTCTTTTTTATATGTGGGTTGTAAAAAACTTCTATCCTATTTTTACAGCATATCCCATTCCTACATATTTTTTACACATCTTCATACGATAAAGTTTTAAATTCATCATTAAATTTGAGAGACTCAATATGTGAATCTTAAAATTGCAATGATACATTTGAAAAAAAAATGTGTAAGAAATGTATTTGTATATTTTTATCTGGTTTTTTTTTTTTTTTTAAAAAAAAAATAAAAAATAAAAAAAATAAAAAAAAAAATCCCTAGGAAAATTGGGAACCACATGGGAGGGCACAAAGGATGCCCACAAGTTGTAGTCTCGAGAAGATTGGAAGCCCGAGGAATAAGTGATTTTAGAAGTCTCTCATATATTATTTTTGTATTTATTCAAAAATAATATAACTTTTAAAATTACAACTTAATAAATTTAAAAGTTACTTCATTTTTAAAAGAATACAAAAACAATACAAGAGAACACAAAATCAATACAAGAGGGACTTTAAGTATGTACTGTTCACAGCAATTTGCTTAATACATGATGGCAAAAGAATTAAAAATTATTTATGCTGTAAGATAGGATCTTCAATAAACCCTATACATTTTTCTATTATCGTCACTTTCTTTCTCATTTAATAGAAAAATGTATAGGGTTTATTGAAGATCCTATCTTATAGCATAAATAAATTTTATGGATAATTTTACAAAAGGTTATTGAATTATACGCTGTTTTGAGATAAGTGTATTGAATTAGCAAACTTCTTAAACTTGGGTATTCAAGTTTCTAAACGTCTCATTTAAAGCTAGGTACTCTGTTATGATTTAACAGTAAACCTTAATGGAGTATCCAAAATACTCATATTTTTTTTAGGAAAAAAAAAATGCTAGAATTTCGATGTTGGTTAGAATTTAAAAAAATTTGCAAAAATACTCATGCCTGAATCTTTGAAAATTTTTATAATTTTTTTTAAAAAATAAATATAGGGGCATTTTGAAAATTTTTACAGGATTTAACAGCAAATCCTAACGGAGTATCCTTAAGTGAGACGTTTAAAAACTTGGATACCGTACCCAAGTTTAAGTCGTTTGCTAGTTCAGTTCTCTTATCTCAGACTCAATTCAGTGTGTAATTCAATACCCTTTTATAAAGTTATTCCTAAATTTTAACTCTTAGCAAAAAAAGGTATAGGGTTTTTTTAATAGAAAAAGGTATAGGGTTTATAGAAAATGCAATTGGATTTCAACTGTTGAAATTTAGCGGTAGAATAAATCGCATTTCGAGCTTCGGTGTTGGAGAACTTTCCCAATCCTACAAACTCTTTCTTTTCCTTATAATAATTAAGACTCACGCACACTTTTACTAAACCAACTGAAATATTATTAAACCAATTAACTTTCACTTAGTAGAAGTCACATGGAAATATTCTCAAGAACTATCCGGTTCTCACTAAGAGAAAGTGATCCATTCACAAGACTATGCGCGACCTCATTAGCATGACTTGCATGATATAAATGACCTTCCATTGATGAAGGCAAACTTAAGACCCCATGGGTTTTTTTCAATCAGAGAGCCATATTTAATTACTTAGGTTCTTGTCTTTATTTTGCAAAGTCTGTACCACTCGAAGAACGTCACCTTCTAGCTAGCATCACCCGTTAGTGGCCTAACTCTCTGCAAAAAAATAGCTATTCTCAATGCAGCTATGGCTTCAACATTAATACTAGGATTGATTATATAACCCTTTGGCCCATTCAAGATAGCTAGCACCTCAATCATCCTTACAATCTCAAATTATGACTCTGATATATACCTATTTTCCTTGTCCGTGTGCCTATCCACAGTTACATTCCAATTAGCCATGACAAATTCTTCCAAGCGAGCTTGTCATTTAAGGTTTGCATTATGATTTCTTAGCCCAACCTTATCAATGGCTATGTGCATCTAAGGTATTGTTCTAATTAAGCATGGATTGATAACCTCTTTTTTGTTAGAGAATATATTTCCTATATTAAAATGATATTGTAAGTTACTTATCTTTTATATATAGGATTAATCGTAGTTAGCTAGGTTTGATTACCAAACTTATCTATCTCAATTATTCTATAAATATAAGTCTTTTGTATTGTAAAATTTTAAGGTACTGAATAAAAGCAAAATGTAGACATTTGGACATAAACCGAACCACATAAATTCATTGCCTCTATTCCACTTTATTTTCTTTTACAAATTATATGTTATCTTTCATTTTTGACCATCCACTTGTGGCTCTGGAGGTTAAAAAATTCGCTTCAAAATAAACTAATGAAAATCGGGTCACAGTCAAGTTACATTCTTCAATTCGCTGAGTAGGGATCGATATGTAGAATCAATGCAATGAAATGCGTAGGAATATTCCCGGCCAATTACAGCTTGGAAGTACCCTGGCCTCCAGAGTGCATGCAGTAGGATTCCCAATTACACGATCCTCCATTGGTGCATTTATGCATGGCGTATTAAATCTTGTTCCTTGACGAATAAGTTTACCTCAACTAATGGAATTAATTAGTACTTAATTAATTAATCTTATTTGCAGATTGGGAATGCGTTCGTTCATTTTTTGTCGTGTACGGCAGGTGGTCCATTTCGACGAACACTTTAGGTTTGTCACAGAAAATTATTCAAAGGAAAGCAGAAATGGCGTATTAAATCTTGTTCCTTGACGAATAAGTTTACCTCAACTAATGGAATTAATTAGTACTTAATTAATTAATCTTATTTGCAGATTGGGAATGCGTTCGTTCATTTTTGTCGTGTACGGCAGGTGGTCCATTTCGACGAACACTTTAGGTTTGTCACAGAAAATTATTCAAAGGAAAGCAGAAATGGCGTATTAAATCTTGTTCCTTGACGAATAAGTTTACCTCAACTAATGGAATTAATTAGTACTTAATTAATTAATCTTATTTGCAGATTGGGAATGCGTTCGTTCATTTTTGTCGTGTACGGCAGGTGGTCCATTTCGACGAACACTTTAGGTTTGTCACAGAAAATTATTCAAAGGAAAGCAGAAATATAATGGAGACGAGACGGTTAATGGTTCAGATTTGTTTAAAAAGATCCGAGGGTCAAAATTAATTCACCTTGTTGGGAGGAGCTTCATGTTGTCAAAACAAAGCCTGCCATTATAAATTAATTATTTATGCTTAATTAGGTATAGATATTCTTCAACGCCGCCACGCAGCTGGTTTACCGTCACTTTCTTTCTTTTTTTAATAAAAAAAGGGATAGGGTTTTGATATAATGCAATTGGAATTTCAAGGTCTAATTTTAAAACTAATTTAATAGCCGATCGACTTTGTTATGTAATTCTTTATATATATATATATAAACAAAATGTAGAAACCATGCTAAATTATATATTTGCTAGTTTGAGAATACTTTTTTCTTGTTTTTATGTTCTTTTCTTGTTTCTTTTAGTTGCTCCTTTTAAGACAACGAAAAATATCAGAGTAATTGAGAATTATACGATGGAGTTATCCTTTTATATCACCCCTCAAAGAATTAATTATAGTACGCCACCTTTGAATGTAGTAGTCAATGCTTCCCGACACTGGCCGGATAAAGATCAAACAAATAATAATAAAAAATTAAAAAAAAAAAAAAAACATTTCCAACTATTTCATATATATAATAAAATATAGAGTTTCAGCATTCCATTACGTGAAAAGTGTCTCTCTCTGGCTCTACCCTCAAACTCAATCAGTTCCACCATGGATGAGATCGACACAGGAGGCAGCAGCAACAAAACACCTTCAACCGACGTCCCTCGATGGACGCCAAAGGCAAGCCCATCATCACTCCTGAAAGAGGCCGTGCCAAGTACTGCCGGAGTTGCTGATTTAGAGATGCAAAGGTCGACAAGCGTAGCTTCTGAAGATGCCGATGGCTATGGCTGCTTGTCCTCTACTGTGGACAAGATTTTCCCATTTACCATTGCCGGCTTCAATCCGCAGTCGGATATTCATGAAGCAGAGCCGTCTCTAAGGTTTGGTTCCGAAGTTGCAGGAAATTACGTTCGTACTGGTTCTGTGTCAAAGAGGGAGGGCGTCTTCTTGACATGGAAGGAGCTGTGCGTTACGGTGGGCGACGGGAAACGAGGGCGCTTGCCGATACTTCAGGGGCTTACTGGGTACGCTCAGCCCGGCGAGGTACTGGCCATCATGGGTCCTTCTGGCTGTGGCAAATCGACTCTTTTGGATTCTTTGGCAGGTACGTATATCCTTCGTCCTTGTAATTTCTTTAATGTCAAAAGTGGCTTCCTCTTTTATCCCAAAAAGGAAATTATGAAAAGTACTTTTGAAGGTCAATGTTTTACTTGATTTGTTGAATTCAATATGAATTTACTGGCCGTGACATTAGTGAGTTGATCTCATAGAGTCTGAGATCCGTTTAATTAATTAAATGACTTGTGTTAAAGTTGGTCTATATAGTATTTTATATATTCCTATACCTTAATATTATTTGAACTCAACCCTTCTTACAAGGACTGATAATTCTTGATATAACCTACAAATTTGAGATAAATTCAACATAAAATTAATGACTGTTAGGGTTGGAGGGCTTGACCCGTTTACTTAAATCGGTCAAATCATGGTTAGTTAAAATGACTTTTTGGATCATTCTTACTTTTCATTAGAATATTTGAAACATAACGGTTTTTATTTCAATTTATTTACAAATTTAACTGAAATTCTTAATTAATATTAAAATAAAAATATATATTATTGATAAATTAGTCATTAACTAATTAATTAATTAACAAATCAATTTTTTTATTAATTAATTATTTCATCTATCACATCAATTGGTAAAATAAAATTATTGTTAAAATTATTATAATATCTTTAGCAATACTCAAATAAATGATTTAACTTAAGTAGTAAAAAAAATTATAAAATAATTTTAATAATTTTTCCAATGATTCTAATTTTCTTACTTTTTCATAAAAATAAATAAATAAATTGGAATTAAATCATGACCATTGAATATAGTCAATATACTACACAAAATAGGATAACATCCTCTCAATTTCAAATAAAATGGAGGCTATTTATTTATAGTCAGAATTTAAAATTAATACATCTAATTAATAGTATACATGATTTCACATTATTATAAATTTTAAAAGACGTGTTAACATTGACTCTTTATACATTAGTAGATACTCCAACTTCAAATCTTGACCTTTTATTTAAAATAGATAACACCCATTTCATGGAGAGATCCTATTCCAAACATGGAGGACGACACGTTATGTTGTGCCGTACACACAAATGAAAAAACCCTCTCCTCAATAAGTTTCACGATCTGATTAAGGCCAGGGGAGCTGTATTACTATAATACAACGGCAAGTTGCGTTTATATTCCTCACCAGTCACCATTAACCCATTATTGCATTTTTATTTTTATTTTATTTTTGTCGTCGTCGTCTTTTATCATGTAACTGTCTCATTTGGGATGTGATTTTGTCATTAACTAAAGTGTTCAAAGTCGCTTTTATTTTTCTTACAAAATACAATTAACTAATTCAAACCAACCACACTCAATTTAAATTTTAAAAGATAAATAAAATGATTCCGTGAGTGCTAATACAAAGACATTAAGAATAAGATATGTTTGAAAATTGTTAAATTATTATTTGTTGGAAAAACTTTCATTATTTTTACGATCTTCACGAAATTTTGACAGCAATTTTGAATTTATTTATTAGTTAAATTCGAACACTCTCTTTCCCCTGTTGACTAGATCTGTAACAACTAACACCCAAAAAGACTCAATCAAAAAAAAATAAAAAATATAAAGAAAAAAAGGGCCAATTAAGGCCAAAGAAGTCAATAAATTAGAAAGATAGAAAAACCCAAAGGTAGAAAATTTGGAGATACCCAATTAAGAAAAGCAACAAACACCTTGTCAAAAAAGAAAAAAAAAAAAAGAAAAAATAATTCACTTAATCCCACTTAAACTTTCATTACTTTTACAATCTCCACCTAAAAAAAAGTTTCAAAACTCTCAATTTGATATATTGAACTTTCAATCTTTTGCAATCTCATTCCTCCTATTAGTGCGCTTGTTCGTTGCTTGTTTATTAGCACAACGGCTTTCGCGCTAGTACTTTGGCGTTAAATCAAACGGTCAAAGGGTAAAATGACTCTTATATTATTGTAAAATTCATAAAATTACCCTTGAATTGCAATTTTTTTTATTAAAAAAAAAAAAAAAAAGTATTTTGAGAATTTCTCACCTTTCCTTTAAGATTTAACGGAAAATCGTAATGGGGTGGTGAAATTGCAAATTTTTTAAAGTTCGATACATTATATCGAGAATTTTTGAACTTTTGAAGGAAATTACAAAAACAATGAAAGTTCAAGGGATTAAAATGAAGTCTTCCAAAAAAAACAAAAAAAAAAAAAAAATGCATAACAACATTATTAAAGCCATTGATTTAAATTTGGAAGCTACTAATGAGCAACTTATTGCAGGGAGGCTAAGTTCCAATACACAGCAGACTGGGGAGATCTTGGTAAACGGACGAAAGGAAACACTTGCTTTTGGAACTTCGGTATGAAAATATATATATATATATATATATATTGTATGTTCGGATAAATTAAATATATAATATGCTTGATCCATCGAAACATTAACAGATAATTGTTTCTCTTATTTTGCATGAACGTACTAGGCGTATGTGACTCAGGATGACAGCTTAATGACAACGCTAACAGTAAGGGAAGCTGTATACTACTCGGCACAGCTCCAACTGCCTGACTCAATGTCAAGATCCGAGAAGAAGGAAAGGGCAGAGATGACTATAAGGGAGATGGGTCTGCAAAACTCCATGGATACAAGAATAGGAGGCTTGAGCGTGAAAGGTTTGAGTGGTGGGCAAAAGAGGAGGGTGAGCATTTGCATTGAAATCTTGACGCGCCCGAAGCTCCTTTTCCTTGACGAGCCTACAAGTGGGCTGGACAGCGCAGCATCTTTCCATGTCATGAGCCGCATCACCAAGCTAGCTCATCAGGATGGAAGAACTGTTATCGCATCAATCCATCAACCGAGCAGTGAAGTTTTTGAGCTCTTTAGCAACCTCTGCCTCCTTTCCACTGGCATGACAGTCTATTTCGGTCCCGTTTCAATGGCAGAAGAGGTACGTACGTACTAGAATTTCTTTTACCATGCATGCATGTTAAAAAAAGGGAAATAATGTTTCTTCTGCAACTCTTATACAATTCTTATTAAGATCAACCATAGAAGGAAAAAGTTTGGTGCACAACCACTTACATGAGTGGGACTCATCTGAGTGGGTGGGTCCCCCATGTGAGTAGGTTGTGCACGTGTTGTGCACAACCTATTGTGCAAATATCAGCTCCCACCATTGAATATTTAGGGCTTAGGAAAACAAATTCAATGATTGATCATAAAAAAAAAAAGTAGTTAGAGTTGCGCAAAAGTCGTGTAAGAGTTGTACAACAAACATTACTCAAAACAGGCCTCAGTACTTTTGCAATGTAATTAATGTGTCAGGTTCTTGTTTTTATTTTTATCTTTTATTTTTCTAGGCTTCTCGTATATTAAAATTTTGTAATGTGACATTAGCGGAAAATTTTTCAAAATACCACTTTTAAAAAAATTAATTAATTAAGGGGATTTTTGTATTTTTATTATTTTTACCGGGGCATTAGGGATATTTCATCTTTTTACCGTTTGATTTAACCCTAAAAGTGCTAGCAGTAATTTTCTTAAATTTCATTCAATTTCTTAACGGTAGGAAAAACACTCTTAAAAAAAAAAAAAAACCATTCAATCAGATTCTCTTATTGCTATTTAAACCAAAAGTTGTACCCTAAATCTAGGGAAACAAAATTGGTTCCCTTAAAATTATTTTAATATAAAAAATAAAAATAAAATCTTTTCTCTTTTATTTTTCTAACATTTATTTGAAACAATATTTAAATCATTTCTCTTTTCTCTCTCTTTCTTATACCATTTAAATTAAAAGATATTTAAATAATATGGAAAAATGATTATAAGGCAAGCTATTGTGGAGTATATTTAAATAGTGAAGTAAAAAGTTATTTAATTTCCTAAATTGAGGAAAATTTTAAAAGAAACTATCGCTATTGTTCTAAACCCTAACAATAAGGGTGACATTCAACCTTACATATTTTTAATCTTTAAGAATATAATTACAAAAGTACCAAAACATCAAGAGTAGTTAAAGTTTCTCCATGTAAAAATCAGCGTCATCTCCCTTAATTTAACTTATCTTTCATTGGAAAAAAAATTAAATAATTTTGAATGGATTCATCAAAATGAAATCTAGTTAGCATCAAAGGAATTGTTTTGAATGGATTCATGAATTGTAAATATATTCGTACATTTTTTTTTTTAATTTTTTTTTTATGCAGTTTTTTGCTTCAAAAGGCTTCCCATGCCCAACTCTGAGAAACCCATCTGATCACTACCTTAGAACTATCAACAAGGACTTCGATGCAGTAAGTACATATGTATATATATACCTTTCTCGTTACCTTAATTAATTCCCCTATTCTTGAAAGAAATCACCATGCATGCATGGAAGAACTCACGTGATCAGCGATTGGTTAATTATCAACACTATAGGATATCGAAATAGGTTCTAATGGCATGACAAGCACTGAGGAAGTCATAAATATTCTCGTCAAGTCATACAAGTCATCTGGAACATTCCAACAAGTTCAGCAGGTGTTGTCTAAGATATGCCAACAGGTACACATATACAAGTTCACAGTGATTAATGATATATAGTACTTACTAAAAAATCAATCATTCTCTTAATTCTCAAAAAAAAAATAATAATAATAATAATAATAATTAATTAATTTAGTGTTTTTATTTTTATTTTTTTATTTTTAATTTCAACTATATGTTAGAATTTTCAGTTAAATCCTTAAGGAGATGTGTCAAAATTCTTAAAATACCACTCATTTTTTTTTTTTTAGGAAAAAAGAAAAGAAAAAAATTTGTAAGAATTTATGCATTGGTCAGGATTCAACGGAATTTGCAAAAATATCCATGCCTGAAACTTTGAAGTTTTTTTAACATATATATATATATATATATATATTAAAAATTTTGACGGGATTTAATGGAAAATGTTAACCGGATGAAATTGAAAAAAATAAAAATAAATTGAAAGATGGTTGGATATACTAAATTGACAATTTTTAAAGTTTAAGGGTATGACTGCAAAAGTAATGAAAGATCGTAGATATATAATAAGTGAAGTTTTCTGAAAAAAAGAAAAGCAGATTACTAAGGAATATATATTAATAATGAGGCAAGTTTCTTTGTTGTACGCATACAGAAACAAGGAAGTTTGGAGAATAAGGGAAGCCAAGCAAGCTTCATTACCCAGTGCCAAGTTCTGACAAGGAGATCGTTTGTGAACATGTATCGTGATCTAGGCTATTATTGGCTTCGCCTTGCAATCTATATTGCTCTGTGTTTATGTGTTGGGACTATTTACTATGACATTGGCTTCACTTTTGGCTCAATCCAGGTAATTAACTGATGATATGAAATTATATATATCCATTTCATGAAACAGAAAACCTCCAAGTTAATTAATTGATCATTTGTAACTTGTAAATTTGTAGGCTAGAGGTTCAATGTTGATGTTTGTTGCGGCCTTTCTCACTTTTATGGCAATCGGTGGATTCCCTTCTTTTGTTGAGGATATGAAGGTTAGTCATTTTGTTACTTAAATCTCGAATGATTGTATATTTCATTTCAGGAGAAAATCAGGCATAAGGTTTGAAGATTATGTTTTGAATAAGATCAACACAAGAATGGAAATAAAAATACAAAAATAACGTACCTTAAAATTGGAGACAACGCAAAATACTTGTACATAAAGTAAAATATACTGACGTCGAGTTGAAGATTGTTTTGACAGCGTATGATAATAGCATAAACTAAGAATTGAAAATTAAGAATTGAAAATTGAAAAGGGAATTCATGAAGTGAGAAAATAACAAATACGGAAGAGAAAGACCCTAGCTAGTTGCATGCCTCAAATAAACAAACAAATAAATAACTCTAAAATATTTGAAATTTAACTGATACTTCAAAACTTTATCCCAAAAAATACAAACTTACCTTTATATAGGCAAAGTGGAATACTTTCCAAGTATAATACTTAGAGAACAAGAAAGAAATAAAAAACACAAGAATAACCCTATATAAACTTGGAGACAAACAAAAAGTAAATTATATTATTCTAAAAATAATTTTCAAATATTTTGTATGATTTTTTTTCATTCTTGTGCTGATCTTATTCAAAAAATAATCTTTAAATCTTATGCCTAATTTTCTATGTTGTTTATAGCAATTGGATGTGTTTTTGACCCTTAATTCTTCAACTATATCAGATATTTGGGGGAGAAAGATTAAATGGGCACTACGGTGTTGGCGCGTATGTGATTGGAAACACATTATCTTCTATTCCTTACTTGCTCATCATCTCTTTAGCTCCTGGAGCATTAGCTTATTACCTTGTTGGCCTTCAAAAGAGCTTCCAACACTTTGCCTGCTTCGCATTGCTACTCTTTGCGTGCATGATGTTGGTCGAAAGCCTAATGATGATCGTCGCGAGTATAGTGCCAGATTTTCTCATGGGTATCATCACCGGTGCCGGAATACAAGGTGTGATGATGTTGAATGGAGGTTTCTTCCGGCTGCCGGACGATCTTCCTAAGCCTTTCTGGAGATACCCAATGTACTATATTGCGTTCCATAAGTATGCAAACCAAGGATTCTACAAGAATGAGTTTGAAGGATTAACGTTCCCTAATAACCAAGTAGGAGGGCCTCCCACCATCACTGGCAACTATATCTTGAGAAATACTTGGCAGGTGGAGATGGGCTACTCCAAGTGGATTGATCTTGCTGTTTTGCTGGGAATGGTGATAATATATAGGCTCATGTTTTGGGGAATTATAAAGACTGTCGAAAAGGTTAAGCCGATTTTTAAAGCTCTTGGAGCTAGGCCTCCAAATTATTCACAATAGAGCATCGACAACTCTTGATATAATAATGCTCTAGCTTGAAGTGTGTAAGAAGTGCTCTAGTCGTTTTGAGTGAATCAATAATTAATACTTTGTTCTTCTGATCCTTCTTCAATAAAGATGTTTGTACTCTGCTTGAATTGCAGTTCAAGTGCAATTACCCGTACATATATAGTAGTTGTTAAGGATAATATTGAGCAATATTCTCAGTGTTTATAGTCATCTGCAGTCTCATTATATATCCTAAATAGTATTATGTTACTTCTTCTTTTCTTTTTTTATTTTTTTGAGAAAAAATATGTTTTACCCTCAAAGTTTCACAACTTTTTCAATTTTATCTCTAATGTATAAAAGTTGGCAATGTACCACAACCAAGTTTTAAAAATTTTCAATGTCGCCCTTCCGTTATTTAAGTCCGTCTTCTTTGACTAAAATTAACCCACCTGCGATGCACGTGGGTTTTTAAGAACAAATCTCCCCAAAATATCCCTAAAAAAACAATTAAAAAAAAAAAGTTGGGGGTCACCAAAGCCACCCCATTTGGCCAAGGGAGTGCCCCTATCGAACTGGCCAAGAAATGGCTCAGCCACCCCAATGGCTAAATGGTAATGGTTTGGCCACCACTCCCATTTCAGCCATATGGGGTGGCTCGACCACCCTATTGGCCAACAAATAGCTTATGGGGTGGTTTCAGCCACCTCTAAGTCTTTTTCCTTTTTTTTTTAATATCTAAAAAATTGGTTTAATTGGTTTTTTATGGGTAATTTTAGGACTGGTAATTTTGACACAACCCAATAACCCGACATGAACACGACACGAAATTAGCAGGTTTGGGTCATAAACGGGTTGACCCATTTAACTCAGTCCTGGCGGGTCGAGTGGCTGGTCACCCGCTGCCAGACACAATTATCTTTTTTCTTTTTCTTTTTCTTTTTTTCTTTTTTTGAATTAAAAAAAAAAAAAAAAAAAAAGGTGGGGGTGGGTGGGGGGGAATTGGGAATAGCAGCAAATGGGCCATAGCCGAATACTATTTTCTAATATAGCCGAAAATTCGAAAACACAAACTCACAAAGTGACAAAACATTCAAAAATCAAAAGAATCAAAACTAAAAAGTAAAAACCCTAACTTTTTCCTTCAGCAGAATCAGCTCCGCCCGAGACCCCGAGTCCGCCGCCCTTCTCTTCTTCTTCCATTTTCTTCATCTTCAGCTCCGCGCCGCACCACACCGTCGCCACCCCTTCTTCTTCCTCCCTCAGTCCCGCTGGACGCCTGGAGGCTAGACCCGCTCCAGGCCGCTCGAGTCTACGCTCTCTCTCTCTCTCTCTCTCAGCCTCTCTAGTCTCTACTCTCCACTTGGCGCTTGCTGCCAACTGCCATCACTCTCCCCGTCTCTCTGCCGCTCTCTCTCTCTCTTCCATCGATGTCGGTATTGCCAGTATGTTAATAGTTGGATTTCCATTTTTATAGCATTTTGACATGAAATGATTTGATTATTTGATTTTATAGTAATTTTCTTTTCTAATTAAGTGATCTCATTTTTATTATTTTTTTTATGTATAGAACAGAAAAAAGAAAAGAAAAAGAAAAAGAAAAAAAAAAAAAGTGAATGCCATTTTAATCTATGAAATGGTTTGTATAAACTGTAAAGAGAGACTGTGAGAGAGAGAGAGAGTGATTTTCTCACCATTAAAAAAAGAAAAAGAAAAAAGAAGCACTTTTTGATCTAAACGGGTCGTGTTGACCCGATTCGACCCATTATGTTAAACGGGTTTCACGGGTTGTGTCGAGTGACCCGTGAAATTATCGAGTTCGTGTCGTGTCTGAAGCTCCGACCCGTTAACATAAACGGGTTGTGTTTGCGTCTAGCGTAAACGGGTCATGTCAGGTACCCGTTTTAAGCCCTAGGTAATTTGCAAACATTTATCCCTAAAAACTTATGCACATAGGTCTATTTCAGTTAGAAAAAACATACTTGAGTAACAGATTGGCAACATTAAAAATTTTCAAAACTTGATTGGGGATACATTGTTAGCTTTTGAACATTGAATGTAAAATTGAAAAAGTGATAAAACTTTGGGAAATAAAATTAAATCTTTTTCCCTGATAATAGGGAAAGGGAAGGCCAGGGGAAAACAAGATTAAAAGTAAGAGTTTAACCTAGAGTACAACTTCGAAGTACAAGGTATATAACCAAAAACGTTATGAGAGGTAGCTCATTTGGCTGCAAGATAGCCCTTCGATCGATTGACTTTGGAAGCATATAGTATCTTTGATGATAGATTCAATCATCCATTCTTTAATAAGATCTAGACAGATCGATCAATGGTTGCACTATAACGAGAGAGCTAGTCACCTTCTAAAAATAGAGGCTTAAAGTCGAGTAAGTATACTAGTCTGTAAGCTAGCGACGTAGCAAAGGCTTCTTCATTCACTTCAATGGTATTAAGCTTTGAAGTACAAACTGCTAGAACTTTGCCTTTCTCTTCAATAACTACAGTTGAATCCACAGAAAAATTAGATCTAACTGCTACATCAAAGTTAGCTTTTAAAGAGCCATCAGGAGGAGGAATCATAAATCACCTTTAAGAGATTTGCTTTCGCAAGTCTCTATGTGTAACACTCTCAAAACTACTTAACTGATAATTAATTAATTTGGTGTGTTTACCTGAACTTATTTACCTAAGAAATAAGTCAAAATGGTACTAAGACCCCCTGATCAGGATGCTAACAGCCACGGGTGGAGCCAGCCTCCCCAACTTGGGGGGAGGGGGGGTAAATTGAAAAAAAAAAAAAAAAAAAAAAAAAAAGGGTAAAATATAATTTTTTTTTTTCAAATTTTTTTTTTTTTGGGAGGAGGAGAACATTGGGGCTTGGGGGGCTCCTTAGTAGCTCTGCCACTACTAATAGCGGAAGACAAAGTCACTAACATCATAAAGATAACTATAACTAATTCTTAACACAGAGTAGCAATAGTAGAAACTAAAATATGATAATATAACTTAGTAAAGGAAAAACATCAAGTGTGGATCGAAGACCGGTCTGAAAGTCAAATATCAAAATATAACCCAAGTCTAAATTTCATAAAAACATTGAATATAAAAAAATAAAAAATAAATAAAATAAGTCCTTCAGCTCAATTTGGGTTAGAAAATAGTTGATAATAATGCCATAAAAACCCTAGGAACTTATTATGAAGAGGGTAACAATGATCATGCCACAAATCACCATTAAAAAGCAGATCTAACTCCTTAAAAGCTAGCGAGGTTGTCCAACGACCTCTTTCTGTTTCGATCCCCAACCTTCATAGTCCAAGCAAAAGTCCGTTGATGTTTTACTGATAGAAAAAATAAAACGTTCGATCGTTATTGAGAATGTTTGATCGTTCTTTGCAATGTTCAATTCTTGCTTGGGTCGTTCGATTGCTCTTTGGGCATAAACTCTAAAACTCCAAAAAGGTCTCACCTTTAATCTATCGAGCAAGTTCCAAGGCCCAAACATATTTCATAATTCCATTCTAAGCACAAACCATACCTCAAGACAGGAAGGTAACACCAAAGTTCAAATATTTTTCACTAAAAATCCAACATTTCTTCTAAAACACAAATGTTCTTTAAAAATAAACTCCAAAATACAAGGATTTACATGATAACACCTTCAAACAGTAAGAATAAGAGATACATAGTAAGGTAAACGAAATGGTACGAATCTCCTCAAAGACTCCAACTTTCTAAACGATATCGTAATTTGTCCCACTATAAATCAAGCTATGATACTTTTTCGTTTTCATTTTTTACACAACATATCAATCTCGGACATAAAACGTAATATTGCTAGAACATATATGAAATTTATGGGCTCATATCATGTTATAAAAACTCACTATTTTATGCATACTAAAATATCCATTTTAATTGCAAATTTTATCATGTAATAACGACATATTATTTCAAAGAATTCTAAAATATCAAATTTAATTTCAAATTTATCATGTAATATTATAATACATTAATATTTCATATAAATATTGAGATGTTATGTATCAATATCTATCAGACTATCACTTGTATCAACTCTCTTAGTATTTACCATATGTTAAGGTATTTAAAAGTGATATTGCTTTCTTTAAAAATAAATAAATAAATAAATAAAGTGATATTGCTTATATGACAAACATTTTACTATTTAATTTAAAACTTATAATTAAATTTGAGAAAAATTACAGTAAAAACACTTAAAGCGATAAAGAACTTGGTCTGGAATGGTAAGAGCATCCTCATATATATGGTTAACCAACTGTTATTTTGGCTAGAATGATGCTAAAATGTGAGGAAAATAATTGCACTCGACTCATCAATTTGGAGAAATATTTGCTAAAATGGGAGCAAAACCAAATATAAAAATAAAATATTTTTTAATTTATAATATTTTCTCTCCTCCCATAAAGAGAGATTAAAGAAATGATTAAGAATGAATATTTATATGGAATAATCAAAGTGAACAAAGAATAAAGAATATTTTCTCCCATCCCAATAAAGAATAAAGAAAGATTAAAGAAATTCTTAAGAATAAATATTTAAGGAAAAAAATATACATATACTCTTCAAACTACCATCATATTGTTAATGTTTCTCAAACTACCAATTGTGTAATTTGTGTCAATCTCCCCCCCCCCCCCCCTCCCCCCGAAACTACCAAAACAATGTTAATGTCTCCCAATGACCAAAATATCCTTCATGAAATTATAACGAAAAACTAAAACTAAAAAATATCAAATTTTTTTAAAAAAAAACCATGACAATTAATTTTTGTTTTTAAAATTTTTATCTTTTTTTAATTTTTTTTTTCTTTCTAAAACTGAAAATTATTATTATTTTTAAAAAAATAACAAAATAAAAAATAAAAACGAAATAAATAAAAAAACCAAGGGAATCATTTTGTTTTTATTTTTATTGTTTTTATTTTTTAAGATCATAATTTTTTTTTGTTATTATTTTTTTTAAAAAAAAATTAAGCCAATGTAAGATCTTTGAAATAATTAATAGTTCAAATAAAAAAAAAAATTGTGATTTCTTTTTGTTTTATTTGGGGTACTAAAACGTGGAGCAAATTTACTAAGCCGAAGCACGATAATTTATATTGAGTCTTCAAGGGGTAGCTCATTCGGCTGGGGACCACGCCTCATGAAGCGGAGGTCACTAGTTTGAATTCCTCTTCCTCTTTTCATGTGGACATGTCAAAAAAAATAATAATAATAATTTACATTGATTAAAATAAGAACGACGTCGTTTCCACCAATTTGTTCCCAAACCGAACGCCAAATCCTTTTGGAAGTAAAACCACGCCCCTATATACATATCCAGCAAGAAACAAGGTGCCGTTTTTTCTAGAAACCCGCGAGAGCGATATGGAGGAAGAGGAGCACGAGGTGTACGGAGGAGAAATCCCAGACGAGGTAGAGATGGAGGGAGATATGGACTCTCACCACGCCGACGTCGACATGTCCGCCGCTGACGACGTTGCCGTTAAGGTATTCCCCTTTCTTTTGTTTTCCGATCTTCTGTTGCCTGGTTCTGGATTTTATCGAAAACCCCTAGCGATTGGTTCGACTCTCGGTGCATCAAAGTCGTCAGAACGCTAAGTTATTCGATTATGCGATGTGTGTGTGTGATGTTGCAGGAGCTGGACGAGATGAAGAAGCGGTTGAAGGAGATGGAGGAGGAAGCCGCCGCTCTCCGCGAAATGCAGGCCAAGGTCGAGAAGGAAATGGGTGCGGTTCAAGGTTCGAATTTATTTCTTTGCAGTTTTCCTTTTGCCGAGATTCGGATCGAGTTTTCTGTTTTTTCTATGGTTGTTTGCTGAGAAACGGTAGGAAAATATGAGCTAGTAAGATATACACTTGAATTCCGATGATTTAAAATAGTGGCGTTGTATATTGGTAGCAGTGTTTGAGATTGAGCTATATCTTGAAATTTTTCTTTTTAAGCTGTTTAGGTTGAAGATTGATGAAATGTGGTAAGTGAGATTCTTTGGTAAAAACAAAAAAAATTGCGCGTGATTACTATGTAGGTGGTGATCTAGTGTTATCTAGGAGGAGTTAGAGTGACCACAGTCTAAATGTTTCAATTTTGAAGCTGATCTTATGTGGTACCATGTTCTATTGTTATTAAGATAAGATATTAGTGTGCATCTTGAAGCATGAACATATATTGGTGCTTAAGATAGATTTATATCGGTGGTTATGTTCTAATGTTGTTAAGATAAGAGATTTTTATTTCCTTTGAGGCGGCCTTTTTCGTGTGGTCGGCGGCTTTAGGCAAAATCCTTACTTTGGATGATCTTAGGAAACGACATGTTATTGTAATAGAGAGATGTTCCATGTGTAAGAGAGATGGAGAGTCCGTGGACCATCTTCTTCTTCATTGTGATGTGCCTTTTGCTTTGTGGAGTGTTCGCTTTAACCGTTTTGGGATGTCTTGGGTTATGCTTAGATGGGTTATTGACCTGTTTGCATGTTGGTGCTCCTTTGGAAGGCCAATGGGTGCTGCGGTGTAGAAAATGGTGCCAAGTTGCCTATTTTGGACTCTTTGGAGGGAGAGGAACAATAGGAGTTTTGAGGATTTGGAGAGGTCTTTGGAGGATATTCTATCATCTTTCTTTCATACTTTGTACCTTTGGACTGCGGCCTTCTAGGATTAGTTATGCATAGACGGGTTATTGACTTGATTGCATGTTGGTGGTCATTTGGAAGGCTGATGAGTGATGCGGTGTGGAAAATGGCGCCCACTTGCCCATTTTGGACTCTTTGGAGGGAGATGAATAATAGGAGTTTTAAGGATTTGAAGAGGTCTTTGGAGGATATTCTATCATCTTTCTTTCATACTTTGCCCTTTGGACTGCGGCCTTCTAGGATTAGTTATGCCTAGACGGGTTATTGACTTGACTGCATGTTAGTGGTCATTTGGAAGGCCGATGAGTGATGCGGTGTGGAAAATGGTGCCCACTTGCCTATTTTGGACTCTTTGGAGGAAGAAGAACTATAGGAGCTTTGAGGATTTTGAGAGGTCCTTGGAGGATATTCTATCATCTTTCTTCCATACTTTGTACCTTTGGACTGCGGCCTTCTATTGATTAGTTTTGATTTTCTTGTTCGTTTTTCTATTTCTAGTTAAGTTTTTACTTTTTGCATACTCCTGGTATACTTAATGACGCCTTACGTTTTTAATAAGATTGGTTTATTACTTGTTAAAAAAAAAAAAGATAGAAGATTTTTATTATGTGATGCTATTTGTATAATTTTCTTCCTTTTGTTTTCTCCTTTGATGTTTTGAACTTATGTAGTTATGTGTCTGATTTTGCGCAGACCCTGCTAGCGCAGCTGCTTCTCAAGCAGGCAGGGAGGAGACAGATGCACGATCGGTGTTTGTTGGCAATGTGAGAGACATTTTTCTTTCTATTTGACTCTTGGCTTCTTAAATCTTCTATTCATTTACATTGCCCAGTTAGATGTCGTATCCACAATGATCTTGTGGGGTTACATGATGTGACCTTGGTTTTTCTCCTCTGCAACTTCAAATACTTATTCTGGAATTGCCTTCAAGGAAACATCTATGTAGTCTTGTGATGGCTAAGTTTGATCTCATTTTAGTTATTGTTGTTGTTGTTATGATTGTTATTGCTGTCATTATTTTGTGAATTTTTTTCATAAAAATGCGCATTCACTTGCCCCCAAATGTTAATTTATGTGTCGATATGGCTTTAACCAATCCTAGAAATGTGTCACAATTGAGATTTGTGCATAAGTGGCCTATGATATATTGTAGAAATATGTTGTTGCTTTTATTGCTCTAAATTACTTATCCAAAAAAAAAAAAAGTTGCTCTAAATTGGTCACTTATTGGTTGGAGTTACTTTATACCAGCATAAACGGCTTATTTGCATGGTAAATATAGTATCATTACTTATCCAAAAAAAATGTAGTATCATTATATTCTTAGATGCAGCATGGTTTTCTGGGTTGTTTCTGGCTCTTATTTTTCTTCATAGCATCTGTCTATCACCCAGGAGAAGTACATCTTACTCATGATTTGGAGGAATCCTTTACTACTGTTGCTCCTATAAGATCGATTAGGATTTGCATTTAGCCAAAAAAAGGAAAAGGGATATGTATTAATTTGGATCGAATTTGTGTTTGGACGAGCATGTTTTGAGGATGGGATCATGTTCGAAGAGTTCGATCTGACTGCGTCACATATATTAGATTTATACTTTACCAACAGAATAACAAACATAACCTATATTGGATTCTCTGTTACTAAACAAATTATTAACATTAATGATCTACATTGGAGGAGCTATTTTGTGTTGCAATGGTGAAAGTCTTTGGCTATCAAGCTCAAGTGCCCACAACTTCATCACCATGAAATACCTAAGGATTGGACTGTAATCTGAACTTTCCCCCGTGAACTCTACTTTAGTGGGACCAACTTTTTGATAATGGTCTTTTAGCGATTGCTAGTGATTGCCAATGTGGAACCCCTTCCCATATGCTGTGTAGACAATTTTTATGAAGTAGGTCTCCCTTTTTTCTGCTTCTCATATTGTCTATAATATAGGATTTTAAGGAGTAAAGACATCTACTTTCAACAAGTTTGATGATTACTATATTCCACATGTTGTGGATATGGGTCTCAAGCTATAATAAATGGATTTATCGAGTCTTAGAAGACCTTGTTTATGATGAAAACTTCTATCTTTATCTCTATTAAGATATGAAAGTCAAAAGGATATCGTTCGTTAAAGTAGAAGTTTATAATTAAACCTTAGAACAAATTGCACTTCTCGGCCCTCAAAACCTTTATTTTATCTTTTGTTTCTGATACCTTGTTTATATTGGAAACCTCTAATTTTTATTTCGTTTTTGGTGTGGATGTGGATACTTCCCTAGTTCAGAGACATGGTTTGACTTATGTCTCGCTATGATCGCAGGATGGTTTCACCATATTTTAGCGCTGGATGGTTTCACTGTATTTTGTGGGTGGGCCAAAGTTATTCTGCTGTTATTTAGCTTGCATTAGAAGGGAGGCTGATTGTCTCATGAATGTTCAAAATATGTAAGAGAATAACCAAAAAAACAAAAGTTGAAAAATTCTCAGGAACTTCTGAAAAAGAAAAAAAGAAAAGAAAAAAGAAATCAAAGAACATGTTGAAAAAAAGAAAAAAGAAGAAAAAAAAGAAGAAAAAAGAAGCAACAAAAAAAGAAGGAAAAGAAAGAAAAGAAATGGTGAGGTATAAAAACAATACGAGTGAAGGTTCTATATGAACCAAATTCATGTAGAAAGGAAGAAGTGGAGTGGAAATATCTGATCTTGTCCATGGGAAGGCTGGAATGGGAGAAAGTATATGATGAATTAAAGATGCTTCAACTTCAAAACACAAGGGGACAGCTTTAAATTCTTTGGACTGCTGCTGGCATTGATGGTCTGCGGTGCCTCAAAAATGTGTCATTTGAAGATGGTGTGAGGGGTATAAGATTGCTGCTTCCCTGTGGCCTTATTTGCATAATTTTTTTCATCTGAATGAAAAATGACAGTTATAATTTTACTTTTTTCTTTTTCTTTTTTAATTTTTTATGTATATAGGATGTTTCTGCAAATTCTCTGAACATTTGCAAACTCTTTCATGGTTTACTAAGATTATATGAGACTAGAGCGTCTCTATTTTTCAAAGAGAGCTCCCCAACTTTCCTAGAGCTGGCTATTCAAATAGTTATCAAAGTGATATTTTAGTCAGTGTATCATATACGTTGGTAGCTTGATCATGCTGTCAATTATATTAACTGGGCCAAGTTTGATAGCTCCCCTACTTTCCTTGAGCTGGCTATTCAAATAGTTATCAAAGTGATATTTTAGTCAGTGTATCATATACGTTGGTAGCTTGATCATGCTGTCAATTATATTAACTGGGCCAAGTTTGATTTCAAAATGATATAATAGGTTGCTTCTAGTACTACATATACCAGTACAATAAGTAGGTTGAAGGTCTAATATAGAAATGATAAAATTTTAATGTTCTGTTTTAAAAATGAAATTTCTTCCTTGGTTCAGTCAAGTACATTGCTTTTTTTATTGGTAAAATGTAACTTATGCCATATGGCCTCTCTCTATTCCCTCCCCTACTCACTTCTCCACAAAGATAATATTTTCTACTTAGATCTGGTAGTTACTCTAATGAATTACTTGATCCAGCTATCTTAGTAGTTTTTAATGTTGATCTTAGTATTATGCTGCAAATTTCCCCGATTCTTATGCTTTTTATTTACAGAGTGGTTTGAGCATCTACATGGTGGATATTTAAGATTTTCACTTGATCTTGTTGTGTCTTTTCTTTAAGTTGCCTGCAAGGTCTTTTTCCTTTCTTCCTTTTTGATATGTAGGAGTTTGAAACAATGTTCGTTTGCTTAGTCATAAATTTGATTTACCTTCAAATTCTCTTTTAGGTCCTATTCGTATTGTTTCTTTTGGTCCCCTTTGGAAAAACTTCTCCTTGAAACTGCATTCAACTTTGTCATTTTGCAATAGTTTTGGATGCCTTCCATTTTGGAGAACTAAACATGTTTTCATGTTTGTACTGGGTTGAGACCAAGTATCAAGTCTAGGTGAATAGATGCCATTCATATGTTGTTGTTAATTAATCATATGAACAGGAGAATTTTGCATTATTGTCCATTGTGAAAGTGAAGGAAAACTAGTTTTCTTTGTGGATTCAAAATGTTGTATTAACATGAAGCATGTTTCTGAGACTATTGCTGTTTCCCTGAGGAGAAAAGCGGCAAGTAAGAAATCAGTAAAAGACTTCTCTTTTTAGATTGAAATAAGCCAAATCAGAAATTTAAGATTCAGGAGGATGGCTTGAGAATCAATGTGTGATGGGTGGTCTGAATCGGGTGGTTGGGTCATTTCTCTAGATCATATTGTGCTTGTGAGTATTCACGAGTTTTTTGGTGGTAGTGGTGGAAAGGGGAAGAGATGTTGTAGTACGACTAGATTTCTGATGCGGTAATCTGACTTGATTTTACGGGTTGAATTTTCAAACATGGATCTCAGCTGTGAATTCAACACTGTTTGGGAGAAATATTGTTTATTAACTTTGAAACAGTTTCAAAAGGGGCTTCATTTGGATTTTGAAATGTTTACTAGATGATATTCTTGGAAAATAAGGAGTAAAGGTTGAAATTGCTTTTGGTTTGTGTGTGTGTGTTTTTTGGGAGTTCACTGAAAGTTTCGAAACATCAATTAGATGATTTCTGTTGATAATTTTATATGTAACTTTGTGGCCTAAATGCTTTCTTTTGGATTTTCTAATTATTTAAATCAATTGATTGGCAATCAACTTCATTTTCGTGTATACTTATAAAAAAAACACTTCTTTTTTTGCATTATTTGGTAAAGGTTGTTAAAACAGAATTTAAAATTACTGTTGTCTAAAGAAATATAAATGTAATATAAACATAGGAAAGATTATGCAACAATTTATGTTGTGATCTTAATATAAATGAGAATCATTAATTTGGTGCATGCTGCACTGATCTCTCCCAGTATGGTGGGTGTTTCATTATGTTGTTCCATTGCAGAAAATTGAGTTTTGCATCTGTTTTCACTTTCTGACTCCTAAACTGGGTATGGTTTACGGTGTATTTGTCTCACTCAACCTTGGCTTGAAAATTCTTGGGTTGAATATTGTTTTGCAGGTCGATTATGCATGCACGCCTGAAGAAGTGCAGCAACACTTCCAATCATGTGGCACTGTAAACAGGGTGACTATTCTCACAGATAAATTTGGCCAGCCAAAAGGTTTTGCTTATGTGGAATTTCTTGAGACAGAAGGTGTTCAAGAGGCTCTTCTTCTGACTGAATCTGAATTACATGGTCGTCAACTGAAGGTAACTTTTGTTGGCTTTTGATGCGAGCCTAGATGCATAAGTAAACACCATTCTGAGAGCTCTTTCATTGGCATGATATCCATTTGCTTCTAATCTGTGGTTTTTGATTGTTTGATATATGTTTCAGGTTTTGCCTAAAAGGACCAATGTTCCTGGGATGAAACAGTATCGTCCGAGGCGTTACAATCCTTACATGGGGTTCCGGTTCAGGAGGCCATATGTTCCTCCTTATTTCTACTCTCCTTATGGATATGGGTATGTCACTCAACAGTCTCTCATTTATATTTATTTGCACGATCTCAAATGTGCTGATTGATCTTGCTTGCTTTCTTTCATTCCTACTTCAAATATACTGCAGGAAGGTTCCTAGGTTCAGAAGGTCGGCGCGATACATGCCATACTACTAGGAGAGCTCATTTGCATCTTACGACTATTATGTTGGACAGACGCAGACATATTTAGGCTCAGAAGGCCAATGCAATGCACCTTATCATTAGAAGGTCATTAGCATCTTTAGACTTCATGTTTGATATCTTCTTTTTTCTTTCTTCTTTCGCATGATATCTAGATAACATAAAGCGCAGATGTTGGAGAGTAATAACTGTGCATTATTTCTGATATTATTGTGTTATTAACTTTATGAGAAAGATGAAAGTTGAATTTTCGGTGACATTGGAGAGTAATCACTCGTCTGTAGTGTTCCATATCTAGTAGTTTCTAGCTGTTCAGTAGTTTGGGGTCAATTTCGTTGCTAGAAATTGTGAGAATTGTTTTAACGTAAGTGGTGCCAGCGTTGCCTATATTCTATTCTCTTCTTGTTTCTGTTCTGCCTTATGGCAACATACTGTCTATATGATGACTTATCGGATCCTAACAGTACGACCCGATTAATAATCGGGTAACCCGAACACGACCCGACAAACACGACTAATAATCGTGTCACCCGTTTACCTGACCCGACCCGGCTAATAATTGTGGGCTGTGGAGCGTTCCTTTGATTCTATTCAGTTATTTCAATATAGTTACTGTATTGAGTGTATTCTATTCAATCCATCTCTATTCTATAATCATTTCGATATACACTATCCATTTGAGCAGAAATTACAGGTAAAGAGAAAGTTCTTTACAAACACCTCACAGTGCTGACAATGACAAACATAACTAAAATTAATTTAATCTAACAAAAATTAGTTTTTCAAGGGCTAAAATTAGTTTAATCTAGAAAGTAAAACTGAAAACATACCGGTTGTGGCGTCGTCGGTCGTTCGGTGGTGTGGCCGGGATTCGGGAATATGGTGGTGGGTAAGAGAGGGGGGAGGAAAAAGTTTGGCGCAAAGAGAGGGGGAAAACTAGAAAAGGCTGGATGGTTGGCATGTGGGCTACTGGGCAGTGGGCTAGCCGGCTAGGGTTCACTGTTTGCAAAATCACAGTTTCAGAAAAATGGGCAATTGGGCATTTCGTGTTTCGCAGTTTCGGTTAGGGTTCTACTCTTTTCTCCCTTTTTTTTTAAAAAAAAAAAAAAAAAAAAAAATCAGGTCATAATCGGGTTGACCCAATTTCAACCCGAACCCGATTATATAAAACCCAAATCTTATTTTCTCGTGTCAAATTCGTGGGTCATGTCAAAAATTGCCAACCCTAACAGTAATATGCTAAAAAGAGAAAAAAGGTCGGAATCCTCCCACTTCCCTCCATTTCTCTTGTACCATCCAAACACTGTTGTGTACTTCTGAGAGTTGATTGGACCAATGTTTGGAACATGCAGAAATATCTGTCCCTTTTTGGAAAGAGAAATACTATTTGTATTCTTTTTTCATCCTTTTTTCTTACGTAAAAAAGCGAGACACATTACTTGTATTTTTTTTTCTCTTTCGTCTTATTTGCTGATGTGGTATTGTCAATTCATTTTAAATAATTTTTTTAATTTAAAAGAAAAAAAAAATGGTGAATTGATAGTGCAACAGGAAAAATGAGAGAATGATAAAAGAAAATGAAGTAATATTTTTCAAAAAAACAAAAAACAAAAATCAATAGTAGATCGACAATGTTATGTCAGCGGAGAAAGACAAGGAAATAAGAAATGAGAAATGTTGGGTTTCTCAAATTTCATCCCAAAATTTAAGTTCCCAAATGATGCTATTTCTAGCTAATGTTTTTCTTGTACCATGGATGCGGAGATGTCACGTGCTAATACTACAAGGACAAATTCTCTTAAAATTGGGTTGAATAAATTTCTTTCAAACCAGTTTATGAAAGTGTTATATATGTTTCTTTAATATGTAAAAAACAAAGGCTTTTTAACAGTTTATATAGACAATTTTTTTTTTTCAAATTTGGTTAGAGGAATTTTTTCCAACACAGTCTATAAAACTGTCGTGTGTTAAACACATGCTTTTTTGATAGTTTTATTAAAAAAAAAAAATACATGCTTCTCATATGGTAGTTTTATACAACTGAGATGATGTGACTGAAAAAATCAACCATTAGTTTTAATTATTTATTTACGAGTATCGATTCAATAACTAGTTTTCACTGTCCCATTTTATTTTACAAAAGAGATTCTCGTTCGTCCATCTACAGTTCCACCTAAGAAAATCAAATCCGGCATTGATTGTCCGATAGCCACGTGGTGAACCTAAGTTTCAACTTCCCCAATTATTGGCCTCTGTTTCATCTACCAACTGCACTGCGCATTTCTTCAACTACATCAATCATGAATTTAATTATTATTATTATTATTTTAAAAAAATTCATTTTTAATTTTTAATTTTTTATTATTTTTGAAAAAAAAAATCAATTTAAAATATTTATCTTTTAATTCATTTTTATTTTTTTCAATTTTAACCTTCCGTTAAAATTTTTTTTATAAAATTCATATGTAATTTAACATATATTTATGAAGATGCAGTTGATCGAATAGTTCACTCGTGCAACAGACACCTGCAAGGAGTAGGATTAGTTGGAGACTTGGCGAAGGTGCAGACGGAAAAGATTAATGGTAAAACTTGAATGGTACGTTGTGTCTACTTGAAATGATCGAGTATTAATTTTGCTTTTCTTATGGGTGGGGGTGGTGATTGATGGAACATGCCTCCGTCCCATCATGGTGTTGAATTAAGGCCCTGACAAGGGGTAGAGTCGAGCTACTACTTACTAGTAGGTCGTAGCTGTGACACGACGATGTGTTGTACTTCACACGCGTTGATGGTTAGGATAAGACTAGGGGTAGCTATTTCACGGGCTCATACAATCATTGAGTTGGCTCATATGAAGCATATGTTTTTTTACATGAAAAAAGCATTTTTGTCCAAGTTCCTATGCGAGGCGTACGTGAATTGAATTCAGTGCTAGCTAGTAATATATGTATATATATCTCACTCCTTTACTCCTTGCCGTTTTGACTCTATCGTTATCTCTCAGGGAACCATGCATCCCAAGCACGTGACATTTGAGAGCAACAATTTTATATTGTCGGTGTTCCATGTGGCCATTAATGACCATTTAAAATAATAATTAAAAAGAAAAGAAAAAAGAAGCAGTAATAAAACGTCACAACTAGATAAACTCTCACCCAGAAAAAAACAAAATTATGGCAGGTATAGCCCATCATGGAGGACTTTGAAGGCTTGAAGAGCCATATATATATATATATATATATATATATATTTGTAAGTTGAAGAACTGTCTGTACTTTCGTTGCAACTTCGTAGGTTTTGCCATGCACTTTCTCGCCTTTAAGCCATCAAAACAGAAACAAAAGTCAATCTTCTTTGCCATCAACCAGGACCGCGTTTGGCATTTGGAAATGGAATGTTGTATTTGAGCACTTTCTTTTGTGGACTCTTATTTTAGAGTAAGTGATTATATATGTTTCTTCAGTTGTTCTGGTTTTGGAGTATTAAGTAGGGTTGTTACAATGGACAATGAACATCCATGGCTGGCCCATGAATTTAAGTAGGCTGAGTTCCTGTTCTTGAATATAGACGGTCAGAACATTTTCAAGCATTAAATGGGGTTGAGCTAAAAATGGCCAGTTTTAATTTTGTACCATCCATATTCAATAATAAAAGGGATGCAACTCCATATCAATTTGAGCCGAGCCGCCTAACCGTAATAGGAATACATATATAGCGATCCAACTTGGAGATTTCATGAATTTTTGTATATCGAGTAATGTTTATTCTTCACACCCATTTTATATCGGCTAATGTGACGTGTTATAAGTGGCTGATATGAAAAATCACTTTAAAATACTCTACGTCAACCGATATGAAATGAGCGTAAAAAATAGCATTCTCTTGCACATTTACACCAACAGATTTCATGCATAATGATATTTGTCCTCTGCTTTATTTCTTTCTTTCAAGAATCTCAAATGATCACTTGGGGATAGATACTACATCCACACATAAATACTCAAACGCAAATACTAAAATAAATGAGAAAATTCTACAAGGCCGCTCCCCAACACCTTGGTTTTGCAGCTTCCAAACAAGAAATTAAATCCTTCACAACTAAAATGAGCTTGTGAATAATATCCTAGTTTTTTCAGCAGACTCCACAATTTCCAGGATTTTGGAAGTTGCTCTTAATTGTAGGAGACCATCAATTTGCTAGCATTGCAATAGGTGGCCCCTGCAACACAAGGTTAATTCGGTGGATGACACAAGCCACATTTATTCACTACCAGATACATCAAGATTGCCAATCGTAAAGAAATTGATGGGGTGCTTTAAAGCTTTCTAAAGGCTTAAAGAAGCCAGACGTTCGGTCCCGATCCTTCTCTTTCTAAGTCGCTCTGCAACGATGAAGGCTAGCTCAAGAGACTGAGAAGCGTTGAGCCTTGGGTCACAGTGTGTGTGATAACGTGAGCTCAGATCGTCGAAAGTCACTGTCCGAGACCCTCCAATGCACTCTGTCACATTCTGGCCTGTCATCTCCAGATGAACTCCACCAGGGTGGCTCCCTTCTTGCTCATGCACGTCGAAGAATGCTCGCACCTCAGCCTACCAAGAAATATGACATTATGGCCATGATTTGGAAGAGAAATACAAAAATAGAGAGAGAGAGGGCCTCTCATTTCCACCAACATGTTTACCTGGGATAATTTTCTACAAAAAGTAAGAGAAAACGTGTTGTTTGGACTATTTAAATTAAAATGGGAGCTAAATGATGGAGACAAAATTCGAATTCATGACTTTTACTCTGATACCATGTCAAATCACTTCTTATTAAAAAAACTTAAGCTGATATGAAGAGGTAAATTTAATCATTTAACTAATATTCTAACAACAACTACCACAAAGACTATTAGATGGCCACATATTGATTAAACCTTGTTCAGTGGAACCCTTTATAGATGGTTGGCTTTGATTTGGACTGTTCACCAACCAACTCCCATTGGTTGGTAGCATGAGAATTGAGATTAACCAATGGGCTAACCACTTTAGGATTGTGAAACATCCTCCATTCAGTTTTTGTCAAAGAATGATAATGACTTGGATTGTTCACCTAGCAACGATTAGTTATTACAAATATGACATTTAAGCTACGGATTAGCAACTAGAGGTTATATTGATATCCACAAATAGTACGGGTCTTTTTGGGAGGACAGATATTTGGCTGTATTACTTCTAACTATATCAAGGTTAACTAAAAAAGAAAGCTAATGACCGTATTCTACTCTTTTGACATTAAACCCACCTAGCAACTACAAAGACAGACAGGCATAATGCTATCATAAAAATCAAGAACTATGTTGACCAATTTGATGCCAAACCATAAGAATAAGCTGGGAAAGAAATAGTACCAAAATTGCATCAAAGGGACGTGTTTTAAGTCCACATGGTGCCTTTATGGTGTTTCCATGCATTGGATCACAAACCCAGGTCACAATTTGCCCGGCCCGGCGGACACCCCTGATCAAATGGGGAAGCTTAACTCGCATGTTCTCAGCACCCATTCTTGCAATTATTGTTATTCTTCCTGGCTTGTTGTGGGGATTCAGGATCTCAATGAGTTTAACTAGATCATTTGGATCCATTTTGTTGCTCACCTGCATAAAAAGGATTCACCTTTAGCCATCTAATTTTTCTGGCAGCAACAAAATTATAGGCAGTACCAGGTAACCAGGCATCACATAGACAAGAATATTTTCATTTATGGACAAGCGCAACAAAATATAGGCTCAACAACTTAAATGTAGGCTGTAACTGTAAGTCTAGGATTAGGATGACCATATTCAACAAAAATCGTTGACGTCATGGATGGCTATAAACATTTTGCTAATCAGCACATTGGTAGCTGATCTAACAAAAGTAACAGTAATGAAGTAGGTAGCAATCAAAAATACAATTACTCAATATTTTGCAATTATTGTTTTGCAGAAGACCAAGCTAGTCTGCACTGAAGTTAGCCCGAATTCTACCAAAAATGATGATAATAATTAATAAAGCTAGATAAGATTAAACAGAGCACATGCCACAAAAGCTTCATTCCCTTTTCCCAGGAGGATGTTTGAAGTTTAGAAACACACTTGGTCATTGTAGAAATTATCAAATAGATTTTAGAACTTTGCCAATAATCCAAGATATTCCTTAAAAAGAAATTTACATCTTGTAGTAGTATGGTATAGAACAAACAATTTATATTTATCCCATCTGATCTAAGAGATGACTAGTGGATGTGATAATATAGTAGGCAATAACAACTAGAACTATCAAAAGTTCAATAAAACATCCGTTACACATACCTTGATGCCAAGGGGATTGGCAATTCCTCTTAGGAACTCTACATGGCCACCATCCAGTTGCCGGGTACGCTCCCCAACCCAAACCATGTGAGCAGAGCAATCATAATACAGGCCGGAAGTTGAATCCTTCCTAGTGAGTGATTGCTCATAAGGCAAATGCAAACACTCATGGGAGGTCCAGAATTCAGTTGTTCTCATTACAGGGTGGTCAACTGTAAGTCCGGCGGCAGCCATGAATCCTAGGGCCTCGTCAACCCGGTTAGCGAGTTCCTGGTACCTGTTCAATTAACCATCCCAACAACAAACGTGTTAAAACTTGAATGGATCTTGAATCACCAAACCTCCAATCAATAGCTTAATTTGATTATTCTCAGGTGCATTTTCTAGCCTATGCTTCAAATTGTCACATAATCAAGCCTCATTGATTACAAACTAAATGCTAAACATTACAAGTGTGTTTTTTCAATGGATACATGAAACCAAGAGAGGTTTTAACATAGGATTACCTATCTCCCTGCTCGCTGTGCTCCGCGAAATCAAGATTCCACTCACTAATCCTCTGGATTGCAGCATATCCTCCGGTGGCAAAGGCCCTAAGAAGGTTGAGAGTCGCCGCGGATTGACAATAAGCCCTTATCAATCTCTCAGGGTCCGGAATCCTTGATTTCTCAGTAAACTCGTCACCATTTATGTTGTCCCCTTTGTAACTGGGCAGCTTCACTCCATCCTTCTCCTCTAATGAATCAGATCTTGGCTTCGCAAACTGACCCGCCATTCTCCCAACCTAAACCAAACCAAACCCGCAGTTCTCAATCAAAACCCAAATCTTAAAAATCATATATAATCAGAAAAAAAAAAGAAAAAAAAAAAAAAAGAGAGAAACTTTATAGATCCCACAAAAAACTATCAAACACCAACAATTCAAAACTTCAACATCCTACTACACAACCAACCAAAAACACACGCACAAGCACACCAAAATAGAAAGACTTAAAAGCCCGAGAACAGCAATACCGACCCTAATGACAGGCACTTGACCACCGAACATAAGAACAGCACCCATCTGAAGAAGCACTCTGAAGGTGTCCCTTATGTTGTTCGCATTGAACTCCTTGAAGCTCTCGGCGCAGTCCCCTCCTTGCAGGAGAAAGGCGTTGCCAATGGCGGCCTCTGCCAGCTTCTCCTCCAGGTGCCTGGCCTCGCCGGCGAACACCAGCGGCGGGAAGGCCTCGATGGTCTTCAGCACCGTCTCCAGCTCCTGCTGGTTCGGGTACTCCGGAAGCTGCAGTGTCGGCTTGGAC
Organism: Alnus glutinosa; assembly: GCF_958979055.1. Lineage (NCBI taxonomy): Eukaryota > Viridiplantae > Streptophyta > Magnoliopsida > Fagales > Betulaceae > Alnus > Alnus glutinosa. The sequence continues at coordinate 21,070,689 of NC_084899.1, read as the reverse complement.
TTCCAGCTCTCCACCGTCCATTTGGAAGGCGACGCCGCAGCGGACGGCTTGGTGGATGGCTCGGCTGCGTGGACGGCCGAGATGCGAGTGACAAGCTTGCCGCTGTTCGTTTTGGTGGTGGTGGTGGGGACGACAGAGAAAGTGGGTTGGTGGTGTGACAGAGTCTGGGTGTTGCTGTACAATGACTTTGACGAGAGGGTTGCTGTGTTTGAGAGAGCCATTGTTCACCAAAAAACTCTCTTTCTCTTTCTCTTTCTCTCTTTCTCTCTTTCTCTTTCTCTTTCTCTTTCTCTTTCCTTCCTTCTTTTCTGAGTGAGAGAGATCGAGAGAGAGATTTGTGTTTCTGTGCGTGTGTTGAGGATTTGTGAGGGGGTTTTATAGGGGGTTTTACAGAGGGAGAGACACGGTGGGTGGGAGGGGACGCTTGGCTTCAAGCCTTCGACGGTCAAAGGAAGCGGGTAGTTAGGAATTGGTGTGCAGGGGCATTATGGTAATTTCAAGAGGGGACGCTCAATACGCACATGGAGAGTGGTGTTTTGGTAAATAAGCAGAAATCTGAAGGAGAAATCATGTTCATAAGGGGTTCGTTGGTAAATTAGGTGGGATAGTTATAGTATATGGTAAGGATCATGTCATGTCGTGCACTTCAATAGCCACCCACCCCGTGGTACAACATTTTATTCTTTAATTTTTTATTTTTTATTTTTTACTGGGAAAATGCCGCCACATTTGATTCATTACCTACCAAACAATATTTCGGCACATGGGATTTCTAGGTGTCAATGTCAATGTCACACTATGTGCTCATCAATCATCATGGTTGTAGATATAAGATATTGTTGGTACGAGTATATACACCACACTAATATTTTATTAGTGTTAACGTGACTGTGTCAATCTATTGTTTAATTGTTTATATTTTAACTCGGACCGATCTAATGGTGGATTAATCCATTTAACATTAGCCGGCATAGGAAGCATTTAAAACACGTCCTATCAATTAATGCAAAACGAGTGTTAAAAATAGTATTACTCATATGAAAATAATCGAATATTTATGACTTTGCCACGGGACAAGCATCTAAGACCATATTCTAAAGTCTCTCTTTAAAAGATGCAACTCTCTTGAAAAATGAGGTATCACCATCACTCTCTACCAAAAATCTTTCTAGTAATTTTTTTCTCTCAATAATTTTACTGATTTAAACATCAGAGTGTTTCGGTTCCCTTAGAGATCGTCCGACGATTTTCCAATAACCATTTTCTTGGTTTTGCGGAATCCTGTTGTCCAAAAATCTACTTCAACAGATATATACAAGGTTTTTCGTTATTGGTGGAATTGAAAGAATTTATTTTGCGATTAAGATTTTGTTTTGACGCATCTGATGGTGTAAATGATGCTACGTAATTTAAAATTTTAAAGGACGTGGCAATATATTCACCATATGACAATAAAAGTACCATTAGATCTATAAAACTCAAACTATACTTTTTTGAAATTGGAAGTTGATCCATTTTATTGTATTTAATGGTGTCCATAAAAGACGCGGCTTCTCCGATTAAGCTAATTAATTAATTATGGCAATAATTTAATTAGTAAGTAAGAGTATGATGAGACTAGCAGAAGGACTTTGCATATTTGTTGAGGAATGTTCGTTGGAACCACAAGATTTTCAAGTTTTTATAATCAGCAAAATTGCTCCCATTAGGTAATAAATTAAGAGACAAGTGAGAATACCGTTGGAGAATCTTCTAATCGCATTAGTTTCTCGATTTCGCATCTCTTAATAAATGTTTAGCCTCCTTTTAAGAATAAATAAAATTTAAATATTTAATAGATTAAAATTCTCCCAAATTATTTGTTCGAATTTGAGAGAATCTTGACAATTGATTGTGAGATATTATTTATAAAACCCATTTGACCGGATAAGTGGTTTGGTAGCCCAATTTTTATTTGATCAAACAAATTTCATAAGTGATTTTTTATAATTATCTATTCAAATTCTCTTAAATTTAAATAAATAATTAGAGAATATCTTGGTCCACATTCCCCATCATATTGGCAGAAAACCCACAAATTGGAGAAAGCCATTACTAAATTGTGAAGAAATTAATTAATTAAGTTTTGAAGTTGAACCGTACCAACCAAAAAGAGAAAATTGGGCCATGGGAATCAATAACTATACTCATGGAATCAGTCAATCGGATATTCACTCAAAAGATGCTCAACTTTTAATCATGAGAGGCGACCCTTTATTCAGCCAGTAGTTGTACTACTACTCTACTCTTTTTCCAGAGGTTTCGAGAAGAGGGATTAAGACATGGGAGTGGTTGGTGGACTTACAGTGTATAACATGTGCCCTACACCAAAGACACACCGGAGTGAGGCTTTTGTTGAAAACGAATCTTTTTTATTTTAAGATTCGTTGTAAAATAAGGAGTACAATTATTAAAAAAATTAAAATGATAATTTTGTTCCTCGATTTATAAGGTCCTACTTCTCTCTATTTCAACTGAAATAGAGAGGATTTGTTTCCTAATTTGTTTGGGTAGGTCTTTAATTTTATTATTATTATTATTTTTTGGACAGTTTAATTTTATTATTATTATTTTTTGAACTGTTTGAGCATCTATTCAAACAAATGAGATACCATTCAGTTTTCACATAAATATGCACAAGATCTTTATTTCAAGAACCGTATTTTTCCAAAAAGATTCGACCTATATATTGGAAATTTTGGCTTTTTGTCTAGTACGTTACCAAGTCTATCGAGCTTAGGGGTTGAAAAGACTCGTTTTGTCGAAATATTCTTATAATACACATGTCACGTGTCATATTCAATTAATATATATATATATATATATTAAAAAAAATTAAAACAAAAAAAAAAAAAAACAAAAAATATGAAGGGGTGGCTCCCTTTAGGCCAAATTTTGGGCAATGGGGGTGGCCAACCACCCCCGTGGCCCTTGGGGTGGTTCGGCCACCCCACAAGGCTAAAGAGAGAGAGAGAGAAAAAAAAAAAAAAAAAGTTTAGGATTTGGCCTTTGGGGGGTTGATTTGGGAGTGGCCGAACCACCCCCATAGCCGATAAGCCGAAAAGGAGAGTAAAGGCATCGAATCTTCGATGGGTTGTCGCCTGCGAAACAGGGATCGAATTTCTAGTGGGTTGACAGAGGAGACGCGATTTTCGGTTAAGCAGAGCCGATTTTCCGATAAGGATTGCCAAACTACATGGTATGGTTCCACAATACTACAAGATTTGGTAGTTCTCCTCCAATGAATTTGTACTCTGATTGCTTTGTTTGGAGAACATGGATTTGGGTTTTTTTCTTTTTTCTTTTTTTCTGATTGTTCTCCCAGTTAGATTTTGTGGATTTTGTGTGTATGATTAAGGTGGTTATTTGTTTGTTTGGTAAGAAAGTGAAGGAAAATAGCAACAAGTTTCTCAGTCATTTGGCTGTGGTGTTGGAAAATCGTTTCCGGCAGACCCATCTTCCGAACGCAAGAAGGGGGAAGGAGAGAGGAGAGAGCCGTTTTTTTTTTTATTATTAAAATGATGGGTTGGGAAGCACTATTGCTTCCTAACAAAAAAATGTAAATTTAGGGTATCTGCTGGGGGTTAGTTTTTGGTGTTCTTATGGGAGTGCTCTTAGAACCAACATGATCAGTGCCTATAATTCCTCAAATCACTATTAAAACATGTGCTGGCCGGGTTTTGTTTACATCAAACTTCTTGAATCAATTTCTTAAAATATAATGTAGGACATTTATCTTGGGATGTCACAATGACATCCAATTATCGTCTCTGGCCGATGTTAAAATATAAGACATCTAATTTTGGTATACCATCCCATTCATTTGTCTATGATTAACTTAATTCTTATTCATTTCTATCATTTAATCAATATTTTAACATATCTCTAATTTTTTTGTTCTTTTTTCTAAGCATTACAAAGGGGAAGAATACTTCATTTTTTCTTTTTTCTTTTTTTGAAAGGGTTTCTTAAGGTGTATTTGGGATTACGATTTCGTAGACAAAAAGTGCAATTTTAAACCAAATCGCAAAGTCTCCAAGAGGTAACCTAATCGGCTGGGGACCATGCCTCATGAAGCGGAGGTCTCTAGTTCAAATCCCCCCTCTTGAAAACCAAATCGCAAAAAATGAACCGTTTGAAAATTACGTTTTTAAAAAATTACGATTTGAAAACGCAAAAAACTGCTTTTTCAAATCACAAGGAAGGTTTTTTTTTTTTAAGAAAAAAAAAATGCACATAATTTTAAAAGCTAACCTGCGGTTTTAAAGATCAAACTGTGATTTTGTCAAATATTTAACTACATTTTTAAAAATTATTTTTTTAAATTGTATATTTTTAAATTACACTTTTTAAAATTATAAACCCAAACGGACTTTAATCCTGATAAATGATAAATAAGCTAACAGAAGAGATGTATTGGTTGTTGACCAAAAGTTGGAGACCGATAGATCGATAAACAAAAGACATGATGGAAACGGGAAAGCATTCCAAACTCGCCAAACTATCTACAATCTTACCTAGGGATCGTCAAAATTGACTTTGCTCTAAAAACTGAGACTTGGCTGACTGACAGACCGACCGACCGGCCGACCGACCGACCGGGACGTAGGACGTTCGTTCGTTGTATGTCTAATGTCCATGTGTTCGATCGATCTGCATGCTCTTTCTTTAACAAATTTATCCACTTAAAAAGATCGATCGCCTACATTGCATGGGGGCTTCGTTACAACTTACTTGGAGGTGTCTTAATTAAAATCTTTAACTAAAATGGAGTAAGGAGACTCTTATACACAAGAGAAGCAATTGTAACATCACAGTCTTACAGTCCTCCATTAAGAAGCTAAGGTATATGGTATGGGGAATGGTTATTAAATCTATTAGAAAAAAGAATAATTTTTATTAAGAATCAAAAAATATGGAATGAAGTAGTTTTGTAGTAGTCATTATTATTGCTCATTAATGAGAATGGCTATTCTTTTTTATTATATACTCTAACAGCAAGCTAGGCTAGCTATTCAATTTCACCTTCTTCTATTCCTAATAAAAGCACGCTATTTATTTTTTTTAATAGAATAGTCATTCTGCGTACCAACTGTAACCGTTTCATATTAGTTATTTAGAGAGCTTCAATTGCAACGTACTTAACTAGTTTTTTTTGGAATTATAGTAAATGTAGATGTGATTAATGTTTTCTTTGAACCGTTTCAAAACCACTCAATAACGTACACCATGCGGTTTTCGCATGACGTGACTCTAACGAGGACATCCGATTGTAACTTGGCCAATTGGATCTGGTCTTTCATGTTGAGCAACCAAACAACATGCATGGAGGCCAGGCCTATTTCTGGTGGCATATACGGTTTTTTGTTTCAATTATTTAATCGATAAGCAGCTTCTCGATCTATTTGCAATTTTTTTCCTCCCAATAAATAACTCCAACTCCCTAATTAATTCCCACGTTTTGTCTCCAGCATCCAACTAAATTTCAACTGCAACTAATTGCCTTCATAGAATCTTTTTTGTTGCATATGTATATAGGAATCTGTTGTTCAATGATGATGCATGCAGGAGATCACCAGTTACAGTCTAGAATATTATTCCATGCATCACCAACTGGTTTGAAAATTTTATTTCTTTACATATATAATCCATGGGTTTCGATTATCTTAGCTAGGGATGATAAATGATACTAGTGAGATAGAGGCAACAAGGAGATTGCTACGGCTTAGGCCAATAAATAAGCTAGTAAAAAAAAAAAAAGAGAAAAATTAAATAATAATTTGTTTTTCTTTTATTGATCACTGTTAAAATATTTTAATACTATGATTAAATATATTCATGGCTTCTCATATTAGAAAACTAAATATGCTCATTATGGCCAACGCAGACATTATATATATTCTGATTCAGGGGGATGATGTTATTAAATATTGACTATTTAATAATTTGAAGGCTACTGTAGTTTTAATGAATTTTCCTATATATATATATTCAATGACCTTTTTTTTTCCCTGATGATAAACTGAGATTTGCTTCCCTTCTAATTGAGTTCTTTCGGTTGCTTAGAACCTTCTTTATTTCTTTCTTTCTTTATCGAACTCCGTATGCTTAATTAATTTGGATAATTAACTTGTCGATCATTAATTTATTTGTTGCAAGTGAATATGCCAAAAGTTGGCAATATTCTTAATCATGTATTAATATTTAATTTAATAAAGACAACCTAATAAATTAGCATAAAATAAGGAAATGATACAAGCTAGGTTGGAATGGTACATATCATGTGTACGTTCTTCGATCTTGACTTCCAACCAGATTTCTTTTTCTTCGTAACTTCCATGCCCGTGCAACAAGATGTCAACCTGTAAGAGTATTGATCGATCTCCCTTTCAACAATTTGATTGTCCGGCGCAGGGCCATTTATAGGAGTTTATAGTTTTTTTTTTTTTATTATTATGAGAAGTATATAATATTAAATATGAAATATTCTCATTCTTTATTATTATATATTCTCTGTTATTAATAATAATAATAATAATAATAAAATGGTCTCATCCAATAAATTACTCCAAAAATTGATCGTACATTAGCATCAAAAAATGTGCTGAAACCTAAGCTAAAAATTTCCACCTGCCTGGTCGTGTCCAACTTCGATTCATCGATTGCCTCAATACCATTAGTTAGACATAAGTTAATTAATTTTCGCATGTCATAATTCTTAATACGTAAAAAGAGAAGTATTTTTAATTAATTAGGTTAAAAAACTAATATCTATATTAAATTGAAATTGAAGTTGGCAAAACAAGAAAAAAGAAAAAAATGAAGGTAAATGACCGACACAGAAAGACAAATGCAAAATCAAAGGTATTAATTGTAGGTTACAGTCAAAATAAACAGCACAAAGCCACAAAGTACTAACTTGTAAGATGTACCCAACATTCCTAGAAAACCCTAGGTTTCCTATTAGTTGTCTATTAAATTGATATATATATATATATATATATATATATATATATATATATATATATATAGGTTTAAAATGTATCTTGCAGGACCAAAAAATTCAAGCAAGGCCTCATATGTGACCCAAACACACATCTTAGAAATTCCGGTGGATGGATATACTAATTATTCAAGGGAATGGAGGGACTCCTATATGACCCAAATATTACCTACTTAAGAAAGAGGACTCAGCCCACCAAAGAAGGCCTAGCCGACCTATGAGTCAACGGGCATAAGACCATTAAAGCAACTATAACGACCTAGGAAAAAGTATTAGCTACATTTGTGTTATCACCCTAAAATGATTAGTCAACTTGGAGCTTCCCTAAAATCCATTATAAAGTCCAATTTCACCTAATAACTAAGCAATGTAAAACTTAGCACTGATGACTATCTTTATCAATCACCTACCCTATGTGGGCTACTTATCTCTTTCCAATATGAGATCGAAGTACTATTACAAACTCATCCCTTAAACCACTGACATCCTCGTAAAGGCCACGTCATGCGGTGCTACAGTAACACATGGCCTGCGTTACTAAGTGGCTCCGATACTATTTGTAACGACATAAGGAAAAACGTTAGCCACATCTACGATATTATCCCTAAAATGACTAGTGAATTTTGAGCTTCTCTAAAATCTCTTATAAAGTCCAGTTTTGCCTATTAATTAAGCAATGTGAGATTTAACACTCATGACTATCTTTATAAACCACACATTCTATGTGAGCTACTTATCTCTTCCCAATATCAGACCGGTGCATTATAGCAACCTAGGTACATCCGCGCTATCATCCCTAAGTCTCCCATGGCCTGCGTTACTAAGTGGCTCCAATACCATTTGTAACGACATAGGAAAAAATGATAGTCACATCTGCGCTATTATCCCTAAAATGATTAGTCAATTTGGAACTTCTCTAAAATTCCTTATAAAGTCCAATTTTACCTATTAACTAAGCAATGTGAGACTTAACACTTATGACTATCTTTATAAACTACCAATTTTATGTGGGCTACTTATCTCTTCCCAATATGAGATCGGTGTGTTACAGCAACCTAGGTACAGGTATGAGCTAACAAGCAGAAGATTCCTCGCCCTGATGATAGCTCACGTAACAAAATCCTCCCCATGCTCTAATGGCTTTCATCAACAAGGTGGACACATCATGAAACAGCGTTAAGTGAGAACCTTCCCACCTAACCCCAAAAAACCCTAAAAATCTCCCATCTGTATAATTAAGGGCCAGAGGCGAGACCTCAGGTATCTTTTCCATTCTACATATTATATCAATAATACTCTCTCTTTACCAGAGAGCTCTCCCTCTCTCCTCCTACTGACTTAGGCGTCGAAATCCCTCTAGCCCTCTAGGGCTAGTGAGCTTCTGACTTCTTGTACATCTTTTGCAGATGGAGCTCCTCCCTGGAAGGCGGCATGAAGTCACTCTGGTGATTCGTACACCAACAGATCTAATTTTTGTATACATTTTAAACACATAACAATTTAGTAAACTAGGTGGGTTGAATGTGAGATAACTTTATCCAAAAGTTAAAACCTTCTTATGAAAATCCTTGTGGCATAATATGGTACCTATCAAGATTTACTTGTTAACCTAATGGGTTAACATTTTGGTTTTCTAAATGAAGATCATAAGATTGTGTTACAATCATAAATTTCTCACACGACTTTAGTTCATTAATCTTAACTATATGTATATGATGTCTTGGACACTCTCCCCTTATAATCGATTTTCAAGAATGAGTTAAATCTAAAGTTTATCATTCGCTATCATAGTCAAGCACCACATCATAGGTTTGAATCACGGAAGAGACAACCTATAAAGTGAATCACCATAGACATCAAATTGATTTAGAAGCTTACATGTGACAGTATTAAACCAAATAAACCTTTGCCATTTATTGTCCTTAGATGACCTTAAACCAGGAAGCAAGACCAAGAAGTTTAAGCATTTGATATTTAGATTATATGGGGCCATGCTCATAAATTACTTGAACAAAATATATATATATATATATATATATATATATATATATATATATATATATATATATATATATATATATATATATTGTATCATCATCATATGATCTTCAAACTGAGAACCTTGCGTTATTACTGCTTGTGATTTATAAACCTTTTGATAACCAATTGAGTGCACTGCATAAATAATGTTTAATTCATGTGCATTCTTACTCACTAAGTCGTCGATATACGCTTGTACCTTTCCACCTGTAAAGCATGCGTTGCTTTAAAGTTGAGCCTTTTGAGGATGAAGAAAATGGTAGTGGAGGAGCCATTTTTCTTGGTGGTTATGGACAATTTGGCCCAACTCATTTTTGGGGAGTTTGACCTCGAACTGTCAGAGATTATAATGGATGAGCATTTACGGGAAAGAGAAGTTGGCTTTTATCTCATTGTGTGTATGGAGTAAAGCTCCTCAAGTTGATTGTGAAGTTGTTGTTGGTCTTATTTGAGATTGCAATATGACTAATGAAAACCTTGATGAGCTTAACTTTTGGTCTACCTGAACTTGTTTAAGCTTTTGTGCTTTTAGATTTGATTTGTAACGCCTACACCAAAAAGGGCCTAGTCTGTTTGCCTTAAAGCCTCAGAGGCGTAAGGTTATTTATTAGGACGCCAGAGCACTTGTAAACTACTACCATACATGCCATGAAAAAAAATTATTTTTGCGGAAGCATAAGTTCTTAGCATAAAGAGTACATAATAACACAACTTAATAAGTTAAGTGATCCTTCTTCTTCTTCTTTTCATCTATGCCCGATGCACTTGCTAATATAAAACATAGTTTGACATAATATAAATGCAATAAAAGTAACATAGTGGATGATATGATGACCTCCAAAAGCCTACGCAATTCGGTCACCTACCAATCTGCCTCAAAACTTGAAAAATGGGAGAAAGTAAGGGGTGAGCGAAAGGCTCAGTAAGTAATACTTCCCAACCGAATTAAAACGATTGGTTGAGGGAAGACAAATAGCAACATAAGTGAAAAATAGTCGCCGTAAGAAAAATGTGTAACACTGAAATAAGGTGTAAATTTCTTAATAATTTAAATACCATAACCTTTGTAGTTTTTTTTCCCATCTGGCCTTGCTTACAATTACACTTCGCATGCATGGGGTTGTATGATCCAACTTTTGAGGATCATGCAACACCGTGGCCGCGGATATGCCTTGGCTAACTGATTAACTTATTGGTGCACTCAGCATGTCAACTTAATGATGGCCACACATTTACATAACCGTAACTTCAATGCGGTGCACTCCATCCTGGTTCGGTACCGTACTATTAACTTTTCCTTAGACCAAACGTCTTAAAACCTTCATTTACACAATGTGGTTCCATCTTACACATGCTTATTATTTGCTTCCTTAAACTTTCAATAATCATATAACTTAGCATGTGAAAAGGGTACAACTTCTTTACATAAAACTTTCCTTATTGGTATGGAAACTTTCCTTATTTAGAAACTTGTCTTCATTTGAGAAAAATTACTAAAATAGAAGCTTTTCTCATTTGAAATTATCATTTTGATACTGAGCATTTGTACCCACTTTTGAGTGACAACATAGTTATAAAATCCTTATGATATTATAAACTTTTAAATCATATATATGATTACATTTAAAAAGGGGACATCTTTCACCGACAAATTGTGAGAAATGTCATAACAAGTACATGTCATTAAAATATTTAAGGTAATAATGAAACATTACTTTGCAGGGTAATTAAACTTTGAAAGTAATCTATCATAATATGTATAATACGAAAGTGATAATTCTTAGAATTAAAATGCATTTGAAATGGGTAAGGAGTACCACTTACCACCTCGCTATTACGATAAAGGTAGGCGAGGATCTACTAAGACCTAAACAATAAGGTTCATCTAGGTTTGCCCAGAGCTAGATACTCAAAGACCGTAATCAAGAGTCTGTCCTCCCTTATACAACCTTTCTGACCTTTTTCCCATATTAAAAGAGATTTTCTTTTTCTTTTTCTTTCTTTGTTTCTTTTTTTTTTTTACTAGGTCCGAAATTAAGTTATTATTTACAAAAATATATTTCATTTTAATCTCACTTATTTTACTAGTATTTTTGTGTTCTTTGAATAATGGAACTCAAGTGGAGTTAGTTTTGGAATTTCACTTAAAAAATTTATAAATCTTTTTATTTCAAAAAAATCTCAAAATTGTTTTTATGAGGGCTTAGGTCAATAATGACCCATTTGGACATTCTCCCAACTAAGTTAAGCACTAAGGCCCATAACTCATTAAATGGATCTAAACTAGTACTTTTTACTTAACCTACTTGGCCCATTGGTCCAAAACACATCTAAAGCTATTGACTTAATAAGTTTTTGGATCAAACACCCACTCAAACATGCCATGGAAATAATTTTTCAAATTTAAATCAAAGCATTTCTTGATCCCCGTATATGAGAAATAACATACTTTCTTAAAATAGTTTTACCATCACTTTAAGTGTTAACGTTTAGAAATATTTTATCACTCAAAAGAAATATACTTAATACTTTTTGGTTATAAAAGATTATGACCTAATTTAAAACCTATACTCACTACTCATTCTTGAAATCACTTTTCACATCATTATACAACTAATGAACTTTTAGTATGAGATCTTAAGTCATTTCCATGAAGAACATTATTAAAGGGTCATTATGAAGTTTTCATTTTATTTTATTTTTATTTTTATTGGGAAAAGTATTTTCTACAAAAAGATAAAAATTTTGTAAACATAAAACTTAAGTAATTTTTAGGTTATAAAACTCTTATCTTACAAAATCACGTGTTTTGGTTACTAAATGGCTTCATAAATTCTTATTAAAAAAAAAATGGTGGGGTTTATGAACACTTTCTTTTGGGAACCTAACAAAATATATGGTCATTTAATAAAATCATCATAGTCATATTTTCATGGTTTAAACAAGGATTTATACTACTTAAACAAAATTTCTCATCTAGGTTTAAGCATGACATTACAAGGTTTTAAATACCAAAGTAAAATATGACAAATATGACATACAAATTAAAGTATAACATAAATTATAACTTGAAAAAGGAGATGATGGATTACTTACAAAGTTAAGGTAAATCACACTAGAACTCAAAGGGCTTCTCTAATGAAAAATGAGTAGGATGAGCTATTGGAAATGGATGAGAGTGTATGAAAATGAAAGAGTAGATAAGATGAAAATGGAAGGGGTGGGTCGTGTGAAATGGGGAATTGAAGGGTAAAGAACAAGCTTCTTTACTTTGAGGAAATCAAAAAGAAGTTATGCTCTTCAAAATATAGAAAAGTTTCTCCTATTAACTAATCCAACCCATGCAAAATTTACTTTTCTTTTTACCAAGATGGTCATATGTATGGAGTGATTTGTGATACCAAGGAAATGTAATTAACAACTATTATCTTTAATTAAACATAATTGAATGTTGTTAAATTTAATTAACAAGGGTTATGTTTTAATTATAGGTTAAATATTATTTATCCCCCTAAACTAACAACCATTTTTTATTAAGCACCACGAGCTGACAAGTGTCATGATTTGGCCCTTCAAACTGTCAATCCGTTATTATTTAGCTACATCCGTTAGTGTTGGTCGTTATGTTGGATGAAAAATCAAGTTTAACCAAGTTTCAAAAATATATTTATTTTGTCCATTGAAAAACCAAAATTACTCTTTGTATCTATTAATTAGTAGAAAAATACTACTTTTTTTTTTTTAAAAAAAAAAAAAGAAAAAAGAAAAAGAAAAATAGTCTTTAAATTTGTTACAAATAGAATAAGGACAGATTTTTAAGAAATTTCATACAACCCACATATAAAATTGACATGTGTCATTTAAGCATGCGAGAAACACATTTTTTTTATTAATGCTATTAAAAAAGCACGTAAGAAACACATGTTATTAAAACAACACGTGATTCTCACATGCCAAGGGACACATGTCAATCTTATATGTGGGTTCTATGAAATTTCTTACAAATTGATTTGTAAAAAATTTATGTCCATAGAATAATTAGTTTTTTTATTTTTTGGCCCCTGAAAAGTTTTTTCGTTTTTATACCATCTGACCCCTTAAAGTTGAATTTTTAGTTCCCTGACCCCTGCCAACATCTATTTATTCCCAACTGTTTCTGCTTTTTTGGCCTTTCGGGTAAGATGAAGATCGCTTTCAATCGTTAACTGAGCTGAGTAAAACTAACCTGCCCGGATAGGGCCCCGCGCGCAAAGCAGCAAGCCATCGAATCCATCGCCAGAGCTCCTCTCTCTGTGTAAACCTGACCATGTTCCTCTCGCCCTCCAACTCCACCGCAACACTAACCCTCTGAAACACCCGCTCAGCCACAGTCCCAGCAAAAATGTCACTCACACTCCAAAACCTCTTCACGAACTCATCCTCTCGTTTCACCCTCTACTTCCCTCCCAAAACCTCTTATCGCTCTCGCCGCCTCCCAACAACCCCCCTACATTCCCACAACTCAACCCACAAACCCCAACGCCTTTACACTCTCACTTCCTCCAAGACCCACCACCGAACTCGTCTCCGAGCTTACGAATCCGATGCTACCTTACGCAACAGAAACGACATCGTCGGGGTAGGTTTCGATTTCGATTCGTTTCTTTCGATCGCCGAATTGCTCTGTCTCGTTTCGTCGGCGGTGGCCGTTTCCGTCGGTGTCGCGGCGAGTCTGGGCTGGAAGAAGGCGGTTCTGGTGGAAATGGGGAACAGGGTTTCGGTGTGGGGGGTCGTACTGTTGGCCGGTGGGGTTGCAATCGGCGCGTGGATTCGGAAGCGGCAGTGGAGGCGCGTGTGCCGGGAGACGGTGAAGGGTGGGGTGGAGGTGAACATGCTGGAGAGGGTTGAAAAATTGGAGGAGGACCTGCGGAGCTCCGCGACGATCATTCGGGTCTTGTCGAGGCAGCTTGAGAAGCTGGGGATAAGGTTTCGGGTCACGCGCAAGACTCTCAAGGATCCCATTGCTGAGGTAATTGAAGCATTATGATTCATGAGGTGCTCTTAGTGTCGTTAAATTTTCTTTTTACTTGTTGAAAATTTGTTTCAATTTTCATCCAACAAGGCAATTGAAAAATTTCCGCTCGATGATGGGATCGAATGCTTCTTTGCTAGGAGGCGATTCAATGAAGAAAAGAAAAAAGAAGAATAAAAAAGGAAAAAAGAAAAAAGAATACCCAAGTACTTAATATAGTTGTGTATTTTAAGACCAGTCGAATTATATGATCGCATGGAAGTATGTCCAAGTTGGGAAGATGTTGAGAAAAATTTTAAAAATTAATCTTGGGGAGTAACAAATGTAAGCTAGAGATAATAAAAGAAACAATAGAAGAAAAATGAATCAATGATTGAGGACCTTCATTCACATCGAGTTTGACTAGTGGAGTATTATAGGAGAAGATATATATAAATCAGTTTGGAATTGCACTTTTCAAGATCAGGAACTATTGTGATGGATTTCTTGATAAGGGTGTTTTGTGTTATTGGTTTGTTTATTTATCGAGGTATTGTTTGTGCTGCTTTTGTTAGTAGAGTCTGGCTATGCCCAATTCAACTAAAAGCTGTTTAACACTCTATATATGTCTCAGTCATACAATGATTGCTTAATTGTATACATGACAACCTTGCTCCAGTATTAGGACGGAATGGCTTTCAAAACTCAGACCAAACACATTGATATTGGATCTAATTGCTTACATATGGAACCATAGACAGTTGTGAACGTTTTTACCCATTAATTCCAACAATTAGTATAATTAAATTTGTATCAAGCTGGCACGTACAAGTCAGTGGGTTCAAGTCTTGATTGTATAAACCCCTCCTAAACCCCTTGCTTTTGCAGGACCAGCACCAGGTAGTAATCTTTTTATGACTAACGTCAATGTCTTTAAATTGCACAGTTGTGCCTGATTGTTTGTAATCTTAAACCATTCTGTGGTCAAAATGGAAGCTTAATTCTTGAATTACATTCAGGGCGACCTTGCCTTGCTTCTGTGCATAGGCGAGAACACTTGATGCACATTATAATGCACTTCAACTCAAAAAAAAATGATTATTCTGCTCCTCAGTATCAGCATGTTACTTTTGTTAATGCATATGTGGATTTCAGTTATGGATCGATGCACTATCTATAATTTTGCCTACCCTTGTCCTAAGTTCTATGTCTTGACATGGTTTGTAGCTCAAAGTCTGTTTTGATCCTTTTCTATCTAATCCTTTTGAAGATTGTAGAGCTAAGTAGCGGGTGAAAATTGAGTCCAAGCATAGGAATATCTTAGCTCCAACATTATTTTTGGTACTGAAGAAGGCAATATATATATGCAGACTTGCAGAATTATATTTGCAAACATAGGGCATCTAATAAGTTATCTTAAGTGATTCATATTCAAGGTAAGCTGCTTTTGTGCATGCTAGGTTGTAGTATCTTGGTTTTTGGATGACGACGTAGAGGAGTAGATGTGTGATTGGATTGTGTATGGCTATGTTGGACTCTAGGAATTTCAAAATAAGTTAAAATAAGATGGATGCTTGGCATGTACTTTTAAGTAAAAGTTAGCGGGCTATGAATGCATAGGGAGATAATTAGAGGGGGAGAGTAGATATGTTGAATAGGACTATCACTCGTTGGCTTGTGTGGTTATATCCACTGGGGCCAATTTCATTGACATTGCTCTCCCGATCAGACTAGTGGCATAGTTTAATAAAATTACCAGTATGATCACATGTGCATTCTCAGTAAAGGTTTGACCACCAAGAAATGACAGATTCATGAAATTAGGGTCATAGGGAGAGGATATTAAGGTAATGAGTGTAGAAGGATGAAATAATAATATTAGATGAGTCTTGAAGTGGTGTTTGTTTGGGAGCTACCGCTTGTTTGGAACTTCGGGCACTAGAATGTATGTTTGCTGTCAACGGTGTTAAACAACAAATTGGCATGGCTTATTCTAATTTCACAAATCAAAAGTGCGATTTTAAACTAAATCACAGAAAATGTCTCGTTTGGGAGTACGTTTTAAAAAAATTGCCATTTGAAAACATAGAAAAATCTGCGTTTGAAATCGCAATTCCAAACGGACCCTTAGAAACACTAGTGGTAGCTCCAAATAGTGATCAAATACTAGATCATTAATTTGGATGGTTTTGGTGTATTTTGAAAGGCGACAGTACTGAGCCTAGGAGGATATGTGAATTTTTGTGAGTTGATGGTGAAGCATTCGTGGAGTTTAAGAAGACAGATAAGATCTTAGCCTTTTGTACAAGGCCTGGCTCTTTTCTATAGGTTGATTTGGTTAGTATCCCTTCTTCTAACCCGGATAATTGGTGTGAGGAATGGTGGATAATGATAAAAAGATTATATATCACCTTGTTTGTTGGTAACTAGTTTAACTAATTCAATTTTCCAGATTCTCAGTTGTTATAACTTCTAACTCGACTCAACTCAACTCCTATGCCTTAATCTCAACTCAACTCAACTCATCCTAACCGTTTGTTTAAAAATCTTATAGACTGCAGCTTTGGCTCGAAAGAATTCGGAGGCCACTCGAGCATTAGCAGTGCAAGAAGACATTCTGGAAAAGGAACTCGGTGAAATTCAAAAGATGCTGCTGTTAATGCAGGTACATTTAACAATATGCATACTAACTCTGAGGACTATGATATTTGTTTAATAGTTTAATGAGTTATGTGAAGTTGACTCTTAGATATCTGGGTTATTAAAAATAGTATAGACTGCTGATATTATTTTCTGCAAGATTTTTTTGTATATTTGAGCAGTAGCTTATGTTTCTTTTTGCTCATTTTGGCTAGATGCTCCATTTTGTATATTTTTTGTGTACCTAGGGGCGTCTTATGCTTTTAATGGTATGTGTTGATTACTTATCAATAAAAATATTATTTTCTGCAAGATTTGATCTCTAGATTGCAGGTTTGTCTCCGTAATTAATTTCATTTTCCCTTTTTTTTTTTTTTTTTTTTTTGTCTGCACGAGTACTTTTATCTCTGTTTGCAAGTGTATTCCTCTGATTTCTAGATGTATTTACTATGGTGCTTTGGGATTGCGTATCAATATCATTGGTGGTGAGAACTATGTATTGGTGCCATAACATGCATTATTTCTTGAACATAATTTTTAGGCGCTAAAATGCTTTCAATCTGACTCTAGTTTCTTGATTGGGTGTTATCTGTAGGAGCAGCAGCAAAAGCAACTTGAGCTGATTCTTGCCATTAGCAAGGGGAAGTTATGGGAAAGAAAACAGGAACAAAATCGAGAACAAGATACGACTGAAACACTCAATTCAGCTGAAGAGGGGTTAAAACAGAAGCAAACCCACCAAATTTAAGCTTTGGTACAAACAAGGAAGACAAACTTATCATTATAAAGCAACAAATTCTGAAGGAATTTTTCTAATGTTGTTCTTGCAACACGGGATCAAATTACAGGGCCTATTCTCGTCTGAGGCAGTTGGACTTGCTGGTTTCCCTCATAGCTATCTCATGGGGGGCATTGCATTTTCAGCCTGGGGAATTTTCCTGGTCTTTTTTAATCACCATTTTGGAGCTTGAAGGAAAAACCACAGAGGAAGAATAAAATGGAGATGTACTTACTTTTTGTTAACATATATAGCATTGTACCCAATGAGATCCAGGTCCTGCTCGCTCTTGAATCTGTTATTGCAGGTTGCAGGGTGATAGAATTCATTTTCATTTTGATGTTGCGGGCATTGTTTGATTTCCTTGTAATCATATTGTGAACGAACTCCATTTCTTTTAAGCTGACTTTGCTATGGAGTTCCTCCTATTGTTAGCTAATATTTATCAGTTATTTAGTTGGTCGGAATGCAAGAAATTTTTTTCATAGTGTCACTGACATCTAAGTCTTTGCATTTTGATTATCCGAGTCCCATTGTGTCAATGCCTTGGTTTTTTAAATAATTCAGGCCACCCACACATAGAGAGCTGTGAGGCTTACCTAGTTACCTGTCTCGAGCAGTTTGAGGTTCGGGCTGCGGCCCTCTTCTCTGCTATTCAAGCACCCCAATTGCAGGGTCGGAGATCCTGCTCCGAAACTTATAGTCCTTTGTCTTTCCAAGTAAGATTGGGCTATAATTTAATTTTAATCCTGCTGAAAATATAGTAGTACCAACTCGATCTTATCTCCTCTTTATCAAATCACGTGGATCCAAATTTAAACGAGTAACATTAAAAATATTATTTTACTTGAGTGGCGTAACAGTGTTAATCAGTTCTTAATTATTTTTTATTTAATTATTTTTTTTTTTTTCAGTCAAGAGCTGATCCAAAACTTAATGTATAGATAGAGAAAAATGTGATTTATATCTTAAGGCAATTTAACTACATGGCCACCACCACACACACACAAAAAATAAATAAATTTTGGTAATTTGTGAATTGTGACGGATAAAACGACGTCGTGGTTAGCTATGCCTGTTAAGAGTGTTTGCCATTTTTAGCACGTATGCACGCAGACATACGGAGAGAGAGAGAGAGAGAGAGAGAGAGTACCGGTGAGGAAAAATGGAAGAACTTAAAAAGCTAGAGCAAGTACAGAGGACGCTAGGGTTCATGGAGTCTCGTGGCATGGCGACCTCATCCGATCTCGAATCTAATCGCTTCCTCGCCAATCTCATCGTCCTCTTGGTAATCTCTGCCACACTCCTACCAACTTCTATGATCACCTACACTGGACATTTAGACATGGATTTGTCCCTAGTCAAGTTTTATCGACGCAATTTTTTCCTAAATTCGTTTCGGGGAAACAATTTTGAACCAATCATTAGTCAGATATTTCTTACTACTGATATGGTTTTATTCTTTGAAAAATAATACGCTCAAGATACAACCGTGTGGAGAGCTGGGCTTGGAGAAGAAGTGCAGTTTGGTCTCAGAACATATGCCAAAGGTGACTGATTTCCTACATCTCACCATCATTAGGGTGCAATGGCTAATGCTTATAATGTTAATTTCTTGTTTTGTAGATTTCAGCTGCGTTTCTTGAGGAAGCGTCGCTCTTGCTTAGTCGGGAAGGCATAAGCGAAGTGGAAGACAAGCATAATGGTTGTTGTATGCCAGCCATGATCAGTATACTTCTTCTTTTTGATTTGTCCGAGTATTAATTAAATAATTAAATTGATGCAGTCTAAGAATACCCCCCTATTTTCAATTAAAGTCTTTCACATGTTAACTCGTGTGGTCTCACACGTAAAAAGAATGTTAGAATATTAATGAAATGATTAAATTTATTATTTTCTATGAGTTTACACTTTTGGGATAAGCAGTAATTTAACATGTTTTTGTGATGTGGATATCCTTTGTTTGAATGCTTTATTACTTGCCATGTGCATATCCGATGCTCAATTCAAAAATCCTTGAGTGTTACAATGGAGGAAATAGAAAAAAACGTTATACTATGTGGGTTAGCTTTATCCCTTCTTTTGGTTCTTAGAAGAAAATGAAGGGAAAATTAATGCCATTTTCAATCACAAACATTCCACCAGAAATGTGAGATTTTTTGACCTTGGAATATTGGCTTAGATGTTTAAGATAATGATCAATTTCAATGTTTTATTTAAATCATTTTGCCTGTTTCTTGTTTCCCAAAAGATTGTATATCTTTGTGACAAAGGCTTCACAAAAATTCTGAGCAGTATTTTAATTAAGATTTGCAATGTCTTCACAGGCTGTTTTCGAAATTTTGTTGATAATTCTTTGCAACTTGATTGTGACAATAAGAAGGATGCTGGTTTGTTACAAACTAATTTTGAAGACATGGCTATGGTTGGGTTTGATGCAATGCAACGAGCAAATTCTACTCTTGAGGATTTTGTAAGTTCCTGTTTTTTACTTCGTATAGGGCTAAGGTTATCAAGGATTACTTTGTCATCCTTCATCTACTTCCCGGCCTTCTTGAAACATTTTTCAAATACAACAAGAGTTCAGTCTCTTCCCATGAATTAGTAAATTAGGCAGGATTTTTTTTTAACATATTAACAAACTATGTCATCCTTAGCCGGTTCGGTCTGTATTGGGTGATGCCTTCTCGGGTGATAGACTTATTTGCCTGTTGGTGGTCGGGGGGACGGTCTCGAAGTGCGGTCGTGTGGAAAATGGCTCCTTGTTGTCTTATGTGGTGCCTGTGGACGGAACGCAACGATAGACAGTTTGAGGACAAAGAAAGAACCATAGAGGAGCTCATTTCCTTTTTTCTTCATTCTTTGTACTCCTGGACGGCTGCGTATCTAGCACCTCTAGAGATTAGTTATAACGATTTCCTTGTATTGCTTTCTTCTTCTTCTTAATTGTCTTTCTTGTATACCCCCTGTATACTTGATTGCGCTTTGCATTTTTCTAATAAAATTCTCTACTTACTTATCAAAAAAAACATATTAACAAACAACGGGTCAATAATTTTCATATATTTCATCGTAAATGTGAAAGACTTAAATAGACAAATAAAAATGTCGGAGAAATAAAAAAGATGCAGGGTTGTTTGTCTTATTGGCTCGTCAAACATGGGCAAGTTCATAGCTCTTTGGGATTTGATTACCAAGGAATAGAGTCTTTACACATAAAGCCTGAGGATTGGCATTCCATGACTGTCATTTTATATGTATATATGGTTACAATTATCTACGTTCCCAATATGCCTATGATGTAGCACCAGGCTGATTGTTAGCTAGTGTGTATGTTTACCATTTAAGTTTCCTTGGTGATCAGTTGGGCAAATGAGAGATACTTGCATACTAATAATTAACTGCATAATGTGTTGGAGTATTGGAGAAAACATACTTGGTTTCTTCTTTATATCATTTTCTGTAGTCACACAACTTGTTTTTCCTTTTTTCTTTTTTGGTTTTTGTTGAATCAACTATCACAGGTGGAACCCTAGTCTTTGTTTGTTGGTTATTTGGACTTCATAGAAAATATTGTTCTTATAATTTTTATCGTCCCTATTTGTTTGTTGTTGTTAGTAATGTAGAATCAAATGCAAAATCTCATGGTTATAGATTCTCCGTGTCTTGCTTCTTTTATTTATAAGGTAATGCATTTTGATTTAGCAGTGCAGATCGTATTTTATGTTCCACGGAATGGACGTAAACAGGCCGCAATTGTTATTCAAATATTTGCCTGTGCTTTCATTCACAGAAAGTTTTATTTATCAGGTAACAATCTGGGAGAAATATTATGTTCACTTATCTTTTTTATTGACGAGGAGAACATTCATTAAATTTTGATTACCTCTGTTAAACTGGTAAATGGGGCATCTAAAACAATATCTTTCTATTGAAAATACTTGCGCTAGGAGACAATTAGATTGTTCTTTTTCCAAGGGAATGAATCTTGTCATCTTGTGTTTCTTTATCTACTTGCCAATAGAAAAAAAAAGGGAGCTTGTGGAGTAATGAAATTATCTTAGGACATTGTTCAAGTGTAGTTGAATTGCAGAGTGATTGCAGTATCGTTATAAGTTAATCTTTAAGTTTCAGCTACCATCTATTTGCTTTGTTTTGTCCTCAACATTCATTGTTTTGTTGATGCAGCTGGATAGTTTGAATGAGAAGATACTGCATCTACCAACCGGTGGAATCACTGTTTCAGAAAGAGGATGCAAGGTGATAATACAAATGTTATTTTGGGGCCTCACTACTAATGTCTTCTAACTTGCTAATCAACTTTCGCTTGGCCGATATAATTCCATTTGACATACAGGAAGGAAACCAGAGGTTGATTACCAAGTTCACAGATGCATTTAAAAGCAATCCGTTTGTACCACTTGAGGGTCTACTTGAATGCCGTGGTCTTCTGACTGAAAGGCACAAATTCTTGCTTCCTTTCTACATTATTTTATTGAAACAAATGAAGAACTTTATGTTTTGAGTTAAGCTCTCTTTTGCTTGATGGGTTTAGGATAAGAGAAGAATTTAGGCATGGAGAAGAGTATTGGGCTTTAGAAAGAAAGCTCTGTTGTGCACTGATGAGCAAAGAGAAGGTATGTGTTCATCACACAGTATGTTGCTTTTGTGTTATCCTAAAAATGTTTTTGGAAATTGACAGACATTTTAATGAGAATGAAATTTCTATGTTCTTTTAATAACTTGGGGTTAGTCATTTGCAAATAGAATGGACTGCTAGTTATTATTTGAGTTTATGAAGTCCATCAGTTCTGTAATTTAGCAATACTAGTAAATTTATTATTATTACTTTTTGATATCATACTTTTAGATAAAATAAGGTATATATTACAAAACTCAAGGGGCTCTAGAGTTACAATCAATTTTTTTAAGTCTCCTCTAGATGTGAGGAAGTTTTTGAGAACCCTGACCTACATAGGCTCCATCAGCCAATTTAGCCTCCTTTTGAATACATGTACCAATGAGGCTGTCTTGCATCAGCAGTGTTGAATCAATTTGCCTTTGTGTCTCTAAATTATTTATGACCAAACACCTCTCAATATGGCTTACATGCTTAATTCCTTTTTTTTTTTTCCCCTTTTGAAAATATATACAAAATAAAAAAGGAAAAGAAAAAGTTTTTGATTCTGTTATCTTCATTTTAGCATATTGGTGTGGGGGCATCACCTTATGCGTATGAAACTTGCATTATCTTTTACCAATCAATTCTATGCATGATGTGCATGCCTTAAATGAGGAGTTTGCAGGTTCAGTATAGGGAGAACAAGAAGCCATTTTTGATAAAGGAATCATTACACTTCTAATAAATAGTGATTAGCAATAAGATATAAAGTAAAGCTTCAAATAAGTGGGGGAACTAGCTGAAAGAAAGTCAGCATTGAAATGGAAAGGCCCAAAGGAGAAATCTTAGTTATTGACAAGTGACAACTAATAAGTCAATAAGTTGACAGCAACATAGAACGTGTAGAAATTCAACAAGCAGGCATGATTATATATATGTGTGTTTGCACGTGTGTATATAAGGGAATTAGTGAAATGTTTTCTTTTACTTTTGTGAGCTGATGGAAGGAGCCTTAGTTTGTAGGGAAGAATTTAAATTGCATACTATTTCTGAAGTTTCATTCAGTGTTCAATTTTAATTTCGTACTTTAACAGTAATTCAATTTATTGCTGAGCACCTACTGAACAAAAGAGATTTGTTTGGGACACATAAAAGTGAATAGCAGATTGCTATTCATATCAATTTTATGAAGTTGAACAAGATATGCCAGGTGTTCAAATCAATGTAGGAATGGTTTTAGAGAATGGAAAATTAAATTGGACAATATTTTGAGAACTTTGTGATTAGTGAATTGTGATCTTTCATGAAATAAAAGAAATATGGTTTCGAGTATGTCTTTGCATCAGTGACATTGAGATCTGGTGCATTTAATGCAAGGGGAAATTTTATTTGAGTAAAGAGTCCATGTATACTGTGAATGTACTACATTTTGTTTGTCTGGATTTATTATATTTTATCTTAGTTCCTGCATGAAAGGAAGCTGTCATGCCATTTCCCCCAATTTATATTGTCACTTTAGTGTAAGGCATGCAGAGTATAATACTTCTAAATTTTTTAACTTAGGAAATGCTTTCTTTGAATTCTTTCTATAATTTAAAATAATTACTTTTCAGTGGGGAATAGGTATGACCATATTATTCTTAGATTTTGATTGAACTTTTGCTACTCAGATCTCTGTTGAAGATGTGTTGAGGGCAATTCATCTAAAATCGTTTGATTATCGAGTTCTAAATCTTCTTCTATATCAGCTGAGAGGAGAAAAGGTAAATTCCTCTTGCTTGTTCATATACTTCTGCCTTTGTTAAAATTTATGAACTTAATTAGTATACTTTTACTGCTTCCTAAGATGTAAGTTGAGAGAGCACTTTGTTTATCCTTCCATACCTACATTGAATAAAGTAGCAACAATATTATGTCAAGATATAATTACCGCTTTTGTCCTTCCTTAGATGTAAGTTCAGAGCAGGGTTTCTCTTATTTTGTTTTTTCGGTTCTTTTTCAGCCTTATATGGAATACAGTGAGAATGGCATGATGTCAAGAACTAATAACCAAGTTTTCTCAGGTCTTGTGAAATCACAACCTGACTTGTTGTGTTCACAGTTACTCAATTACTGGAATATTTTCCAAAATGCTTAAAGCAATATGGTTACTCTTCACTGTGCACCAACATTCATACTAAAATTCTAAGCTTAACAGTATGATATTATCCTGTAATTGTTATAGTCCAATATGGCGATGCAGTTTATACTTTTGATGTAATATGTCTTTCCATTGTTCTTCAAGTCCTTGGGACAAGCATATTTAATTAGGTTAAATATATGTTTTCTTTGAAGCTGTTGTGAAGGTCAATAATTTGCATATGGAGTTTCTCTCTGTCTCAGAATTCCTAGTGGAGGTATCTGATGATCTGTAAGTACTTCTCTTTTTGTGTCTTTCCATGCTTTGTTTAATTCTACGTGAAAAGTTTTAGTGGTCAATGGTTTACTTTATATTTTTTATAAACTCTTCTCTATTTTAAATGATCTGCTTGAGATTTGGGAACCTTTGCTTGGATGCCTACATGTGGAGCTGCACATGTTCTCAATCTATGAAGGTTGCTCAAGTAGTGCAAAGTACTCAAAATGGTTGGCTGCTTTTGGGAAAATGCTAATTTATTATGTTGTTAGTGTGATGACTAATGCTATTATTTTTCCATGTTGAAATTATTGTGGCAAGTACGAAGCCAGTTTTACTCAATTCAGAGTTGACACAAAATGTGTAGGTTTGACTATGAGGTTAGTTCATTATCGTTTTCATGATTTCCAACTACTATCTGTACGTTTTCATCTATCCAACTCTTTCTCAATACACAATTGCTTTCCATGCAGGATGATGTAATAGAGAATAGTTTCAATGTTTTGCGCATGTTTGTCAGAATATATGGAGCTTCAAAAGCCCCAACTGCGCTGGTGAGTGTGCCATGCAGCTCATTTAGGTACTCTATTGCCACATAAAGCATCAATTGGTTGTCCATAATTCGTTTTGAATCTTTTTTTATTTATTTATCTTTTCCAATAACAACAAACCCAAAAAACCCAAAACACACAGGGTTACAACAAACATAAATCGCTTTGAATCTATTCCAAGCAATTGTGATGCTCAAACTATATAGGGATTATTTGTCAGTCATCAACTTTGATT
Organism: Alnus glutinosa; assembly: GCF_958979055.1. Taxonomy (NCBI): domain Eukaryota; kingdom Viridiplantae; phylum Streptophyta; class Magnoliopsida; order Fagales; family Betulaceae; genus Alnus; species Alnus glutinosa. Next base: position 21,045,397 of record NC_084899.1, on the reverse strand, counting down.
TTTTATTTACAGTGTTTATTTTCGAAACAATACTAGGTTGTTTTGAGGTGATCAATTTATTTGGATTTTCTTGTTTTTGTTTTAGCAATAAAATACCCCCCCCCCCCTTTTTTCGGCTTCAAAAGTAATCAGATACAAAATAAAAAATAAAAAAGTCTGTTTCTTTTGTTTTCAGGCAAATCTAAATCTGCGTCTTAATTAATTTGTTGCGGTGGGTTTTAAAACAATTACCGGAATTCAGTGATGTGCTTCAAAACACACAGCATTATTTGCTGAAAAGGATGGCCCTAGTTACGATCTTCTTTTCTATCTATTATTTTTTTAATACAATTACAAGTGTCTACGCATAGCTTGGGTAGTATGCCGTACGCTGATTTTTTACTTTCTTTACTTTTTTTTTTTTTTTTTTTTTTTTTTTTTTTTTGTTCTTGTTCATTTCTATCCTCTAATTGGGGGCACATCTGTATACTTCCTGTGTACTAGGGTTGCGCCCTTCTGCGCTTTTTAATGAATTCTTACTTATCAAAAAAAAAAAAAAAAAATACAATTACAACTCAAGCATCCCTACAAGATTGAAGCCATGAACGATCATGGCAGTGGGTTGCTGCGCTAGCTCCCTTTAGGGGATTAGTCTCACCGAAGGTGGGGACACCCCTGTTATCAAAACAAAAAAAAAAAAAAGATTGAAGCCATGACCGAATCCTCCATTGTTTATGGGACAAGGAGATGCCATTTGGTCTAACTATCAAAAAATTATATCCATGACTCTTCGTAGGTGGCCCTAGCAGTGATACTAGATGCCTGGACCCATCAGTAGTTTTGCCCTTTACTTGTTGAAACCCTTTATTATCAGTCAATTAATTCAATGGAATGATTCTAGCTGGTTAATTCACAGGATCTTTATGGTAAACTTTCAATTTTTTTTCTCCCCCCAGGCAAAATACATTGCTGAGGCTGAACAGAAGTACGAGAGTTTACTGAAAACCTTGGATCCCCAGCTATCTTTGAATTACCAGAAAAGATGTGAAGAAGCCACCAAAGAAGGTAATTTGCTACTCTGAAGGGTTTGATATTATGATATCAAGCCTCTTCCTTCTGTCAACATTAATTCTCTGTTCTTGAAATTTTTTAGGAGGGAAGATATCTGGACATCGACTCGGAACATGGAGTATACCACCTGTGATTGGAGATGAGGATTTATATCGATCCAACTTCCCAGATTCTAAATGAACAGAGGCATCTGGATTAACATTTAGTTGATGAAGTGGGTTGAAATCTCTAGACTTTTACAATCTGATTCATGCAGCATGCTTTTAAAACCCTTCTGTGTCCACAAAAGTTTACTGATTTTATTTCTACTCTGATGTTACAGATGTCTTGAACGGGCGATCTGGGTATCATTGTAGAACCCAACTCCACATAAACGACAGAATGAGCAGCAAGACTAAAATGTTTTTGAAGAGACATAAAACAGTTTGTGCAAAACACATAGTCCTTGAGCTCCTTCCGTTTCAACTAATGGATGATTTTTAATTATTAAACGAGAGAAAACTGATATATAACTGTGTTCAGGGAAAAAAGAATGCCCACTTGGAAGAGCAAGAATTCTACATTAGTTAAAACTGATATATTGCAGAAGACTGTAGTGTTTGGAGCAACAGCTCAAACAAAAACACCGACAACCACTTACATTCTTTACCCTTTAAAACACATTTCAGCTTTGCATTGACTTTGCTCCCTGAATAGACTTCCCATCACCTACTGTGAATGTGATAAAATTCTTTATTGTTTATGTAATTTTAGAATCTTCCTCTAACTCTAGGTACAATTAAGAGGGATTTTATTCTGCCAATTAAATATTTTTTCCTTTTAAGAGATTCTCCATAGCCCAAGCAACAAAAAAAAAAAAAAAAAAAAACTAGTCTTTGTGAATAAATTCCAAATGTGTCTCATAATGGCTACCTTGTTCCACTCCTCTATCCTTTTGAGTTCCAAACCCCTTCTTTTTTAGGTACACATCGATTCCCAAGCCACTTTTGCTCTAGAATTTGTATTCTCATTCCTTGTCCACAGAAATTGATTCAATTTATGTTCAGTGATTCTAATAACCTTTTTTGGAAGAATGAAAATGCTAGACCAGCATACTTTTGGATGTTGTACAGGACAAAAGAAAGAAGTTGCAATCTTCCTGATCGAAAACGGCGATTTCTTTGATAACCAAGAATTGATCCTTGCTATAATCTTTTCCATTAATAATGAGCAATCATAAACTGTTAACTTCCTCGTAATCAAAGGTATCCCCAAATATCTAACATGAAGAGATCCTTCTTTCACTTGTTAGCAATCGAGAATTTGTTGTTTGAGGACGAGAGGGATTCCACTGCAGCAGACAGTACTCTTGCACGGAAGGGTGCATGTGCACCATTTGTTTGATGAAAGTTCCAAGAGTTAAGTATCTTGATTGGGTCTTGAAAAAATCAATTATGTTGATTTTCTTAGGGTTGAAGATGCGCGATTTTAACGGATGGAGGTGAGGTGAGGTTTGATGCGTTGAACCAGCTGCTCACCACTTGATTGTTAAACTTCAAATCTATCTATTAAATCTATCTCACGTGGAGGAGGAAGATGAATTTGTTGAGGGGGATTCTTCAGTAGATTGAGACTCTTCACCGATCTATGACATCTATCATTACAAAGAGGAATCTATTGAAGAAGGTAAGTTTTTCGATTGATACCATAAAAATTGTTGAAGAGAATAATGTACACCATGTGTTTGATCAAAGTTTAACGAGTGAAGTATCTGGATTGGGTCTAAAAAAATCAATTATGTTAATTTTGTTGGAGCTGAAAATTTTATGTTAGTTTTTTCTAATCAAAATTTTGATTTTGATTTTGGCATGTTGGGGAAAAAAAAAATTGAGCTAAAGAAAATAAGTAAAAGGCATGTGAAGATTAATTTATCTCGAGTTGGTGCGAAGAGTTTTAGATATATTATTGAGCGTTATATTGTGGTTGGTTGCAAGTTGTTTCTCTTATGGCATCAAGTTTTTTAGTTATTGTGGACATGACGGAAGGGATTGATTGGACATCCAAAATATCGAAGCAAAACAATTTGAATTCGAGGGCGAGTTCCCTCCAACCCAAGGAGGATGATGCATGCTAATTTACAAAATGACCGGTCATAGTAAAACGACCAAATCTTGTGATACTAATATCGGATGAAGACAATCACTGCGGCGTTACAAAGCTTATTCATATGGGTACAAAGTCATATTAAATGGAAAGTTTCTAATTTCAACATTTTCTACATCAAAATGGATTGTCAGCGTAAGTTTCAAATTCCAATGTTTGAGAAGTTCGATCGATAATTCGGTCAATCAAAGAGATAAGGACCATTCATATCTCAAGAGCTGTGGTCAATTAAAGTTGTTCATTGTTCTGTCTCATTCGATTGAGTTGTGATATGGTACTTTTGTAATTTATTTAAGCTTAGTAAGGATGAACCGTTTGGGTGTTGAATTAGAATATTATTCTAATTTACTGTGCGAATTACGAGGTTTAACTTTGTGAGATAAAATTTGAAAAAGTTGAATAAAATATGATTTATTTTTTTTAAAAAAAGTAGAATATTATTCTACATTTTATTCAAACCAAACACACTTACTTGCCCGACTTCAATATTTTTCTTAGTTTCTCGGTAAGATACACTCATGAATTTTATTTTATTTTATTTATTTTTTTTCAGTAATTCAATTTCCTTGGATTTGCAGAAGAGTTGTGAATTATTATGCTTGTAGATTCAGCGACCCACTATGTTACGGTCCATCAAAATTGCAGCCAAGATTTACAATTGTTTGAACATCTGCTTGGACAAATAAGATAAGCCCCATAAGATCCCTCAATCATTCAAGGGTTTAGCATGCAACAATTTAATCAACGAATTGAGCTAATCTCAATCAAGCAAACTACCAAGCTGCATGTGTGCTGCCATTTAAATTCAGAAACAGGAGGAGAGAAAAGAGAAAATTAGTGAAGGTCGCAGTGGGCAAGGGCAACTGTACGCAACACAATCAACGTATGGACAAAAAGGAATAATATATATATATATATATATATATATATATATATATATATATATATATCACATATAAATGGGAGTCAATAATTAATAAGTCAGGCATTATTTACAACCACAAGAATTTTTATTTTATTTTTTTTAAAAAAAAAATAGAGAAAAAAAGAAAAAGTCAGGCATTAGGGTGTCGTCCTATTACTGGCTGAGTCTCAAGCAGTCCTCCAGTGAAGTTATTTTTTATTTGTTGGTTTCGTCCACTTCAAGTCTTCTATCTGTACACAACTGGGGTTGGCTGTGCCTGTCATCACATCACCACCGTTGAAACCCTGGAATATTAGTTGTCAAGATTTGTACCATATGATTCTTAGACGTAACCTCTCCATCAACCTGAGAAAGTAGTACACTAAAAGTTACAACCATGCATGCAGTATTTAGAAGAAGAAGAAGAAGAACAAGAAGAAGAGAGAGAAAGGTTTTGGAAGCGGCGCAGAAGTCCCTCTCATCAGTACCAACCATTTTGCTCTCAGAATAGTAAGCGATAGAGTCACTGATAGTCATAGATGAAAACTTGTAAAGGGATCGAAAACCATCTTTTACTCTCTTTGATGATAATCACTTGTAAAAGAAAAAAAGAAAAAAAACCAAAAGCTAAACCTCAAACAGTGAAAAATAAAATGCCTTCTCTTTTTCCATTCTGGGTTCACTGGAAAAAAAAACCAGAAGAGAGAAGAAACAAGAAAAAAGGTCACGTTTGGGTTACTTTTTACTGTCACCAGTACACTCTGATCGAAATCTCATTTTCAATCTGTTGGCAGCTTTGACTAATTTGAGAGATGCGTAAAAATCTCTGCCACAAATCAGGAAATACGGAAATGGCAAGTAAAAACAAACAAAGGAATGCTGTGAATACCCGTAAAGCTTGATTAGGTATTCTGGCAGAGAGAGACCAGTTTTATTCATTAGGTTTTTTATTTTTATTCTGCTTGAATTGTGATTAATAATTTAGTTTAAATTTATTTATTTATTTGTTGTATTACATGAAAATAGTCGCTGCTCTTTCCCAATGGTTTGTCTCATTTGAGTGGCATCCCAGAAAAGGAAAGACGATTTCAATATTTATATTCCAATGACCTTCAATATTTTTATATATAATATTGTCGTATCTACGAGTGTTTATGATGATATATCATTTTAATTTTTTAGTTTAATGTTTAATGTGTTTTAAGACAGTGAGGTGTATTTATAAAATCGGATTAAACAAGTGACTTACAAGTTAGAACAATAATTTAATTAATAGACTATAAACATCCATGTGCTTTACTTGTTCGAGCATGTGCTCGGACAGTCTAAGCCCAACATATTCGAATTGTCAGAACAAGTTTATTGCACATATTCCGGTCCCAATATGTCAATCTATAGTAGTTGTAGATAAAAGATGATATTAAAGTTTTTGACAAAACATAAATATATGTACTTAGTCTCACTATATATCTATACGAATGTCATGTAATTGAAATGATGTAGTAGTGAAAATCAATCATTAATTTTTTTATTTTTTTTATGAAGTTCTTATAATCTAACTAATATTACTTTTAAAAAGGCTCTCGATCAAGCGTCGTCTCTCTCAAACCCTTCTCTGACCAGATCTTCAGCCAAAACACCATGTGAGGAGCGTTCCCTCCTCCCCCTCCATCCTTTTTTTCAAAATCTTCTCTTCCCCACCTCCTCTCTTCCCTGTCAACTTTCGCCGCTTTTGAGGCCCCTATCTTACTAGAGTTTACTCTAGCACTACTTGCCTCCATGGAGGTTATTATCTTTACGTTTTCTACCAACACTACAACCCTCGCCGACCTTCCCTCTCCTCCACCATGTCCACAACCGAGTTTGGATGGGAATTTGGGCATAGATTTTCAAACATACATATGCGATTCTCAGCCGAATTCAACATAACATGCGCCTCTCCTTCGTGCTCCATGCCATCTTCCGTCTTCGTCGACACTAGCCGCACTCCCTCCGGATCTCCCCTCAATGAAGCGTGGATAGCAAGCGCCAACGAGTGCATCTCACTCGTCAACACGTGGAGAACACGTTCCTCCACCCTTCCTTCCCTTACCACTGTTGTTGGTGGTTTCTAGCAGTCTATGGCATCCTCAGCAGGAGAGAGGTCTTCACGCGCTAGCGCCGGCGACTCCCAACTGGCCAGTGCTGTATTGTGTTGTGTTGTTGGTTTTACCACTTTTGTATTTTATGTATCCTCTTTGTTCTCTCTGTAATAGTTACACAACCGGTATTTGAGTGCTTTAGACTTTTTGTACACCTTTTACACATTAATTAGTGGGGAATCTTGCATTAGCATCCGTGCGAAGACTCATTAAGATCGTATTTTCGCAAACATTGCTTCTGCGTACTTTCATTCTTAGTATTTAATTACTTGGTTACCAAGCCCTAATTTGTTGTAATTTTTTTTTATGTATTTATAAAAAGAAAATAAAGAAAATTAATAATAATATTATTTTTTTTATTTGTTTTATTCTGACCTTTTTTCATACCTATACGGGATTGAAAGCCAACTTTTTATTTTATTTTATTTTATATTTTTATATTTTGTATTCATTTATAACCACTTTCTGGGGCACAATCATATGGTAGGTGTAGTAAATGTTGTCTACGTATTTTCTCTTTCTTATTTATTAAAACGAGTCGCAGTCAAACCGGAAATGTTCTGAATTCTGAACACTGAAAAAAAAGTGAGCCTGCCAATATTCAATGCTCATTTTAACTACTCCCCCCACTTTTTATTTGTTTTTACCCACAAATGTGATAAGCCACCCTTTCGCTTTCCTTCCAGCTACACTCACCGAAAAGACAGCCTTCAAATCAAAAGAAATAGTAGAGCTGTTGTTTTTTTTTACATCTTTTTATATTTACATGACATTCAGTTTTTAATAAAATAAAAAAAAAATAAAATTACAGTTTGGTTTATTTTTCTTGTTTTTACTACAAAAAGGAAAAATAAAAATAAAAATGATATGTCAGTATAAAAGGACCCAAAAAAATACTAGAAGGAGCTATAACATATCTTAATAATAATAAAGAAAAACATTAAAAAATAATGTTGAAATGAACTTTTGACCATCTCATCATAAAAATTAATTGGAGAGTTAAACTCTTTTATAACATTCGAAATCGCATTCAGAAAGACATATTTTTAGAGCCGTCCACGTGAGCAGATCTCTCCCGCGACTCAAACCCATGACCCCTTGCTTTGATATGATTTGTTGGATTGGACCTTTGATCATCTCGTATGAAAATCAATTGGTGTCTACTGAGAGAAGTCAAAGCCTTTTATAGCATTTGAAATCGCACGCTGTAATGCATGTTTTAAGAGTCGTTCGAGTGAGTAGAATGACGCCGTTTCGCGGTTGCACCCAAACAAATAATATTGAGATAAATAATTTGTATTGAAAAGTTGGTAAATAAAATAAAATAAAGGATTAAATACATACTTGCCCCTTGTGGTTTGAAAACTTTATTTTTTACTTCTTCAGTTTTACTTTTTATCATAGGTGGTACCTGTGCTATGAGAAAAGATGCAAATGGTACCTCCATCTATTTTTCCATCTAAAACTAGCAGAAATCCACGTTAGCGCCACGTGGTACCATTCAAAATACGACATGTGGCCATAATATATTTTATAATTTTTTTTTTAAAAAAATTTTAAGGCTTTTTTTTTTATTTAAAATAATAATAATTTTTGGGGTGGCCCTTTTGGGCCACATGGGGGTGGTTCGGCCACTCCTAGACCGGCCGATTTAGGGGTGGCTGAATCACCCTCGTGGCTGATGGGCGTGGTTCGGCCACCCTCAAAGGTAAAACGGGAAACAAAAAAATTTGAGGGTTTTGCCTTGGGGGTGGCCGAACCACCCCCATAGGCCACGGGGTGGTTCGGCCACTCTCAAACCGGCCGATCTGGTGTTGGCCAAACCACCCCCGTGGCCCATGGGGGTGGTTCGGCCACTTCTCAAGGGCAAAACGAGAAGCAAAAAAATTTGATGGTTTTACCTTGGGGTTGGCCGAACCACCCCAAGGCCAAATGGGTGACTGGCCACCCTCTTGTGGCCCAAAAGCCACCCTTACAATATTTTTTTTTTTTTTTTTTAAAAGCCTTAAAATTAAAAAAAAAAAAAAAAAACGTAGCCAAGTGTCGCATTTTGAATGATGCCACATGGCGTTGACGTGAATTTCTGTTAGTTTTGGATGAAAAAATAGACGAATGTACTATTTGTATATTTTCTCATAGCGCAGTACTATCAATAATAAAAAGTAAAACTCATAGGGACAAAAAATAAAGTTTACAAACCACGGGGACAATTTTGCATTTAACCCTAAAATAAAATAAGAAATTTTGTATCTTGAGCAGTTAAAAGCATCCTGGTGAAGATGCTCTTACAGAAATGTGACCAAGGAGTCCTCCAACCTCTGATGTGGACTGTCCCTATTTGTTTCTCTCTTCCGTATTGTTCCTTTCATTGTTCTGCTGCCATCTGCGCCTTGTGATCCCCAATTTATGCACCTCCTTCCTTCTCTCTATTCAAGACCATAAAAATATTTAACCAAAAACTCTGTTTCACTCTGTCTTGATCCGGTTGCTTCTGGTAGAAATTAGTTTTTTTTTTCTTTCTTCTTGTTTTTACTTCGTTTCTTTGACTTCATGGTGACATGATTTTCTTTGATGACCGTGATGAATTCAATTAATTCATATCTTCTTCGCACGGCTACATTAGTTATTGTGGTTCTATATCTTATCTCCCCAGCCTCTGGCTTTAACCAGCAACAGCAGCCTCCAAGTTCATCTCATCGGGTAAAAGCTATAAGCCTGTCTTGGTGCTCTGTCTCTGAATAATTTCATGGGTGTCTTTCTTTATTTCATTACAATGGAACTGGGTGTTTTGTAAATGTGCAGGGCTTGTTATTTGAGGAGAAAAGCAGGCTTGGGTCGACCCCCCCGAGCTGCCATAACAAGTGCAACGAGTGCCACCCATGCATGGCGGTCCAGGTGCCGACCATGCCAAGTCAGCCGGGTTTGAGTCGTTTGGCGCAAACCGCTCCGACGGAGTTCTTCGACCAATCGCCTCGAGGTAACAGGTACTCCAATTACAAGCCATTGGGTTGGAAATGCCGTTGCCAAGATCGCCTTTTCAACCCCTAGAAGAACAGAGTTCATGACAAAATGGTGTTGGGTCTGTAAACTGCCATCGATTTATCTGTAATTTTGTGGTTATTTTTAATTTTAGATTTTGTTGAAGAGGTCCCCGTAATTTCTTTTCTTAAGAAATAGGACGGACATGTCAATGGTGCCACCGGCCCACCATTATATGTATACTCTGAAATTCTATACAATGTACAGAAATCGCAACAGACCTTCCCCCTCCAACTTCATTGTTTCTCATTTTCTTTCTGTTTTTAATTAATCCCTGTTTTAGGACCTTTCATTTTAATTAATGGGATTTTTTATTTTTTATTTTTTGCTTAGATTTCTTGTCTTGCCTTATCTTCTTGGGATTTACATGGCCCATCACCGCTGTCACTGTCTCTGTCTCTCTCTCACTCTCATATCTTTGCAGTAGCAAGCAATCTCCATCAAATTGTCAAAAATACCTCAGCATATGAACTGCTGACGTCGAACAGTTCTTGGTTATTTTGGTGATATATATTATATATATATATATATATATATATAATAGAGTTCTTTTTCGATGGCTGGTTAATTAAATGCTTTCCTTAATAATATCCCAGCACTTGCATCGTACTACCAGTTTGAACTCTCTGGTTTTGTCTTGAAAGATTCCAACCTCTAAATTATTACGTCTGTGTTAGAATCCTGAGATTGTTTTAACAGTATATCCTGGAAAACGTGTTGCTTTTGTGTCTTTTGGGTTTCACTAATGGGTTCGTTGGTTCAAACTGAGTTGATCAGCTGACTTATTTAATAGATCGATCCGATACTCGTTACAAAGAAGTTGGCAGTCTGTTGGCACACAGAGGAGACGTGTAACATGTAAGAGTTCTGTGCTTTTTTTCTGAAGAAAAGAAGAAGAAGAAGAAGAAGACAACATTTGTAACTGTGGCAATCAATATTGGCCATGCCCAGACAGCCAAGAGTTGTGCAGTATGGTACACCTGTCTGTGGATGAGGCAAAAGTCGCTCCCGACAGTTTCCAAAATATCTTTATTGGGCTTGAACAATATTATCACCAAGGACAATTCCTTGGTTATAATATATGGAAACAACTCCTCACATGAAGGTGGACCCTACACACTGGGGCCCGCCTTCATATGAGGGGTTGTTGTGTGATTGTTGTGATGGTGTTGTGTATGAATCAAATCCCATAATATATATATTCATTCAAAATCTACGCCACTTAAAATAACATCTGAAAAATGTCACGTATATATATGGAATATGGTCAAAGTTTTTGAAAAGTGAATATGTGATTTTGTATTTTGTTTGGGAAATGATGACCGTCCCCAGCACCCCATTAATAATAAAAAAATATATTTTTTAAGAAAAAGAGGGTGACGGAGGACGGTCATCCGTCCCTGTTTAGTGGGGCTCATTTTATTTTGAGACGAGTTTTTAAATAAGTGAAAAGTGAAATTTGAAAAATATTTTCTATGGGTGGGATTTATACATAAAAATTCTTTAGTAAAACTTTTGAAAAGTGTGTTTTATATTTCTAAAAAAAAAAAAAAAAAAAAAAAAAATCATGGGTGATTGTGTAGTTGAAGGGTCACCCCTCTCCTCTGTTGAGGCAGTTTTATAACCATCTCTACTTTATTGGGATGACTAAACTACACTACCACTCTCTATTGGAGTTGTTTGTATGGCCATCCCTTCTCCTTCCTTGGAGGTGACTATACAACCATCCTTCTTCTATTTGGGTAGCCACCCAAAGCCACCCTTTTATTTTTTAACAAGTAAACAAGTTAGTCTTTATATTTGAAAAATAAGCATGTAATTTTTCAAAAGTGTTTTGTGTTTTATTTTTTGAAAAGTGTTTAGATTGATAATTTTTTTTTTTTTTTTTAAAAAAAGAAAAAGAAAAAGAAGTGTATTTGAAAAGAAGAAAAGACTTTTCAAACACATTCACTATACAACCTAGCCCTCAGGTTAGCTGGAGCCTTAGGTGGATTAAGCGGCCACCTAAGGCCCCCAATTAAAAAAAAAATCTTAAAAAAAAGGCCTTAATTACCATCAATACACTCTAATAAGGCCCCAAAATTATGGTAAAAATAAATTTAAGAAATGAATTAAAATTAAAAAATGCTAAAAAGATATGGAAAATCTCAAAAGTAATGAAAGCATTAATTACTAAAATTGAAGGCCTTAAGTTAAATCCAACGTTCAAAGACAAAATAAAATGAAAAAAAAATGCTAAAAAGATATTGAAAGTCTCAAATGTATGACTTTTGAGGCCTTAATTACAAAAATTGAAGGCTTTAAGTTAAGTCTAACGTTCAAAGACAAAATAGAATGAAAAAAAAAATAAAATGCTAAAAAGATATGGAAAGTCTCAAAAGTCTGACTTTTGAGGCCTTAATTACAAAAATTGAAGACCTTAAGTTAAGTCCAAGTTCAAAGACAAAATAGAATAAAAATAATAATAAATAAATGCTAAGAAGATATAAAAAATCTCAAAAGTTTGACTTTTGATGCTTTAATTACTAAAATTGGAAGCCTTAAGTTAAGTCCAACGTTCAAAGACAACATAGAATGAAATAAATAAATGCTAAGAATATATGAAAAGTCTCAAAAATCATGAATGCCTTAATTACCAAAATTGAATGCCTTAAGTTAAGTTCAACGCTAAAAAACAAATAGAATGAAAAAAATAAAAAAAAATAAATGCTAAGAAGATATGAAAAGTCTAAAAAGTCATGAAGGCCTTAAGTTAAGTCCAACGTTCAAAAACAAAATAGAATGAAAAAAAAAAAAAAATGCTAAAAAGATATGGAGAGTCTAAAAAGTCATGAAGACCTTAACTACCAAAATTGAAAGACTTAAGTTAAGTCTAACATTCAAAGACAAAATAGAAAGAAAAAATAAAATAAAATAAATGCTTAGAAGATATGGTAAGTCTCAGCCTTAATTACCAAAATTGAAGGTCTTAAGTTAAGTCCAACATTTAAAGACAAAATACAATGAAAAAAGAAAAAAGAAAAAAAAAGGCTAAAAAAATGGAAAGTCTCTCGGTTTCCATTTCAAATCATACTCTTTATAGGATCCTATAAAAAAAATCATACTCTTTATAAGTTTCCATTTTTTTATCTCAATTTTCCTATTCAAGTCTTATTTGAATTTGAATTTCTCTCTTCTTCTCCATTTTCATCATTTTTCAATAACTTACTATTCAATTCCTTAAAATTATTCCATAAATTTTTATTTTCAGAACTAAAAGTTTTAACAGAAATTTTACAAATAGAAGAGAAAGTGCTTCAATTGACACATTAAATTATATAAAAAAACTTGAGGTAAATATATATATATATATATATATATATATATATATATATATATATATATATATATATATATATATATATATATATATATATATATATATATAAAGACTTCATTCTTTTCCTAATGCAAGTATCGCTTATAGAATTTTATTAACAATTCCTATTACAGTTGCTTCTGCATAGAGAAGTTTTTTAAAAGTAAAATTAATAAAATCCTACCTAAGATCAATAATGCCACAAGAAAGATTAAATAGATTAGTCATATTATCAATTAAAAAGGAAATATTCCTATTAAAAAAAAAGAGTTAAAAATTAAAAAGAAAATGTTAAAAAAATTGAAATATTAAAACTTAATAAGTAATTTAGCATCCCAAAAAGCGAGAAGAATGAATTTTAAATAAAAATGTAATTTTAAATTAATTATTATTTAATTTTAAATAAAATGCTTCTATTAAACTTCTCGTCTAAGGCCCCAAAATACATCGAGCCGGCCATGCCTAGCCCAACAGACTTTCTCAAACACATTTTGGTGGATCCATTCCCATTTTCCACTCTACTTCTTCTTTGTAATTCAATAGACAACAGAAAAAGCCCACCTTTACCTAACAAACAACATTTTTGGATCCATAATTCCCATTTTCCACTCCTCTTCATCTGTGACTCAATAGAAAACAGAAAAGGCCCACCTTGACCCTGCAATTGTACTGCATAATTTCCCAACCCCAAAAAAGGAAAATGATGAAAATACAAAATAGTAAGCCTCATTGGAAAAAAAAAGTCCATGTCCATGCAACATGATATTTAAATAATTATATATTTTTATGCTTATTTTCAGTGACATCATCCTTTTGAATTAAAATTGACATATGTAACATCCCGCCGAACATGTAGCAATCGAAAATAAATTTAAAAAGTTTTATCAAATAGAAGAAGCGAGATTAGGGTAAGAAAATGTGTAGGGCTGATGTTTTAGGAAGGATTAGGTGCGATGTGATTGGAACGGAAGGGATCAGAATTTAAAATGCTTAGGAAAATTCAAATCATGTGCTATGTTCAAACAATTAGATCAGTATTTGCCATTTGGACGAGATAACCCATTTGAATTATAGGGTTATACCAGAAGTCCTACAAGATGCGCAAATCTCACCGTAAAAAAGATAGGGAGTCAACGTTAGACTTCGAACAAGAAGATCAAAAGGAGGTAGATGCGACTTCTTGAGCTGTTAGGACCATTCATGTTCATAACTTTTGAGGACCTAGTGTGATTTTATCATATTAATATTTCGGTGAGGTGTTTACAAAATTGTAATTTTGGAGGCATGTAATGTAATTAACTAAATGACAATTTGGATCTCGATCAGTATGTGTTGATGATTGGTTTATCAAGTATTGTTATGTTAATTAAGATAGTAATTCAATGGTATTTATTTAGAGGGTTTGGTTACTATGTATTTTATGTTATTAATTGACAAAAGAAAACTAGCCTAATCAGCCAAATAATATTTTACTTTATTATTTTTGTCGTGAAAATAAATTTGAGTGTTTTGTGATAAAAAAAAGAAAAGAAAAAGAAGCAAACCATATTTAAAGGTTCGTAACGGTCGGTCGTTAAATCCGTTAAAACAACAGGCAGTGCCCAAAGCCACACAGCCAATCGGCCATGGCGTGCACGATAAGGCTCTCTTCTGCCCCAAACTTTCTTGCTCCTCCTCCTAACCCTCTCCGCCACGTCACCAATTTTCGCTTCCGAACCGTCCGAAGAAGACCCTTCGCCTCCGAGAAACCGCTCTCGGTTTCGGTTTCGGTTTCGGCCTCGGCTTCTTCGAAAGGTCTGGAAGTTCTGGTATTCGACTGCGACGGCGTGATCCTGGAGTCCGAGCACTTGCACCGCCAGGCCTACAACGACGCCTTCGCTCACTTCAATGTCCGCTGCGCTTCGTCACCACAGCCTCTCAATTGGGGCTCAGACTTCTACGACGTGCTCCAGAATCGAATCGGAGGCGGCAAGCCCAAAATGCGATGGTTCTCCCAACTTGTTCTTTTTTGTTAAATATTCTTGTCGATTCCTTTTGTTGATTGGTTGGGGTTTGGGGATTGTGAAGGTACTTTGGGGAGCACGGGTGGCCGTCGTCGACGATATTCGAGAAGCCGCCGGAGGCCGATGAGGACCGAGCCAAGTTGATCGATACTCTTCAGGTTTTGTCTTTTTTACTTGGTTTTATTTTTTAAAATTGTTCTATTTCGTGTTTGGATGCTGAGAAAATGTGAGGCTACTATAGGCGTGTGATTTTGAGATGGCTAATGAGAGAAGGTATAACTGATTGGAAACAAATCCTTTTGGAAGATTTACTCTTAAACACACACACTGACACATATCTTAAGAAAAGTACAGAGAGAATGTGGGAGTTCTTTATTCGTTTACTTCATTTTCTCTGAGAAATTGAATGGAGAATAGCTGAATAAGCGTTATACTTCATTTTCCTGACTGCTGTATTTGTCACTGGAATTGGAGGCCTCAAATTCCAAATCTTTTCGCATGAGGTGTCAACCGATTCCAAAGCATACATTTTTCCATTGAATGGTATTCTTTATCTTGATAACTACAGAATATGGACATAGAAGCTCTAGATTTTGAAATAGTCCGTTGGTTCTGATCATTTACAAACACATGCTGTAAATAAGTTACCATTATTTCTTAATTATTAGGTTTTTTTTTTTTTTTTTTTTTTTTTTTTTTTTTTTTTTTTTTTTTTTTTTTTTTTTTTTTTCCATTGTATTGAATTTTATTTAAATCTAGACTCGTAATTGATCCTTTTGTGGTGTTGTAGGATTGGAAGACTGAAAGGTACAAAGAAATAATCAAATCTGGAACTGTAAGGAGAACTTGATATTTCTTATGCTCTAATTTTTCTGTTGCTTTTGTTTATATTATCAATTAAGTTGATGGGCAACTAGAAATACGGACTGATACTGTTTTCACCAGGTGGAACCTAGACCTGGGGTTTTGAGATTGATGGATGAGGCCAAGGCTGCTGTAAGATAAAATTTACTGTTAAAATACAATTATATTTTCATGGTATATCAAACTCACTTATTGCACATGCAATTTCTTGATTGATAATGGGTTCTTAGACCATCTGTTTGCATTTTATGCATATAGGTTTAATTGCTTAGTACCTTCTCTTCTAGATTTACTCTTTTGCATTTGCTTCTTCTTTAATATTGGCGGCATTTGTCTCTTAGGAATGTGTATATGTGCTAGCTGATGGTGATACCTTTTTCTGTTCATTGTTGTAGGGAAAAAAATTAGCTGTTTGCTCTGCAGCAACTAAAAGTTCGGTTATACTCTGTCTTGAAAACCTTATAGGAATTGTAAGTTATTTTTTTGGTCTATTTTTATTATAGCATATACTTTTCTGTTCTTCTGCAATAAATATTCATTTGTCTGTTTTTGTTTTCCTCGTCTTAGGAGCGCTTTCAAAGTCTTGATTGCTTCCTTGCCGGTATGTTGACCACTTTTGAAATGGGATATTCTGTGTGTTTCACCCATATTATGTCTGAGAGTCTTGTGGACTATCTGCATTTGCATGTGCCATATGTTTATAGGAACATCTACATATGCACTTGGGATCATTCACTGTTTTGTTGTTTCTCTTTGTTATATTAAAGTTATTCTGCACGCCGGAAAAACTCTATCACTCCATTCTGTTTGTTCAAGCATAGTTGCAAACCACGTCATTTTCCCGCCATTTCGATTTGGTCATAGTTCTAAACCATTTACATAGTTTCAGTAATATAACGTTGTTGATGTTGGCACCCATTCCAAATTGTTCATTTTTCTTTTCAAATTATACAGTACTCATGTGTGTGTGTGTGTGTGTGTGTATGTTGGTATGGATGTATGTGCTATATTTTGCAACTCTGACAATCAAATCTTTTACTATTCTGTCTTTTTGGCTTGCAGGTGATGATGTGAAGGAAAAGAAGCCTGATCCATCAATTTATCTGACAGCTTCCAAGGTAATTTGAACCATTCACGCTTCCTGTTACTTGAAATATATCATGATTAAAACTGTAAAATTATATGCCTTGCAGAGGCTAGGCGTGTCACCAAGAGATTGTTTGGTAGTGGAGGACAGTGTTATTGGACTACAGGTAGATCTTGTGATTTGTAATTATCAGTTACTTTACATGCTGAAAAATGAGGAACACTGAGTGTTGAAGCTTCTAACTCAAATGTTTAAGCTATACGTAGAGAGGGTCGTTGAGTATATATACCCATAACCAAACACACACCTAATAGATATTAGATTCCTTTTAGCACCTTCTCTTATGTCCAAGTTATATCTCATTTTCCAACCTAGATGCTTAAAGCTAGTAGGTAGAGAGGCTCAACAAGTGCATGTACCCTCCTTAACATTGAAAGCATTGTCAAAACCTTAGATAACAGTGAATTATATTATATAAAATAGTTTGGATTCTTATGTTAATGAGGGTTACTTTTTCTATCAGTTCCACTGCTCTATCACAAATTTTTAGTTGCTGTTCCACATTTTATCTCTAACCATGATAAACCGTGATGCAAACTAAATTTGTAGGCAGCAACAAAAGCTGGGATGTCATGTGTGATTACCTATACATCTTCAACAGCTGAACAGGTTAAGCTTTTCCCTATTTAGTTCTTAAGCAAAGAAAATTACTGACATGATACATGGCGTATGCTGGCAATTGATAGCCAGGTAGTTGCTCAATGAGATCACTGATTTTGTTTATATTTATTTGATGTAGGATTTTAAAGATGCAATAGCCATCTATCCTGATTTGAGTAATGTAAGGTATGGTAGTCATTTCCTTTATATATGATTGAAACTGTCTGTTGTTGTTTCGTCTGACAGCTCACATAGGTTGCCCACCATCTATGTAGATTGAAAGACTTGGAGTTATTACTTCAAAAGGTTGTCCCTGCCAGTTAGAAAACACATCAATTTTTTCTACACTGCCAGATGAGCTTGTGGATTTTATTTTTTTAGTAGAATTTGGGCTGTGATTGAAATTACCCAATTATCTGCGGAATTTGTCTTCATGTTAAAAAATCACCCTTTTGATTTACCAGCCCCTTGGAAAAAAAAATGGTCCTTCCATTGAATTACCACAAATGTAAAGGTTGTGACATGACATGATTCTAAGGCATTATAAAGCTCATACTCTGTCTCTCTCACCTACTTTTATTCTTTTGTTTTATGAATAATAGTGTTAAAGAAACATCATACAAAAGGATCAAATCGTAAAGAGTTTTGATTGAATTGTTTCCCATGTGTTTTGGGATTCTTTGTATTGATATTTATAGAACGTATTACATACAGTAAGTAGTCTTTTGTTTCAACCATACAATCGGTATTCAATCTCTAATCTACTCTGGATTGTTCTTATCATTATCTCCTTCGATCTTCATCTGCTACGGGTATGTAGTCCACTATCACAAGACACCTTTTCCTTGCTGAGTTCCTTTTCTTTACTGACATGAGTTTTATCCTGATCAACAAATTCCGTCTCAATAAATTGCAATGACGCATATCGTAAGTTTTCTGAATGGATGGTGGATATTATATATATGGTGTTTTGGCCTGTTAAGTGTTACAGAAGAGGTAGAACTGTTTTAAAAAGCCCTGCATTCATCGCTAACTTGATTCTTAACAATCGGGTATATCTTCCATGTGAATTTCAGAAATGTTTGTTTTCCAATGGTGATTTTCTTAGTAATTCTCATTGTTAACTTAAACACAGAAAAGTGTGTTCCTTTGAAGAGAGCTTAATATATTGAGCTACTAGGAAATTACTCCTATTGTTTTTTTAGTTGATTGTTTTTTTTTTTTTTTTTTTTTGGTGTTATTCGCATCAGTGGGGCTCATATGAAGGACCCACCTGGACCCCACAGATATGGTGAGTGTATGTCGTTCGTGTGTGTATAAGGAAAGGGAACTACCTAGCTAATACATAAAGAGTCAGCTAATGCAGTAAAAACTGTTTAAAGCAAGACATCCTATATGTAAAATTGAAGGCAAACTAATGTTTGCCTTTAATTCATGCTTAATTAACCTTGTTTTAGGAAAGAAATTAAACCCTCTTTGAATATCAAACTCCTAATCCCTATTACCTACCTTTAAACTCTCCAACTCTTTAGCTTGTTCGCTCGACATACCTGCTGGACCTCCACAACTTCCTACTTAATTTTCACACTCAATCATAACCTATCTCAATCACTCCATAATCAACAGAGCTCGAGACATCGTCTTCCTAACCTCTTAAGGTATCCTAGGTGCACATGAAGATCCTAAGAAACAAATTTTGATCCTACCATGTTACGGGTCTATATCCTACGGCAGAAGGAGTCTTAAGTACTCTTAATTCAAAATAAGAAATGTATAATTTCATTAGAACTTAAAGATTATAATAACTTAAAGATATAAGTTATCTTTATTGATAACATTGAGATTAGGATTAGGATTAGGCTTATCATCATTTAAATGTTAGAGATGATATGTTATATTATTTAACATTAGAAGTATTTTATTCTAGTTAGTCTTTTATTTTTACTATGCATTGTAAGTGTCTATTTAAAGACACTATAAGTTCATTAATAAAATTAAGCTAAGATTAATATTAGTCTCTTGAGTTAATTTGGAAGGTGTGCATGTTAAGATTCATCGAACTACTCTTATTTATCCGTAACATGCAATCCCATTATCTCGCGATGACACTTTCGATATCATTTGCTACATACAAATAGACCCAGAAATAGAATATTATTTAGTTGTTCACTTTTTGTAAAAAGTGGTGGTGAAAGATATTTATGCAACCTGATCATAGTGCCCATCTAACGGCTAATATTGAAGCATTTTTTTTTTCTCCACAAAATAGTACAAAGCTAAGGGAATCTCTCACAAGTCCTTAAAATTTGGCTTATGCAAAATATTTGTGCAATCCTATGAGCTAATATTGCAGCACATTTTGTATGAGTGGTGCAATCCTATGGTATAGTCAGAACCATGAGTAACATGCATGCTAGTACCTTTTTCACGAAAAATGTGACTACAATTGAAATAAGAGTAATTTTACATGTACATTAAGTATTTATTAAGTGTCCATAAAAAAATGAGGTGACTTTTAAAATCATCATTTCGATAAAATCATCATTTGATCAATCACATGTTTAATGGTGATTTTAAAAGCCACCTCATTTTTTATGCACACTTGATGGACACTTAATATACATGTAGAATTACTCTTGAAGTAGACATGAGTTTAAGGGAATGAATTCAAGTAATTCTATACGTACATTAAGTATCCATTAAAAAATGAAATGGCTTTTAAAATTATTATTGGGCATGTGATTGATCAAATGATGATTTTGATCAAATAGTGATTTTAAAAGCCACCTCAATTTTTAATAGACACTTGAATTCGAGTAATTCTACATGTACATTAAGTGTCCATTAAATATTCATAAAAAAATGAGGTGGCATTTAAAATTATCATTGGGCGTGTGTTAATCAAATAATAATTTTGATCAAATGTTGATTTTAAAAGCCACCTCATTTATTAATGGACACTTGATAGACACTTAATGTACTCCTAAAATTATTTGTTGAATGTTTCCAATAGGTAGCTCAATCGGTTGGGGACCACGCGTACTTTATAATGAAAAAATTGGGTGGTGTATATTGAGTTATCTATATAATATTCACGTCATATCAAAATTACAAGGTAACGTGACGCAACGGGATTCTCTCTAGTTGATCGAGTTTCAACTGAAAAGGAGCCGGTCAATTATTATTAAGGATATTTTTATAATTTTACATAGTGTAAAATTACGAAAAATACTCCTGATAAAAACTAACCGGCTCCTCTCCAGTTCCTCTCAATTAGAGAGGATCTTGATCCATTGATCTAACGCTATGTTATAAATTGAAGGTCCGCAAAGGTAGATTTTTGTGGGCTTCCTCAAGCATATCTATGTGTCCAACGCAGTGCCGCCGCTGCCGGAGCACTGCCCCCTTCCTCCGCCAAGAAATCAAAAGCATTTAATTATAATCATGCAAAATTACATATATATACCCAAACAAAGAATCAAAACCAGAGCCATAGTGGTAACTTTTATTCACTCTCCCTAGTCCCTAACCACTTGAAGCTTCTGCTCCAGCACGCCACCAAGACATAAGTGAAGGACGACCACAAATACTGTTTTTGGCTGCAAGTGTTTTGATGTTACACTCTGACGTGATCGATAAGCTATTATTGGAGAATGGAGATCACAAAAAAACCTAATTCATAATAGGTCCTTATAAAAGTCAAACTCAAATAATCGATAATTCTGGCTACTATTCAAAGATCAAAGTGGTGATGAAATATTACATTTATCTCTTTTTATCGGCTAACAGCCTGATCATTACGGTGCCCATCTAACGTACGGCTAATATTGAAGCATTGTTTCTATATATTAGTACAAAGCTAAAGGAAGCTATCACAACTCCTTGAAATTTGAATCCATCTTTATAAAGATGGGTTCAGTTGAAGCCAGTAAACCCCATGCAGTTTGCGTCCCATTCCCAGCACAAGGGCATGTCACCCCCATGATGCGATTAGCCAAGCTCCTACACTGGAGGGGCTTCCACATAACCTTTGTCAACACCGAGTTCAACCACATGCGACTAGTCCGGTCCAAAGGACCCGACCACATGAAGGGCTTACCGGATTTTCGGTTTGAAACTATACCCGATGGGTTGCCACCGTCTGACCAGGATGCAACCCAGGATGTCCCAGCCCTATGTGATTCCACAAGAAAGAATTGTTTGGCCCCATTTAAAGAGCTTGTGCTTAAGCTTAACTCCTCGTCTAAAGTGCCTCCAATCACTTGCATAATTTCTGATGGGATTACGGGTTTTGGTCGTAAAGCTGGAAAAGAGTTAGGCATCCCAGAGGTTCAATTTTGGACTGCTTCAGCTTGTGGGTTAATGGGATATCTGAACTTCAATGAACTCATCAAAAGAGGCATTATTCCCTTCAAAGGTTTGTACTTCCGATCCTTATGTTAATTTGTGCACTGAATTGGGATATCTGAAGTTTGATTGGAAACCACATGATGCCTCTTCGTTCTTTATTTAATTTGTTTTGATTCGTTTTGGAATTATATTATAAAGTCAACTTCGAATTCGACACTTTTATTTAATAAATTTAATTATTTACAATTAATATTTTAACATTAATAAATAAAAATAAATAATTATTTTTGTATGAACATTTCTCGTACTTATTTATTGCATCAAATTTATGCGACCATCTCCCAAAAAATATACAATAATAGTCATTTTATCTTTCCCTGCCAGAGAGAGGAAAGTAGTGTCAAGATAATATTGCTTTTACTATAGAGAAATGCTTTTTAGTACACTTTACATGACTATCATATAATTGAGATAATGTAACAATTCAAATACTAATTTTTACTATTATCTAAGTTGTATGATAATAGTACAACAATCTACAAAATAGTATTGCTTTTTACTAAATCATAAGTAAAAGCATGTTTTGATGACTAAACAATATTAGCAGTTCTCTTTACTATATATACATGTGCATGGCACGTGTCTTCCATTCTTTATCGAGACATAGCAAAGAAATATAGTAATTGCAGCTATTTTTATTTTTTATTTTTTAAAAAAGAAAAGTGTCGAAGAACCTGATCAGGAATAAAACTCAGTTGTGAAAATGGTTGTTTGACAGTGTTACTGCAGATTAAAAAAATAAGCAATTCTAGATATTATATTTTTATCTTCTAATTGTCTAACAATATTGACATGACACTCCAAATCAATTATTTGATCTTTTTTTATTATTATTTAATAAAGAGTAATCCAATAATTAGTTGTGAGTGTCACGCCATCCTTATTGTATATATGAATATTGGATAGAATTATAGTATCTAATATTTTTCTTTAAAAAAAAAAATAAAAAATTAGAAGTATGAGAATATACACGCGCGGTTGTTTATGTTGCGATCATAATTATATATGAATTTTCACCTAGAGTGGACATGCATGCAATTTTGTCATATATCAACATTATTTCAGTTTCTAAAAATTGCAATATTTAGCATGAGTTTGACAACATTCCCCAAACATAATTTTATCTTTCCCGTGTTATAGACGAAAGCTTCAAAGATGACGGCACACTTGACACACCAATCAGTTGGATTCCTTGCATGAAAAACATTCGGCTCAAGGACTTCCCTAGTTTCATTAGAATCACTGATACTAATGAAATCATGTTCGAGTTTCAGGGATCAGAAGCACGAAATTGCTTGGATTCTTCTGCAATCATCTTCAACACATTTGATGAGTTTGAATATGAAGTACTAGAAGCAATTTCAGCCATGTTCCCTCGCATTTACAATATAGGTCCACTTCCCTTGCTAGGCCGGCATGTGCCAGATAACCAACTCAAGTCCTTAAGTTCAAGCTTATGGAAAGAAGACTCAGAATGTCTCCAATGGCTTGATAAAAGGGAACCTAAATCTATTGTGTACGTAAACTATGGTAGCATTACCGTGATGACTGAACATCATTTGAAAGAGTTTGCATGGGGACTTGCAAATAGCAAGCACCCATTTTTGTGGATAGTTAGGCCGGACATGGTAATAGGAGATTCAACAAATTTGCCTGAAGATTTTTTAGAGGAAACTAGGGATAGAGGATTGCTAGTAAGTTGGTGCCCCCAAGAGCAAGTGCTGTCACACCCATCAATAGGGGTTTTCCTAACACATTGTGGATGGAACTCTACATTAGAAAGCATATGCAGTGGTGTGCCTATTATTTGTTGGCCATTTTTCGCTGAGCAACAAACTAATTGTCGGTACGCTTGTACCACCTGGGGAATTGGCATGGAAATCAACCATGATGTAAAACGTGATGAGATTGAAGCACTTGTTAAAGAAGTGATGGAAGGGGATAATGGGAAGGTGATGAGGCAAAAGACATTAGAATGGAAGCAGAAAGCAGTGGAAACTACTGATATTGGAGGTTCATCTTACCAAAGTTTTGAAAGGTTAATTAAGGAGGCTCTCTAATGCTGACTACAGGAGTACAGAGTTCTTAATTATCTATATCCATATTATTTTTCCTATCTTTTATTTTTAAAGTGAATGTCGTATAAGCTTAAAGTCTAAGGTGCATGAAATTGAAATGATGATTCTTATTAAGAGTTGTAAACATATCATATCTCTTTTCGTAGTTATACTAATTCTAGACTTGTATTAATTTATCTTATCCATTATGTTATCCTGTAGGTAGTAGTTAATTTTCTTTTATCCTAATTCCACTAGAATAATAGATAGCAGCCTACATAAAGCTTTGTACCTACCAAACAAAATCAATGAATAAATTTAATGAAGTATTTATTTTTATTGAAGATCTAAGCTACGCTATTGATTGAGATCGATGTGATTTCTCTTTTTTGAAGTATGATTCATTTTCCTTTTGGTAGTAAAATTCTACCAAACTCTATTATTGAACATGAAATATAAGTGAGACCCTGTTCAACATAAGATATATCTTTATTTTATATATGTTGCCTTCCCTTTATCTCGGGTCACTCTCCATGGTCCATATAATAGGCAGTTATATTTTTTGAGATTTAATTTTGTTCTGTAATATTTCTTAGATCTTCATCTACCTACTCATATTAATCTTTCAACTAATTATTCGAGTGGTTTCAAGTAATGAAGCACTTATCAATGCATTTCTTTCAAGAGGTTGCCCCAGGTGCTTGTGCTTTATCATCCTTTTGCCGCAATTAATCACTACGATACATATGGAGACTAATGTTATGCATTATTCACATGCAGAATGTTCATCCGAATGAAACTTAAGAGCGATTTTAAGGTGCGCGAATGCGTTTATTAACTGCATTAACATATTTTTTGTATATAATATATATTTTATATTTAATATATTCATTAAAATGACGTCGTTTTGGATTAGACATAGAAATGTTATGTTTATATTGATTTGGTTGGCGGTGTTGCTTTCTCGTGTAACACTTGGACAAAAAGACAAAAGTAATTTGAAATCAATATATTTTTAAAAGATTAAGGCTTTAAAAAAAATTAAAACAAGCTCAAAATACTAAAAATCGGCCTAAATTATTTTTAAAATTGCTTAATATATATATAATAGAGACCCAAAAGATTTAAACAAGCTTACTACCTAATATGCGGATAGCGAATAATAACGACAATAATTATGTGAATGCTTTT
Source organism: Alnus glutinosa (assembly GCF_958979055.1). Lineage (NCBI taxonomy): Eukaryota > Viridiplantae > Streptophyta > Magnoliopsida > Fagales > Betulaceae > Alnus > Alnus glutinosa. The sequence continues at coordinate 21,020,491 of NC_084899.1, read as the reverse complement.
AAAAAAAACATAATGCGCATATAAATATTTAAAAGTAAGATTTATATTTTACAGATACAGCAATAAACCTTACAGATGATCACCATTCAACTTTTCCAAAATATATCCTTTCTCGTTACTTGGTTAACGTTAGCAACCAAAATTTCAACCCCTCAATTTGGTCATGTCTATTTCAATTGTACTCGTATTTTCTCGTGAATAGGTACTAGGTAACATGCATGCTTCTGACAGAGCTGTAATAATGTTAATTACCAAGTAAAACAAAGGAGCCAAAAAGTTTCCGTACTTCGTACTGACAAAATTGTGTGGTGCATATCAAAATTCTAAATTCTAAAGCAGATCTGTGTTATAGAGTGAAGGAACACAACAGTAGATTTTTTTGGGCTTGTTCAAGTAGATCTGCATGTTCCAACGTGCACCGGAGGCCCACAAAAATTTGAATGTTTGTTCGTATGAATTTGGTGTGATAAAAAATTTGAATGTTTGTTCATAAAAAATTTGGATGTTTGACGCAGTGCCCATCCAACGTCCGGCTAATATTGAACCATCTTACCCTATAAAATGGTACAAAGCTAAAGGAAGCTATCACAAGGCCTTGAAATTTGCTAAAGATGGGTTCAGCACTTGAAGCCAGAAAACCCCACGCAGTATGTGACCACATGCGTAAGTAATATATCTTGATCTTGACCTTGCCTTTAATTCATGCTTAATTAACCTTATCTTAGGAAAGAAATTAAACCCTCTTTGAATATCAAACTCCTACTCCCTACTACCTTTAAACTCTCCAACTCTTTAGCTCGTTCGCTCGACATACCTGCTAGACCTCCACAACTTTCTACTTAATTATCACAGTACTAGATCATAACCTATCTCAATCACTCCATAATCAACATAGCTCGAGAAATGGTCTTCCTAACCTCTAAAGGTATCCTAGGTGCACATGAAGATCCTAAGAAACAAATTTTGATCCTACCATGTTACGGGTCTATATCCTACAGCAGAAGGAGTTTTAAATACTCTTAATTTGAAATAAAAAATGTATAATTTCATTAAGAATTTAAGATTATAATAACTTAAAAATATAAGTTATCTTTATTGATAACAGTGAGATTAGGATTAGGATTATCATCATTTAAATGTTAGAGATGATATGTTATATTATTCATAACATTAGAAGTATTTTATTCTAGTTAGTCTTTTACTTTTACTATATATTGTAAGTGTCTATTTAAAGACACTATAAATTCATTAATAAAATTAAGCTAAGATTAATATTAATCTTTTGAGTTGATTTGGAAAATGTTAAGGTTCCTTGAACTGCTCTTATTTATTCGTTACATGTTTAAGAAAATTAAATGCAATCCCATTATCTCACAATGACACTTTAGATATCATTCGCTACATACAAATAGACCCAGAAATAGAATATTATTTAGTTGTTCACTTTTTGTAAAAAGCGGTGGTGAAAGATATTTATGCAACCTGATCATAGTGCCCATCTAACGGCTAATATTGAAGCATTTTTTTTTTCTCTATAAAATAGTACAAAGCTAAAGGAATCTCTCACAAGTCCTTAAAATTTGGCTTATGCAAGATATTTGTGCAAGCAGATGAGCTAATGTTGCAGCACATTTTGTATGAGTCGTGCAATCCTATGTATAGTCACAACCATTGAGTAACAAGTACCTTTTCACGAGAAATGTGACTAAAATTGAAATAGGAGTAATTTTAAATATACATGAAGTGTCTATCAAGTATCTATAAAAAAATGAAGTAATTTTTAAAATCATCATTTAATCAATCACATATTTAATGGTGATTTTAAAAGCCACATCTTTTTTATGTACATTTGATGGACAGTACTTAGTGTACATGTAGAATTACTCTTGAAGTAGACATGACCTTAAGGGATTGAATTTGAGTAATTTTATATGTTCATTAAGTATTCATCAAATGTCCTTCAAAAAAGGAGATGACTTTTAAAACCACCATTAAGCATGTGATTGATCAAATAGTAATTTTAAAAGCCACTTTATTTTTTAATAGACATATGATGGACACTTAATGTACATATAAAATTACTCGTTGAATTCACTTGCTAATGTTAACCCCCCAAAAAAAAGGCTAAGTTTTTATGTGGAAGAAAAATAAAAGCCTGCCGTGGTAACTTTTCTTAGTCAATAATGAAAAAATTGTGTGGTGTATACTGAGTTATCTATAATATTCACGTCATATCAAAATTACAAGGTAACGTGATGCTGCAAGATTTTCTCTAATCGAATTTCAACCGAAGAGGATCCTGGTCTATCTAATGCAAAGCTGTGTAATAAATCGAAGGTTCGCAACAGTAGATTTTTGTGGGCTTCCTCAAGCAGATCTATGTGATCCAACGCAGCGCCACTGCCGGAGCACCGAACCCTTCCTCCCCCAAGAAATCAAAAGCATTTATAGTCATGCCAAATTACATATATACCCAAACAAAGAATAAAAACCAGAGCCATAGTGGTAACTTTTATTCATTCTCCCTAAACACTTGAAGCTACTGCTCCGGCACCCCACCAAGACTTGTGAAGGACCACGACAAATACTGTTTTTGGCTGCAAGTGTTTTGATGTTACACTCTGACGTGATAAGCTATTATTGGAGATCACAAAATAGCGTAATTTATAAAGGTCCGTAGAAAAGTCAAGCTCAAATAATTGATCATCAATTCTGTCTACTATTCATAGATCAAAGTGGTGATGAATTGAAGACATTTTTCATTGCATTTATATATCTCTTTTTATCGTCTAACAGCTGCCTGAAGCTATATAAGAGTACAAAGCTAAAGGAAGCTATCACAACTCCTTGAAACTTGAATCCATTTAAGAGCTTTATTTGGTAAAGATGGGTTCAGTTGAAGCCAGTAAACCCCATGCAGTTTGCGTCCCATTCCCAGCACAAGGGCATGTCACCCCCATGATGCGATTAGCCAAGCTCCTACACTGGAGGGGTTTCCACATAACCTTTGTCAACACCAAGTTTAACCACATGCGACTAGTCCGGTCCAAAGGACCCGACTACATAAAGCGCTTACCGGATTTCCGGTTTGAAGCTATACCCGATGGGTTGCCACCGTCCGACCGAGATGCAACCCAAGATGTCCCATCTCTATTTTATTCCACAAGAAAAAATTGTTTGGCCCCGTTTAAAGAGCTTGTGCTTAAGCTTAACTCCTCGTCTGAAGTGCCTCCAATCACTTGCATAATTTCCGATGGCATTACAGGTTTTGGTCGTGAAGCTGGAAAAGAGTTAGGCATTCCGGAGGTTCAATTTTGGACTGCTTCAGCTTGTGGCTTCATGGGATATCTGAACTTCAGTGAACTCGTCAAAAGAGGCATTATTCCCTTCACAGGTTTGTACTTATGTGAATCCATGATACTATGTACTTCTGATCCTCATGTTTGTGCACTCAATTGGGATATCTGAAGTTTGATTGCAAACCACATGATGTCTCTTGGTTCTTTATTTTGTTTAATTTGTTCGTTTTGGAATTATATTATAAACTCAACTTCGAATTCGGCACTTTTATTTAATAAATTTAATTATTTACAATTAGTATTTTAACATAAATAAATAAAAATAAATAATTATTTTTGTATGAACATTTCTCGTACTTATTTATTGCATCAAATTTATGTGATCAAGTCCCCAAAAATAGACAATAATAGTCGTTTTATCTTTCCCTGCTAGAGAGAGGAAAGTGGTGTCAAGATAATGCTTTTACTATAGAGAAATGATATTTAATACACTCTACACGATTGCCATATAATTGAAATAATGTGACAGTATAAATTAACTCTTAATTTTTCTTTTTTACAAACTATTATTGTTTCAAATACTAAGCTTTACTACTATGTCATTTAAGTTGTATGATAATAATATAACAATTTACAAAATAGCATTACTTTTTACTAAATCATAAGTAAAAGCGTGTTTTGATGACTAAACAATAGTCATGTGGCAAGTGTATTCCATTCTCTATTTCTCTCTGCTGCTGATAAGCATTGAAAAAAAAAATGTTTTGGTCTTAGAGAGAAACCAAATAACATCGAGACATAGCAAAGAAATATAGTAATTGCAGCTATTTGTTTTTTCTTAAAAAAGAAAAGGGTCGAAGAACCTGATCAGGAATAAAACTCAGTTGTGAAAATGGTTGTCTGACAGTATTGTTACTGCATGCAGATTAAAAAAAAAAAGTAATTCTAAATATTATATTTTTATCTTACAAGTGTCTAACAATATTGACATGTATACTCCAAATCAATTATTTGATCTTTTATTATTATTATTATTTAATAAAGATTAATTCAAGGATTAGCTGTGTGTGTAAGTCACACCATCTTTATTGTATAAATGTTGGATAGAATTATAGTATATAACATTTCTCTTTAAAAAGAAAAAGAAATAAGAAATTAGAAGTATGAGAATATACATGGTTGTCTATTTTGTGATCATAACTATATATGACTTTTCACCTAGAGTGGACATGCATGCAATTTTGTCATATATCAACTTGATTTTAGTTTCTAAAAATTGCAATATTTAGCATGAGTTCGACAACATTTCCTAAATTAATTTTATCTTTCCCGTGTTATAGACGAAAGCTTCAGAGATGACGGCACACTTGACACACCAATTAGCTGGATTCCTTGCATGAAAAACATCCGGCTCAAGGACTTCCCTAGCTTCATGAGAATCACTGATATTAATGAAATCATGTTCGACTTTTTGGGATCAGAAGCACGAAATTGCTTGGATTCTTCTACGATCATCTTCAACACATTTGATGAATTTAAATATGAAGTACTAGAAGCAATTTCAGCCATGTTCTCCCGCATTTACATTATAGGTCCGCTTCCCTTATTAGGCCGGCATGTGCCAGATAACCAACTCATGTCCTTAAGTTCAAGCTTATGGAAAGAAGACTTAGAATGTCTCCAATGGCTTGATAAAAGGGAACCTAAATCTATTGTGTACGTAAACTACGGTAGCATTACCGTGATGACCGAACACCATTTGAAAGAGTTTGCATGGGGGCTTGCAAATAGCAAGCACCCATTTTTGTGGATAGTTAGGCCAGACGTGGTAATGGGAGACTCTGCAATTTTACCTGAAGAATTTTTTAAGGAGATTAAAGATAGGGGATTGCTAGTAAGTTGGTGCCCCCAAGAGCAAGTGCTTTCACACCCATCAATAGGGGTTTTCCTAACACATTGTGGATGGAACTCTACATTAGAAAGCATATGCAGTGGTGTGCCTGTTATTTGTTGGCCATTTTTTGCTGAGCAACAAACTAATTGTCGGTATGCTTGTACCACCTGGGGAATTGGCATGGAGGTCAACCATGATGTAAAACGTGATGAGATTGAAGCACTTGTTAAAGAAATGATGGAAGGGGATAAGGGGAAGGCGATGAGGCAAAAGACACTAGAATGGAAGCAGAAAGCACTGGAAACTACTGATATTGGAGGTTCATCTTACCAAAGTTTTGAAAGGTTAATTAAGGAGGCTCTCCATCACATCAAAGTTATGTGACCATGTCCTCTAAAAACATATTACAATATAGTCTTTTTCTCTTTCCCTGCCATAAGAGAGGAGGGTGTGTTTGGTAAATGTTTTTGAGATCTTTTTTTTTTTTTTTTTTGTTTTTGTTTTTTTCAGTAATAAGAAGTTATTGATGTGAAATAATTAAAGTATAAAGATTTTTTGAATTTTTTGTATGGAAAAGTGATTTTTTTTAATAGTGGTTTTTTTTATTTGAATAATAATAAAAAAATTATAGATGTAATATAAAGAAATGAAAAAAGTTAGAATGATTTGAAGTTGGTATTTTAAGAAAAAATTGGGGGTGAGGGAAGGGGTTTGCCAAACAACCTCTTTGGCACTGTTTGGCAAACAACTCATTTTGTGTGTGTGTGTTATTTATTTTTTATTTTTTTAAAGTCAACTTATAAACATTCATATTTTTTAGATCACATTAATAATTTCTTATTATTATTCAAACAAAAAAACCCAATAAAAAACATAATTTTTTTTTGTTTTTTCTTACAAATAATTTAAAACTTCTTTCTACTATATACCACATCAATAACTTCTTATTACTATTGAAACAAAAATTCCACCACAAAACACTTTATCAAACATAACATATTTGATGACTAAACACTTTATCAAAAATTGTTTGAATTCTTCTGCGATCATCTTCAACACGTTTGATGAGTTTGAATATGAAGTACTAAACGCAATTGCAGCCATATTCCCTCGCATTTACAATATAGGCCCACTTCGCTTACTTGGCCGGCATGTGCCTAATAGCCAATACAAATCCTTAAGTTTAAGCTTATGGAAGGAAGACTCCAAATGTCTCCAATGGCTTGATAAATGGAAACCCAATTCTATTATGTATGTAAATTATGGCAGCCTAACCGTGATGACCGAACAACATTTGAAAGAGTTTGCATAGGGGCTTGCAAACAGCAATCACCCATTTTTGTGGATAGTTAGGCCAGATGTGGTATTGGGAGGTTCGACAAATTTGCCTAAACAATTTTTTGAGGAGACTAAGGATAGGGGATTGCTAGTAAGTTGGTGCTCCCAAGAGCAAGTTCTAGCACACCCATCAATAGGGCTTTTCCTAACACATTGCGGATGGAACTCTATATGTTGTGGTGTGCCTATTATTTGCTGGCCATTTTTCGCAGAGCAACAAACGAATTGTCGGTATGCTTGTACCAACTGGGGGATTGGCATAAAGGTCAACCCCAATGTAAATCGTGATGAGATTGAAGCACTTGTTAATGAAGTGATGAAAGGGGATAAGGGAAAGGAAATGAGGCAAAAGGCACTGAATGGAAAAAGAAAGCAGTTGAAGTTACTGATGTTGAAGGTTCATCTTACAAGAATTTTGAAAGGTTAATTGAGGAGGCTCTCCATGCTCCATATTGCAACTGAATAGTATAACTATCGTAAGCATATCTATGGCATCATGTTCTATATATCATATCTTTCACGCATAATTAGTAGTTAGTATTTTTGAGATGTAATTATGTTGTGTAATCCTTAGATGATGACCGAATTATATTTCTTTCAAGTAATTATTCAAGTGTTTTCAAGTAATTAATTACTTACCCATGCATTTCTTTCTAGAGGTTGCCACGTGCTTGGGCAGTTGGGCTTTATCATATTTTTGCATGTCACTAGTCATCGATATGGAGACTATTATGCATTATTGACAAAATGTTGCAAAAATAATTCATGGTTTAGGTCTGTTTGGCAAAAGAATTTTGGAAACATAATATGATTCTGATTCTACTTTTTTCAAAAATAAATTATAATTTATTGAACTTTTTCAAATACAGATCATATTTTATTCAACTTATTCATCATAGAATTTAACTGTGAAACCGTTTAAATTAAATATTACTCTTTCTTTCTATCAAGTCTTGAATCTACAATTTTGTTAGAGTATTAGCAACAAATTTTCTAAATTTTATTCCCTTTTTTGATTGTAAACAAAACTCTTAAAAAATTCATTGTATCATATTCCCTTATTGTCATTTGAACTTTAATTTGAAGTAGAGCTCTAGTGCTAATGCTCTTATATCCAAGAGATCAAGAAAGTGTCATTTGAAGTAGAGCTCATTAATAATAAAAAGATCTCATCATCAAATTGAATTTTCTTAACCTTGAACGTAAGTGCCAAAAATGAAAAACAAAAAGAAGAAAATTAAAAACTTAAAATATTATTATTATTTTTTAGGAAGAAAAAATGGAGTTTGGGGTGGCTCACATGCCACCCCCCTCCCCAAACAGTGTGGCTGCCACTACTCCTCTTTTTTTTCTTTTTTAAAAAGTAATATTTAAGTTTTTAACTTTTAATATATTAATATATATATTTTTTTTATTAAGAGTGACACTTGTTACGTTTTTATAGTGCATGATGTGGCAACCTAACGGTTTCTGACAAGTTAGCAGACGGAAATTAACTTTATGAAGTAATTTATCAATTTTGCCTATCACAAAAACATCTCAGTTAATTTTTATACTACAATTAGTGATTTATACATTAAGTTAAACACTTGAAAAAAAAGGTTCCATCAATATAAGTAGTCGTGTACAACTTGTACACAATCTTATTGTGCATAAATCAGTCCCCAACAACTCGAGGCTTCTGCAGTTCTGCTCCAGCACGCCACCAAGACATAAGTGAAGGACCACCACAAACTGTTTTTGGCTGCAAGTGTTTTGATGTTACACTCTGACGTGATCGATAAGCTGTTATTGGAGACGACCAAAAAGTCAAATAACCAACAAACAAAGATATTTTTCATCACATTTATCTCTTTTTATGGGTCCCGTATAAAAGTCAAACTCAAATCATAGATCAAAGTGGTGATGAAAGATATTTTTCATTACATTTATCTCTTTTTATCGGCTAACAGCCTGATCATTACAGTGCCCATCTAACGTACGGCTAATATTGAAGCATTGTTTCTATATATTAGTACAAAGCTAAAGGAAGCTATCACAACTCCCTTGAAATTTGAATCCATCTAAGAGCTTTATTTGGTAAAAATGGGTTCAGTTGATCAAGCCAGTAAACCCCATGCAGTTTGCATCCCATTCCCAGCACAAGGGCATGTGACCCCCATGATGCAATTAGCCAAGCTCCTACACTCGAGGGGCTTTCACATAACCTTTGTCAACACCGAGTTCAACCACATGCGACTAGTCCGGTCCAAAGGACCCGACCACATGAAGGGCTTACCGGATTTTCGGTTTGAAACTATACCCGATGGGTTGCCACCGTCCGACCAGGATGCAACCCAGGATGTACCAGCCCTATGTGATTCCACAAGAAAGAATTGTTTGGCCCCATTTAAAGAGCTTGTGCTTAAGCTTAACTCCTCGTCTGAAGTGCCTCCAATCACTTGCATAATTTCCGATGGGATTACGGGTTTTGGTCGTAAAGCTGGAAAAGAGTTAGGCATCCCGGAGGTTCAATTTTGGACTGCTTCAGCTTGTGGGTTAATGGGATATCTGAACTTCAGCGAACTCATCAAAAGAGGCATTATTCCCTTCAAAGGTTTGTACTTATGCCGTAATACTATGTACTTCTGATCCTCATATATGTTTGTGCACTCAGTTGGGATATCGATCCGAAGTTTGATCGCAAACCACATGATGTCTCTTGGTTCTTTATTTTGTTTTGGAATTATATTATAAAGTCAACTTTGAATTCAGCACTTTTATTTAAAAAATTTAATTATTTACAATTAATATTTTAACATTAATAAATAAAAATAAATAATCCTTTTTTTATGCGACCATGTCCCAAAAACTAGACAATAATAGTCGTTTTATCTTAATTATCAGGCACAGAGAGAGGAAAGTGATGTACGTCAAGATAATGCTTTTACTATAGAGAAATGCTATTAATTATATTAGTACACTCTACACGATTGTTATATAATTGGAATAATGTGTCAGTACAAATTAACTTTTGATTTTTCTTTTTTACAAATTATTGTTGTTCAAATGCTAATTTTTACTACTATATTATCTAAGTTGTATGATAATAGTATAACAGTCTACAAAATATCATTATTTTTTACTGAATCATAAGTAAAAGCATGTTTTGATGACTAAACAATAGCAGTTCTCTTTACTATGCATGTGGCAAGTGTCTTCCATTCTCTATTTCTCCCTGCTGCTGATAAGCATTGAAAAAAAAAAGTTTTGGTCTTAGAGAGAAACCAAATAACATCGAGACATAGCAAAGAAATATAGTAATTGTATCTTCTTCTTTTTTTTTTTCTTTTTTTTTTTCTTTTTTTCTTAAAAAAGAAAAGGGTCGAAGAACCTAATCAGGAATAAAACTCAATTGTGAAAATGGTTGTCTGACAGTGTTACTGCATATTAAAAAATTAAGTAATTCTAGATATTATATTTTTATCTTACAAGTGTTTAACAAAATTAAGGTGACACTCCAAATCAATTATTTGATCTTTTTCTTATTATTATTATTTAATAAAGATTAATTCAAGAATTAGTTGTAAGTGTTATGCCATCTTTATTGTATAAATGCTGGATAAAATTATAATATATAGCATTTCTCTTAAAAAAAAAAATTAGATGTATCAGAATATACACGGTTGTTTATGTTGTGATCATAATTATATATGACTTTTCACCTAGAGTGGACATGCATGCAATTTTGTCATATATCAACATGATTTCAGTTTCTAAAAATTGCAATATTTAGCACGAGTTCAACAACATTCCCTAAACATAATTTTATCTTTCCTGTGTTATAGACGAAAGCTTCAAAGATGACGGCACACTTGACACACCAATCAACTGGATTCCTTGCATGAAAAACATCCGGCTCAAGGACTTCCCTAGCTTCATTAGAATCACTGATACTAATGAAATCATGTTCGATTTTCTAAGATCAGAAGCACGAAATTGCTTGGATTCTTCTGCGATCATCTTCAACACATTTGATGACTTTGAACATGAAGTACTAGAAGCAATTTCAGCCATGTTCCCTCGAATTTACAATATAGGTCCACTTCCCTTACTAGGCCGGCATGTGCTAGATAACCAACTCAAATCCTTAAGTTCAAGCTTATGGAAAGAAGACTCCGAATGTCTCCAATGGCTTGATAAAAGGGAACCTAAATCTATTGTGTACGTAAATTATGGTAGCGTTACAGTGATGACCGAACACCATTTGAAAGAGTTTGCATGGGGACTTGCAAATAGCAAGCACCCATTTTTGTGGATAGTTAGGCCGGACGTGATAATAGGAGATTCAGCAATTTTGCCTGAAGATTTTTTGGAGGAAACTAGGGATAGAGGATTGCTAGTAAGTTGGTGCCCCCAAGAGCAAGTGTTGTCACACCCATCAATAGGGGTTTTCCTAACACATTGTGGATGGAACTCTACATTAGAAAGCATATGCGGTGGTGTGCCTGTTATTTGTTGGCCATTTTTCGCTGAGCAACAAACTAATTGTCGGTACGCTTGTACCACCTGGGGAATTGGCATGGAGGTCGACCATGATGTAAAACATGATGAGATTGAAGCACTTGTTAAAGAAGTGATGGAAGGGGATAAGGGGAAGGCGATGAGGCAAAAGACACTAGAATGGAAGCTGAAAGCAGTGAAATCTACTGATATTGGAGGTTCATCTTACCAAAGTTTTGAAAGGTTAATTAAGGAGGCTCTCTAATGCAGAATACCTATTGGAGTACAGAGCTCTTAATTATCTACAGCCATATTATCTTTCCTATCTTTTATTTTTCAAGTGAGGGTCGTACAAGCCTAGAGTCCGAGGTGCATGAAATTAAAATGAGGCTTCTTGTCAGCCTCAAACAAATTAAAAGTTAAAAGTTGTAAATGTATCATATCTTTTTTCATAGTCATACTAATTCTAGACTTGTATTGATTTATCTTATCCATTAATTATGTTATCCTGTAGGTACTAGTTAATTTTCTTTTATCCTAATTCCACTAGAATAATAGATAGCAGCATATATAAAGCTTTGTACCCACTTAACAAAATCAATGAATAAATGATGAAGTACTTATTTTTTTATTTTTTTTATTTTCTATTTTTTATTGAAGATCTAAGCTAAGCTATTGATTGAGATATGATTTCTTTTTTTGAAGCGTAATTCATTTTTCCTACGGTAGTAAAATTCTATACCAAACTCTATTGTTGAACATGAATATAAGTGAGATCACCCTGTTCAACATGAAATATATCTTTATTTTATGTTGTCTTCCGGCCCATTATCTCGGGTCACTCTCCAAGGTCCATAATAACTATAAGTAGTTATATTTTTTGAGATTTAATTTGATTCGAACTGTAATATTTCTTAGATCTTCATCTACTAATTATATTAATCTTTCAACTAATTATTTGAGTGGTTTCAAGTAATGAAGCACTTACCAATGCATTTCTTTCAAGAGGTTGCCCCAGGTGCTTGGGCTTTGTCATCCTTTTGTCTCAATTCACTACGATATATATATATATATATATATATATATATATATATATATATATATATATATATATATATATATATATATATATATTTATATGGAGACTAATGTTATGCATTATTCACATGCAGAATGTTCATCCGAATGAAGCTGTACAGGTGGCAGTACCAGATCGATCTTTCCAATTCGTTGAATGTTGTTGCAAGAATAATTCATGTGGTCTATATATATATACTTTGGTGAGGTCGTAGAATTAATTAAATATTTGCTCCTCGATCTATCTTCCTATCTAGTCTGGAATATTCCCACAATTTTATTATACGTACAACTTTTTTTAAAAAAATATATCAACAAGAAATTGAATTTTCTTTAGAGCTCATTAACAATCGTCACTGGCCTATATATTAAAGCTAGTTATATATATATATATATATATATATATATATATATATATATATTCTTTTTCTTTTTCTTTTGAGTTCCTCTTCAAGCAAATTAAATGTAATTCGAGCAGTGTATTAGGGCCGCGCGCCTTGTATATATATGGTGCATGTGACAAGGTATTGTTTGATATAAAGCTTTGGTTATTACTAAGGGTGTATATGCTGGAGGATAGTAATAACCTACATTCGCTATTCCCAACTATCGGCACATACGGATGCAGTTAACAAAAACCACGATCCACACATATGTAGATGCAGATAGCGATTTTATGGTACGCGAATGCGTTTATTAACCGCATCAGCATACCCTTTGTATATAATATATATTTAATATTTAATATAATTACCAAAATGACATCGTTTTGAATTAGGTATAGGTTGTGTTTACATTGATTTGGTTGACTGTACGTGTTGCTGTCTCGTGTAACACTTAAAAAAAAAAAGATAAAAGTTATATGAAATATATCAATATATTTTCAAAAGATTAAGGCTTTAAAAAAAATTAAAACAATCTCAAAATACTAAAAAGCAGTCTAAATTATTTTTAAAATCGTTTAAAATAGGTTATAATAGAAACCTAAAAGACTAAAATAGGCTTATTACATAATACGCGGATAACAGATAATAACTGCAATAACAACTTTGATGTTATTAGTAAAAACATAATACAGATACGAATATCTAAAAATAATATTTACATTTTTATGACTACAACTACAGGTATTACAAATGACCGCAAATACAACCGCATTGCATGTACACTCATAATTGTTACTAATTATTTGAAGCCTTCTTCGGGTTGCACCAAATGAAGGTAATTTCTCCATTCAACCGTTCCAAAAGATATATACTTATTTCTCGTTACTTGGTTAACGTTAGCAAGCAAAATTCAACCCCTTAAGGTCATGTCTATTTCAATTGTACTCGAATTTCTCGTGAATAGGTACCAGTAACATGCACACTTCTGACAGAGTAATAATGTTATAAAGAGAAATGCTAGTACTCCTTATGTACCACATTTTCGCTTCCATCTTACTCAGTTTTAGTGGCATTTTATCTCTTTAAAAAAAAAAATCTCAAACGTGCATGTTGGGAGGGAAAATGAAAAATTCTCCTCCCAACGCGTTTGGCCTCTCTCGAATCCACAGCAAATCCTTAAGAATTGCAAACTTTTAACAATCTAGGCTGTAAAGTATATCTCACTGCTTAGAAGATGCCACCTACGTATGATACCGAGATTGTCTTCTTTCCTTCTTCAAAAAAAAAAAAAAATAGAGGCTTTGAGAGGCTTCTGCAATTGATTCAGACTGCAACGATAAAAAGCTCTTTTCCTTCTAAAACGTTTTCTTCTTCATTCTCTTCAATCCACATTGATGGGCTCTCTCTCTCTCTCTCTCTCTCTCTCTCTCTCTCTCTCTCTCTCTCTCTCTCTCTCTCTCTCTCTTTTCTTTTTTGACACTAGTTTCCTTTTGATCTGAATTTTAGTTTATGGATTTTTACCATTTTTTTAACATTCTCTCTCATTCCCGAAATTCTAAAGGCAGAGATTCCGTCGACAGATAGATTATCCGACAAGAAGAACAAAGAGAAGAGAGAAAGAAGTGGTTGAGGGAGAGGAAACACGTATTCCCTCCCAACGCATTTGGGATCCAAAAGAAAGAAAGAAAGAAATAAAATAAAATAAAATAAAATAAAATAAAATAAAATAAAATGTCACATAGGACCGAATGAGATGGCAAAGGTATTGTGGTAATGTGGTGATTGAGGTAGCATTTCTCTAATGTAATTACCAAGTAAAACAAAAGGAAAAAAAAAAAAAAACTAGAAAGTTTTTATGTGGAAGAAAAATAAAAGAAAAAAATTATATTTAAGCCCTACAAACTACCAATCATTTTGAAAGTAGCCTCTAAACTACCAACCATTAAACTCTGTCCCCCAAACTACCAAAAAGTTTTAAAAAGACCAATTTTATCAAAATATGCCGATAATACTCCTACCACGTGTCATTTTTCAATTATATATATATATATATATTGGTTGCCGGCCACCCCCATTTTGGCCGAGGGGTGACTGAGCCACCCCCAAGAGCCTTGGGGTTGGCTCGGCCACCCCTGTTTTGCTTGAGGGTGGGTTCGGCTATCTCCGAAGGCCAAAAAAAAAGGGGGGTTAGGGTTTGGCTTTGGGGGTGGTTGAATCCACCCCCTGGCCAAACAAGAATGGTTTGGCCACTCCCAATGACCAAAAAGGAAAATAATAATAATTTTATGGTTTGCACTTAAGGATAGCCGAACCCACCCCTAGGCCAAACGGGACTCTTGGGAGTGGTTTTGGCCACCTCCATTTTGCTCATTGGGCGTGGCCGAACCACCCCCAAGAGCTAAGGAGATGGTTTGACCACTCTTAAACCCGGCCTTGAGCCACTCCTTTGGCCAAAATGAGGGTGGCCGACTACCTCCATTATTATTATTATTATTATTATTATTATTATTATTATTTTAGTTTTTTTAATATATATAAATTCAAATTTTATTTTATTTTTTTTATTTTTTTAATTAAAAATTAACACGTGACAAAGATATTGTAGGCATATTTCAATCAAATGGGACTTTTTGAAACTTTTTGAAAGTTTGAGAGGATCAGAATCCAAAAATTGATAGTTTGAAGATTAGTTTCAAAGCAACTTTTAGTTTAAAATTTCAAAATAAAATCCTGTCGTGGTAAGTTTCCGTATTTCATAATGACAATATTGTGTGGAGCATGTGCATCCGTGCATATTGACTTATCTATTAACACAAGTCTATGATAACTTATAATAATTGCGGTGTGCTCCGAGGAGGGATGTAAATAAATCAGTCTGTTCGACAACTTGCTTGATACCTACTCAGTTTAGCCTGATCCAAACTCGAGCTCGATACTGTAGAAACTCGATCGTTACTGTAGAAACCCGCTCGATTAGTAAATGATACATACCCGACTCTCTCGACAAAACTCGATAAGGGCTTACGACCTCAGCTCGTTTAAAGCTCAACCGGGTTGCACGCCCGGCTCGTTAGTCCGACTCGTTAGCTCATTCATATCTTACATATATATTAGTAAATATAGTATAATATATATAGTATTACATGTTAATTATAATACTTTGATAACATATTTAGTATGTTAAATTAACATATTAAGTTATATATATATTACATCACACATGGTTAACAATAGTTTTATATTATACTTATATTATAGTTACTTAGTTTTATAGAATATATTAGACTTACTATTTGTTCACATTATATATATACAATAGTTTATACTCTCTAGTTATATATAATAACATATTGTTAATTTGTTACTTATGAACTATAGTTATGTACTATATTTTATAATATGTCTTATATAGTTACATATTATATATTTATGTTATTAATAAATGTATAGAGGTTGTTCATAAACTTGAGCTTGAATTCTACTTTGATCACTTATTGAAAAATTTAATAGTCTACATCGAGCTTTAGTTGAGCCAAGCTTAGCTTGTCGAGTAACCCGACTCGGCTCGGCTCGAATGTCATTCTCAACGAACTAGAGCTTGAGCTTGAGCTCGCCCGAATTTTAAACGAGCCGAGCTTGAACATGCAATTTATAACTCGGTTCGAGTTCGAACTCGACTATTTAGGCTCGACTCATAAATGAGTCAGTATTAAAATTTTTAAACTCGACTCAGCTTGACTCGATTACATCCCTAGCTCTGAGATTGGGAATATTAATTTATTGTTGGTTTTTTACATAACGAGACAATAGTGTTCCCATATGACGGTAAATCTTAATTTTATATTTAATTAGGAATCCAATTGACTTCTATTTGAACGAGGAATTCAATCCAAATAGGAAGAGGGAGGACGTGGAATAGCTGGACTAGGATGTCGTGACAAATGGAAAAATTTGGACATGGCATGTGATAAACTAAAATATGATTTTAATTATATGATTTTAATAGTTTCTGATCAGAAAAACGAAAAAGAAAAAGAAAAAGAATATATATATATATATAGTTGATCATGTTGGTGTTTTTCGTGATTTCCTTGATGGCCATTGGATTGAAAAGGGAGGCGTGATCTAAACTCTAAAGCAGATCTGTGTTTATAAAGTGAAGGACCACAACAGTAGATTTTTGTGGGCTTCTTCAAGCAGATGTGCAAGAAAAATTTGAATGTTTGTTCGTATGAGTTTGGTGTGATAAAATTTTTTTAATGTTTGTTCATATGATCATCAGTTCGGTGTGATAAATTTCTTTTGGCTTAAAAGTATTTTGGTCTTCCAATTTGACGTGACAATAGATTAGATCCTCTTAATTTATTTGTCCGAATTTGAAAAAATTTGATTAGGTAATTATGATAAATCACTTTTGAAATTTATGTGATAAAATAAAAATTGGGCTACTTAACTACGTGATAAATCATAATTACGTGTTCGAATTCTTTTAAATTCGGACAAATAATTTGATAAAATCTTAACCCGTTATACTAGGATAGACTAGTCTAGCTAGGAGCATAGGCTAGACATAATCATTAATTATGTGTCCAGGCTCTGTAATACCCTTATACTAGGATAGACCAGTCTATATCGGCGGCAACATGACATGTATTAACACTACAAAAAATTTTTGTTTTTAGCCACTTGCAATTAGCCACGTGTATGGGGTCATACACATGGCTAATTGCTAGCCACGTGCATTTAGCAACGGCCAATTACACACAGTGAATCAAGTTGTGACTAAATGCAATTTTAGCCACGTGTCCCTTTATATATGCGGCTATTTAGCCATGTAGCATTTAGCCACGTGCCACTCCAAGTGGCTAACTGAAATTTCATTTTTCTGGCAATTCTAGCAGCATGTAATGAAAGACACGTGACAAACATTTTTGTTTATTTTAAAAAAGAAAAAAAGAAAAAACAGAACATAAATTTTCTTCTCCCAATCCGGCGTACATCCGGCCAGGCCGGTCTTTTTTCTTCTCCCAATCCGGCGTAAATCCAGGCCGGGACCGGCAATTACCTAATCGCCGGATTCGAACCCATCAAACTAAAAATACCAAAATTCAAAAATGGGAAAAAAAAATTCAATACACCAAAACAACAGCAAGTCGCCGGAAATAAAACCAGAAAAAAAAAAAAAAAAAAACCAATTTGCCGGCCATTAAACCCAATCGCCCACTCAACCACTCGCCGGAAATCATCAAACCAAAACAAGAGAATCAGTCGATCTGGATCTGGATCTCTACCTCTCCAGCCATGATCCTCCGGACTCCAGCTCCGTCGTCGACCACGAATCTATCTCCGATCGGTCTCCCTCTTCCATCTCCCTCTATGTGAAGAAAAGAACAAAAAAAAAAAAAGGAGAAGAAGGAACGGAGAGCGTGGAAAAAGGGAAAAGAAAAACCGAATGGAAATCAAACCAAAAACTGGCCGACGAGGGTGAGTCGGCCGGATCTCCTCCATCTCTGAGAGTTGGTCGACCACAAGCACAACCTCTCGGGCCGTAACCCTCCGGACTCCAGCTCCGTCGTCATTCGCCGGATCTATCTCAGAATCTCTCTCTCCAACTCTCTCGGTCTCCCTCTTCCATTTCCCTCTCAGTGACTGTGTGAAGAAAGGGGAAGAAATAAGGGAAAGAAGGAAGAAAAAAGAAATGAAAAGAAAAGTCAAAGGGGCGTGGGGAAATGAAAAAGAGAGAGAGAAAGGCGGAAATGAAAAGATCCTGGGCGGGGAAATGCAAAAGAAAAAAAAGTGGGGGAAATTAGAATCAGTAAAATATACACGCGACTAATTGGACGCGTGTAAAAAATACACGTGGCCAATTGGACGCGTGTAAAAAATACACGTGGCTACTTGTTTTTCATATACAACCTGTCATGTTGTCATCAAGACACGTGGCTAGTTGGCTGCGTAGCTACAGTAACCGCTACTGTAGACACGTGGCTAATTGCAGCATTTTTTGTAGTGTAAGCAGTAAATATGAGAAATCACCTTAAACACACAACGTCAGCTAATGTGCATTACTCTAAGCAAAATTTTTATTAGTTTAATTAGGTTCTAGCTACAAAGTTTTAGCAGTACTCAATGATTGAATAATATTGTGCCATGTATATATACGCTAGCATCTTCATATCCAATCTATGTTTTTGGCTCTACTTAGGTTACCCTACTTACATTAATATATATTCCCTTTATAAGTTCATCAAAAAAAAAAAGAAAAAAGAGTAATTAATAATGGGTTTTGAAGGGCATGCATGGGGCAACATTTGATGTTGCTTGTTGCTTTGTTTAGCTGTACCCAACTATATATAGGATCGACCAGTTGTAGGGTCATATGTAACAGATTAGGAATGGGTCATGTCTAATATATGTCATACTATAGTAACCCTACCCACCATGTTTTAGATATGTGTTCCAAGTTTGAGCGATCTCTATTTAATCGAAAACCACAACGAATAATATTACATCAAGGTGCATGTGGTAGCTAGCTCAAAAAGCTAGTTAGGTTCCTTTCTTTTTTTTCTTTTAATTGTTTCGTGTTAAAATATTAATTAAATAATTAAATTTTTTATTTTTTATTAATTTAAACTTTTTGAATAATTGATGATTTAACATGGTATTAAAATAAAGTTCTGAATTTGAATCTTAGTTGTCTTCGAAATTTACCATAATCTCACTTATTAAAAAGAAGTCTTGCACACTTGAGATAGAGTACTAAAAATATTAATGAAGTGACTAAATTCATTAATCAGTTTAATCTTTGAAAATAATTAGTAATTTAATAGTTTTGATGTACAAGAAGGTATGCGTAATGTGAATTGGAATAGAACAGTGACAAATTAATCAACTAGGAAGTTAGGAATATATGAAGTTAGGAGTACTCAAATAGCTAGAGCTGAATCCTTTGTCCATAGACTATATGATTCTAAACCAACCAAAATCAAAAAGGAAAAAAAAAATAAATTAAAAAAAAGAAGAAGAAGAAGAAGAAGAAGAAAGAAAGTGTTAGTATTTTGGCCTCATTCTGTGTTTGGACAAAATCACTTATATGTAAGGATGCTGCAAACAGGGATTCCACTGTTTAGAGTGAAGTCAGAAGAATTTTAAAGTTCCCCGTCAGCCGTCCGGACGATGTGTCATCTCGTCCGGACGCCAGACTCTCCAGCATCATCCGTCTGGACGACGTGCTTCTTCCGTCCGGACACCTCACTGTATCGAGAAGCTTTTGTGCCAGCTTACTCCGTCCGGACGTTTCAGCAGCACATCCAGACGCCTATCAGTTCTCGAACGGTTCACTGATTCTTTCCAAGTTCTAAGAAAGGGAAGATCAATCAATCGTTCGAACGATGTGGTATACCGTCCAGACGCGTATCTCCGTAAGGCAAGAATCGCAATTCAAAATGAACCGTCCGGACATCTGATAGCTGTGGTCCGGACGCTGGTGCATCGTATATGGTAACTGACGATTCGACTTCAACTGTCCGGACGTCTCCCCCTTATGGTCCGGACGCACACGCATCAGATATGGAAATTGCGTGCTGAAGTTTAGCCGTTCGGACGCTCCTGCCCCTTGGTCCGGACGCACGAAGCCTGTTATGGAAATTACTTGCAGCGGACGTGCGTCCGTCCGGACGATCGAGCCATCTCATCCAGACGATGTTCTTATACATGAAAGATTTATCCGCGAAAATTTCGAAAAATCCTATCGCACAGTTGTCCGTCCGGACGGTCATGGTCCACTGTCCGGACGGCTCACAGGCTTTTTTTGCCTGACGCTCATTCTGACCCCCAGACTATAAATAGGGGTCCTTGGGCACTTAGAGCTGCAAGAATTCGGTGTGAATTCCATTAGAGCTTAGAGACGTGTTATTTCCTCCAGAGCCGTTTTTCAAGTGTGCTGCGCTATAAATCGAAGTCTATCTTAGAAGTCGGCTCTAAGGTAAGGAGTTCCATTGAAGACCCCTTCAAGTAGGTGAACCTGGTTGGGAAGCGTTCGTGTTGGGTTACACGTCAGAGATCAAGGTACGACCACTGCATCGGTACATGTGAGTGTTACTATCTTGTATCTAGCTTTGTCTTCTGAATAGTGGAATTCCTGGGTTTGGCTGTCTCGGAGTGGTTTTTCTCTTAACTGAGTTTCCACTTCATCAACAAAAATCTGTGTCATTTACTTTCCGCTGTGCTTTAATTTTTGTTGACACTTGTTGCACACACTTTACTTTTAGAAGTCATTTCAATTTTTCAGAAAGATTGATTGGAAGCCATCAAAAAGCTGCTCTCTGTTATAAGGTACGTTCCATGACAAAGTCACCCAAAAGCTGCTCTCTAATTAGGTGTCCAACGTGGATAGTACCCTTTGGAGTCGTGCAACGTTACAGTGCGGAATCGTGCATCCAGGTCCCAGGTATGCCAACCTGCTTCTTATTCAAACAGTCGGTCACTCTTTGTTTCAGCTTGATGAGAAAACTAAGTCACGTTATCCCTATTTTGCCCCTCCTTGCTAAAAGGCCCACATGCTGAAGCTCCTTCTGACTTGAATTTGGCTTATTCTTCTAGCTGGCCAACACCCATTATAAAATAATGGTAAAACAACAACGGTTATAAAAAATAAATATTAAATTAAATTAAACAGAAGACGTTGACAATTCCACGCCCAAAAAACCCTTTTCAATTCCTCTCTTTCTCTGTGGACAAATTCGAAACCAGCCACATTACAGCTCTAAGAATGGAAGAGATCCAGAAGACACACTTAGACTTAGACGCAAGAAATGGAAGCGGCGAGGAGGAAGATGGTCGTCAAGCATTGGAGGCGTTGCTGGTTCCACCCTCGCTAGATCCCTCCATTTCCATGCCGATTGCACTCTCATTAACGCGTACCCTTTCTCTCTTGAATTTAAAGAAATTTCTCCTCTTTTCTAAAATTATCTGTTGAATTCTAATAAATCCCAATAATCTTAAGAGGAAAGCTTGAGTATGTAAGAGGAATGTTTGAAAAATGAATGGAAAAGAGAAGGAGAGTTTTGTTCGTGGGTGAAGGGAAAATGTCGAAAAGAGAAGATTGTGGCCTGTGGGCCTTGTTGCAAGGAGGGGAAATGGGGAGGCTTAGTTTTCTCATCAGGCTAAAGCAAAGAGTGACCGACTGTTTGAATAAGAAGCAGCTTGGCAAACGTAGGACCCGGATGCACGATTCCGTACTGTAACGTTGCGTACCAAACAAGCCAATAATGCAATAGCTAGCATCAATTTCATTTCAAGATATGCCTAGAGCTGCAAATTGCTATGACATAAAATTATAACCATCGATCTTTGTTCCCTTTTTGGTTGATCATGAATGATCATCTTTTACTTTATGGGTAGCGCTTTTGGCTGAATGATCAATACGGGCACTTTGATTATTACAGAGAATAGCGATCCACCCGGATGAGATTGGGTGCAATAAACTGTTTGTATTGCATGCAATATATAATATGAGTAGCTCATTACACTCAATCCAAATATTTAATCCGACCCCGCATCAAAATTTAATATCTTTAGCGAAAATTTTGGACTCGTTACCTTATATAATCTCTTATTTCAAAATTATCTTAACGACAATACCTTCTCCTAAAAGTACATAGATGGCAAATTGGCAAACAATGTTACTTTTGGACTACACTTGAGAGGGCAGCAAAGGAGGGGATCCATGCAATTGTACTCCTTGAAATTAGGCCATGAAGGTGAAGCCTCAAAGTGGGAGCCTACTTTTATAGAATGGATAATTGCATCATTGGTCTCTGTGGTATGCCATAGTTATTTTTCACTCCTTATGGTTTAAAAAGTTCATAGGAGGTCCTTGTGGTTAGCAATAATTATAAATCGATTCCTGGAGTCAAATTCTGTTAAAAATTTTAACATATTCTGTCAAATGTCATGTCAGCACCACGTGTCGCCAATAAGATGGCGACACGTGTCCATCTTAATAAAAAAATAAAAAAATAAACTTATTTTTTTTTAAAAAAAAAAAAGAAAAAAGGGAAGGCAAGGGGTGGCCGTGCGCCACCCTCAGTGGCCGTCGGGGGTGGCCGCAGCCTTCCCAGTGGCCGGGGGTGGCCCGAAGGCCACCCCCAAGCCATTGGGCCACCCTCGGCCACTGGAGGTGGCCGTACACTCCCCAGAGGCTGGGGGTGGCCATCGAGCCACCCCTAGTTGGTCCGGCCACCCCCGGCGGCCACTGGAGGTGGCGCGCGACCACCCCCATAGGTTTGGGGGTGGCCTAGCCACCCCTTGCTTTTTTGTTTTGAATTTGATTTTTTTTTTTAAAAAAATAAGTATATTTATTTTTTTAATTTTTTTTATTAAGATGGACACGTGTTGCATTTTTATTAGTTTGACATGGCGCTGATGTGGCATTTAATAGAATCTGTCAAAAAATTTAACGGAATTTGACGTCAGTGATCGATTTGTAATTATTGCTTACCATAAAGACTTCCCATGAACTTTTTAAATTATAGAAAATAAAAAATAATTATGACATAGCACATAAATTAATAATGGTATAGTTACCTCTTTATAAAAATGTGTGAACACCATGTTAAGATTGTATGGCACAAGGATTATCTACCCAAATGAGTCTTTTGAAAAGTAATAGCATAGGTATATAGGTGCCTGTCATTTTCTCATAATTGCACGTAAGGAACACATAGCACCAATTTAGGCACAATCATTATTGACATATATGATGAGTCGGACGTACAATTGAGTAGATACACTTGGAGATGATTGGTTCACTACTATTAGATCGTCCCCCCTCCCCCCTTATTAAAATAATAAATTTTAATGCAAAAATATCCTTTGATGTACACTTATTTAATGAAAAGAAGAGGCAAGGGGACGGCAAACCGTCTCCTGCATATCAAGGCCCTACAAATTAATAATGAAGACATGGTCTTCCTCCCTTTTCTCTTGGATCCAGATCTCTTCGTGTTATGGTCAAAATTTTATTTTGTTATATTTAATTGTGTACATGATGTCACATAGTGGATATATTTAAATTTTTAAATGACGTGACATCAATTTCATTATTAGATAAAACAAAATAAATTCATAACCACAAAATAACTCATCTGTATTTCAAATGAAATGAAAAAGATCATTGTCACTCCTGCATAGTGCTTCTAGGGGTATTACAACTTTTATTATATGTCTCTTACAAGCAAACGTGACAAATCATGTGACACTTACCATGCCAGCTACTAAACAATTAAATTTTACTTATTAAATTTGTTGATTAACTTTTTCACCCATGTTGTACCACACAACAATCATATGGATTGTCATGTAATTAAATTTGTAAGGAGTAATAGTAAAAGTTGTATTTCACGCATTAAAAGAAAATTACTACATATTTACTGAATAAAAGTCTAAAAAGGATAATTTAGACTGAGGATGATACAGCCTGAAACCAAACAAGATAGGTTTCATGCTTTCATGCATGCTTATAGTTCAGATGACCTCATTATTAAACTTCCAGTCAATTCTAACAAACTGGAACAGGGTCCATTTGATACCAATTGTACCAAAAAAGATGGCAACCTAAAATTTGATTCAGATTCTCAAATTTATTAGTCAATGGGATATAAGGGAAGTCTCAAAAGGCCCGGGCAAAATAATTGAAGATTTCAATTTGAAAGATTTTAATGCTCAGTTTGTTTCGGCGTAAAATAATTTTCGTTGTAAACATTATAGAACTTTTTACTTTACACAGCTTTTCAAGTACTAACAGTACTTTTTAAGCTCATTAATGCAATACTAAACGGACTCTTAGCCGACCTACCCTTAAGCCTATAAAAGGCATGCACCTATAAATTAACACTTTATAGATTAAGATTTATCTAGCAATTAATGACACTTTCAACGTATATCACTTTCTGAGGATATTCATGACCTCGACTTGGTGGTCCAAGTTTAATTGGTTGATGATACTTATAAATTGGCATTCAACCAATTTTCCGTTGTAGTTGGATGTCATCTCCAAGCCACAATTGTGCCTCGATCTTACGAACAACAAAAAATTATGATTCTAATTAACCAAGAAAATTAGGTTTAGACTCGATCAAATATCACCTGCCCTTCAAAATTAATATAAAAAACTCTTTTATTGGATGAACTAGCTACTTAGGTCGTTTTGGAAGCAGTGGTTTTTAATATCATTTTCTAAATAATGTGTCAAAAGAACTCCTCGTACATGTTGCTCTTAGATCAAGGTTCAGATAATATATATTGATAGTGAAGAGACGTGGCCGTACATAAATGTAGTATACAAAATTCATTCTAGCTATAATATTGATCTCATATGCGTTTGTTCTATGATGATGCATTAACCACACGCCAGGCACTCAAGGAAGATTTTAAATAGAACAAATAGTAAGAGAGGTTCACCGAAGGTTCAATAGAACCATTTCGATCTGATGATTAAGAAATAGTTGCATACCTATATAGGTTGGTCATTCCCGCTTTCCTGTACTAGGTTTTAGGGCCCCCTAATTACTAAATTCTTACTTACTCTTAACACGAGAGTACTTTATTTAAATACTAGCTACTTGCCCTCTCAAATTGAGGGATCATTTATGTTACTACGTACAGCTTCTATTACTATCCTGATAAGGTTTAATAACCCCATGATTTATGTATGTACCTTGTGTTAGACATTGCATTGGCTTATATGGATTAGAATATTTTATAATTTTTTAAAAAAATTATATTCTCAAATTACGTGAATTTAAGCATTTTTTACATCGAATGGCATAAAAAATACTACATATTAAAAATTTGGCATGTTATTGGGGTAACAAAAAAAAAAAAAATCTAAAAAGCTTTTTCTTTATTTTTAAAGAGACGTTTTTTTTTTACTAAACAAAAGACAATTTTTTTCTCAAAGCTTTTATACGACATAAAGTGTAAAAACTTAATAAAAATATATTCAATTCTCATTATTAACTTGTCACATTTATAATATGTAGTATTTTTCACAACTTAAATTCATATTATCTTTTCCTTTGATTTTTGTTTTATTCGAGACTTACACGCTCAATAAAGATGGTTGGTTTGGGAATCGTGAGAGATATAGTTTATATATATATATATATATATATATATATATATATATATATATATTACTTCACCAAGACGAGAACTAGCTGCAGGGTGTCATGTGGCAAGGTCGGATTCATAACTTTGGCATCGTCGACTATATCGTATTTCCAATAAAATTTTGTCATTTCTTTCCAATAAAGTACCTTTAATTTTTGCAACCTGATCGTAGTGCCCATCTAACAGCTAATATTGAAGCATAGTTTCTATAAAATAGTACAAAGCTAAAGGAAGCCATCACAAGGCCTTGAAATTTGCTAAAGATGGGTTCAGTTGAAGCCAGAAAACCCCATGCAGTATGTGTCCCATTCCCAGCGCAAGGGCATGTGACCCCCATGCATGATGCGATTAGCCAAGCTACTACACTCGAGGGGTTTCCACATTACCTTTGTCAACACCGAGTTCAACCACATTCGGCTAGTCCGGTCCAAAGGACCCGACCACATGAAGGGCTTACCGGATTTTCAGTTTGAAACTATACCCGATGGGTTGCCACCGTCCGATCGGGATGCAACCCAGGATGTCCCAGCCCTATGTGATTTCACAAGAAAGAATTGTCTGGCCCCATTTAAAGAGCTTGTGCTTAAGCTTAACTCAACATCTGAAGTGCCTCCGGTCACTTAGCTTACATAGTTTCGGATGAGATTATGAGTTTCGGTCGTAAAGTTGCAACAGATTTAGGTATCCCAGAGGTTCAATTTTGGACTTCCTCAGCTTGTAGTCTCATGGGATGTCTGAACTTTAGCAAACTCGTCAAAAGAGGCATTGTTCCATTTAAAGGTATGTACTTGGTGGTTTGTGTTCAATCCAGTTTACACCCTGCTCGGAAGACGTAATCCTTAGTGATAAACTACGTAAATCTATGTATTTTTTATTGCTTTGTTTCATCTTTCTTATTTTGGCTTCTCACTGGTTCTGGAAAATAGATCAATCTCCTAACAGTTGGGCTATTTTTTTGGTGCACTAAAGCTTGCGTGGTACTTTATCTGCATGCATGAAGATTTTCTTCTCTTTTCTTTTTGTGTAATCTTCTATGTACTTCCTTCACGAATTTCTCGTTTTCATTCTTTGTCGAGCGTAAAGTAGCCTCGTCTGAAGTTTGATTGCAAGCAAACCACATGATGTACGTCTCTTGGTTCTTTATTTTGTTTTGTTCGTTGCATATGGTTGTGTTAATATATAGTTAAATCATGATCAGTTGGTCCAAACGAGTAATTTTTATTATTGTTATTTATATGGAATTATATTATAAAGTGAACTTCGAATTCTGCAGTTTTATTCTAATATCATGTTATTTAATAAATTTAATTATTTATAATTAGAGTAATGCTATCTATATATATATATATATATATGCAAGACTCGTATCTCTATTTTATCCCCCAAATGTGACATTGATTTTAAAATTACCTTTTTCTTTGAAATGGATCACAATTAGATTTTGATCCAGTACTAGTGATTTTAAAAGCCATGTCATATTTGAAGGGTAAAAACAGAATAGGAATCTAGCATATGTATCAATACTCTTTTTTTTTATTATTATTAATTTTTATATGAACATTTCTCGTACTTATTACATCAAATTTATGTGACCATGTCCCCAAAAGTAGATGATAATAGTCGTTTTTCCTTTATTTCATGTCATAAGAGAGGAAAATCATGTCAAGACATGCATGCTTTTGCTGAATAGAAATTTTATTTATTACACTGCTACACGATTGACATATAATTGGGACGATGAGGTAGTACAAATTAATCCTTGATTAACTTACTCTGGGTCAAAGAAGCTGAGGAATAAAAATAAGCTATCAAAATGGTTGTCTAACAACGTGTTACTGCGAATGTGGAAAAAAAAAAAAAAAAAAAAAAAAAAAAAAAAAAAAAAAAAAGAAAGAAAGAAAGAAAAAGAGTAATGTTAAATATTATATTTTTATCCTAAAAATTGTTTAACAATGTTGGCGTGGCACTCAAAATCAACTATTTAATCTTTTTTTTTTTTTTTTTTTTTTTATTTATATATATATATTATTACTATTAACAAGAATTAGTCCAGAATTATAGTATCTAGAATTTTTTTTTTTTTTTAAAAAAGTAGGCGTGTGATAATATGCACCGTTGTTTTATTATATGTTGTGATCATAATTATGCCTTTTTCACCTAGAGTGGACATGCGTACAATTTGCCACATATCAACATGATTTTAGTTTGTAAAAACTGCAATATTTAGAATGAGTTCGACAACATTCCCTAAATGTAAGTTTATTTACCACGTGTTACAGACGAAAGCTTCAAAGATGACGGTACACTTGACACACCAATCAATTGGATTCCAGGCATGAAAAACATTCGGCTCAAGGACCTCCCTACCTTCATTAGAACCACTGATACTAACGAAACCATGTTCGACATTATTGGATCAGAAGCACGAAATTGCTTGAATTCTTCTGCGATCATCTTCAACACATTTGATGAGTTTGAATATGAAGTACTGGAAGCAATTTCAGCCATATTCCCTCGGATTTACAATATAGGTCCGCTTCCCTTACTAGGTCGGCATGTGCCTGATAGCCCACTCAAGTCATTAAGTTCAAGCTTATGGAAGGAAGACTCCAAATGTCTCCAATGGCTTGATAACTGGGAACCCAAATCTACTGTGTACGTAAACTATGGCAACGTGACAGTGATGACCGAACAACATTTGAAAGAGTTTGCATGGGGGCTTGCAAATAGCAAGCACCCTTTTTTGTGGATTGTTAGGCCAAACGTGGTAATGGGAGATTCAGCAATTCTGCCTGAAGAATTTTTTGAGAAGACTAAGGATAGGGGATTGCTAGTGAGTTGGTGCCCCCAAGACCAAGTGTTGGCACACCCATCAATAGGTGTTTTCCTAACACACTGTGGATGGAACTCTACAATAGAAAGCATTTGTGATGGTGTGCCTGTTATTTGCTGGCCATTTTTCGCTGACCAACAAACAAATTGCCGGTACGCTTGTACCACATGGGGGATTGGCATGGAAGTCAACTTTGATGTAAAATGTGGTGAGATTGAAGAGCTTGTTAATGAAGTGATGGAAGGGGATAAAGGAAAGGCGACGAGGCAAAAGGCACAAGAATGGAAGAAGAAAGCAGTGGAAGTTACTAATATTGGAGGTTCATCTTACCAAAGTTTTGAAAGGTTAATTAAAGAGGTTCTCCATGGTCCACAGAGCAACTGAATAGCATTACTATTTTAAACCTATCTAGCATGGTCACATCTATATCTATTTCAAGTTCTCTCTTCCATAAATAGTAGTTATATATTTTTTAGATTTAATTCTGTTGTGTAATTCTTAGATGATCATAAACTTATATTTATTTCAAGTAATTATTATTTGAATGTTTTCCAGTAATATATATTAGATTACTTAATTGAATGACCCAAAACAAAATGGATACCGAACATATTTAACCATCACGTACTACTGAAAAAACGTACTTTAGTGTCGTTTGATATTTTTAGAGCAAAAAAGTTAAAAAAGAGTTTTTTGAGTGTTTTTTAACCAAACATATATATTTTTACTTTACACTGCTTTTTAGGTACTAGCAATGCTTTTTAAGCTCATTAATGCAATACTAAACAGACTCTTAGCCGACTTACTCTTATGCCTATAAGATCGAGGCACGGCCGCATGTATAAATTAACACCTTATAGATTAAGATTTATCTAGCAATGACACTTTCAATGTATGTCACTTTCTGGGGACATTCATGACCTCAACTTGGTGGTCCAAGTTTAATTGGTTGATGATACTATATTGACATTCAACAACCAATTTTTCGTTGTAGTTGGATGTCATCTCCAAGCCACAATTGTGCCTCGATCTTACGAAAATTAACCAAGAAAATTAGGTTTAGACCTGATCAAATATCACCTGCCCTTCAAAATTAATATA
Source organism: Alnus glutinosa (assembly GCF_958979055.1). Taxonomy (NCBI): domain Eukaryota; kingdom Viridiplantae; phylum Streptophyta; class Magnoliopsida; order Fagales; family Betulaceae; genus Alnus; species Alnus glutinosa. The sequence continues at coordinate 20,990,908 of NC_084899.1, read as the reverse complement.
AAAAACTCTTTTATTGGATGAACTAGCTACTTAGGTCGTTTTAGAAGCAGTGGTTTTTAATATCATTTTCTAAATAATGTGTCAAAAGAACTCCTCATACATGTTGCTCTTAGATCAAGGTTCAGATAATGATAGTAATCAAGAGACGTGGCCGTACAAAAATGTAGTATACAAAATTCATTCTATAATATTGATTTCATATACGTTTGGCCGGTGTTGATACATTAACCACACGCCAGGCACTCGAGGAAGATTTTAAATAGAGCAAAAAGTAAGAGAGGTTCACCGAAGGTCCGATAGAACCATTTATGATGATTAAGAAATAGTTGCATACCTAAAGAGGAATATTTCTAACAACCCTAAATAGGTTGGTTGTTCCTGCTTTCCCGTACTAGGGTTTCAGGGTCTCCTGATTGAATTCAGTTAAGAGAATCAAAGGTTGTTAATGTCATGCAATTGATGATGTGAATATTCCCTTCCATGAATATTGAAGGAGGTTTCTAGCATGGGAAGACCATTATCTAACATAGCGAGATATCATGGTTCATCGGTTGCGGTGCGTTCCTTCATAATATATGTACATCTTAATCTTTGAGCTAGGATTGACCTTGTGCCTGACCGAGAGGTCACTTGTTGACCTATTTGATCCTGGTTCTCTCTGACAGGCCGTCAAACCCTCTAATAAGTGGGCCTTAGCTTCTGCACATAAGTCCCCTCACTCTTTAGTCATTGAAGAATTTGGATCCTCTCCATTTCAAGTGAAAATGGAGAGTATCCATTTAGTTATAAACTAGAGGTATAGTTGTTTTTCACATTCCATAAAAATGTAAAAAGACAACTATGCCCTTGAATTATAACTAAATGGAGAGGATCCTGTTCCGTCATTGAAAGGCTTTGACTGTACATTGAACTGTGTTTCAATCTAAGAGCACTAGGATAAACAAGCCTAATGAGCCCAGTGAAGCAGAGTATACCACTAGCCTCCTTAATTTTTTAAGTTAACAAAGTCATAGGTTAGCCTATGAAAATTGCAGTTGGTAGGTGACTTGTTGATACATGAGCCTTAAGGGCCATTTGAGCTTAGGTATGGCACATCGGGGTTGGGTACACCATTAGGTATGGTTTTAATATTCAATATGAGTATGCAGCAGTTCGATAGGCGGTTAAATTAGCTAAGTCGTTTCGGTTAACCGACTTGGTCGGTTAATTCATCGACATTTAACCGACAAGGAATATTTTTGAAGTTTTCGGTTAGCTTGGTTAAGGAGGTTGGTTAATCGGTCAATAGGCGGTCGGTTAAGGCGTCGATTAACAATCAGTTAAGGCGGTCGGTTAATCAATTTAGGTCAACATTAAGCCTAAAAATGGGCCTTCTGGTCCTTCTTAATTTGGGCCTCATTTTTTAATGGGTCAAAATAATTTCAAGGCCTTTGTTTTTCAGTATTTGTCAGCAACCCATGCTGCCCAACAGGCCCTGCACCACCACACCACTAGTCCATGGTCCATCACAAGTCAATGCCAATGGCCCATTCAAAATTTCAAATGAAAATTAAAATTATTGAATATTTTTATACCTTGTCAACCTGGAGTCATTTTTACATAATTAAAAAAATTAAATAAAATAATAATACATAAAGACAGAAAAAACTGAAAAAGTGGAAAACATAACATAATTACATAAAAATCCAATTAAGTTAATTCACGGTGAGTGCAAATGAGCAATTGTGCTTTGTACAAAACTGCAAATTGCAAAATGAGTCAAATGCACTCAAACACTCAGTGCTGAGTGCAAACCACATTACCACAGTGCACAAATCCACAATCATACATTCATAATAAATTACAAAATTACTTCACTTTTCTTCAATAATACATTAATACTTGAATAAAAATAAAAATAACTTAATGTTCAGCTACTAGCTACTTAGCTAGCTGCAGCCTGCAGGGAAAAAAATAAAAATAAAAATAAAAAAGAGAGTAGGAAAACATATGTTCTAAAGACTAAAAGCAGGGGAAAAAAAGTAGCAGGAAAAAATAGTAATATCTTCATCATCCTAAAACATGCAAGAAAAAAATTAAAAATGCATGAAACATTGAAACTGATGAAAGACAGTCTAAAAGAATTTGCTTAGAAATCCTTTGCATATTCTAGTAAATTAGAATATCAAATTCATGATTCATTATAGCACACATCAAACAAAAAGAATATCTTCCATCTCTATCTCAATACCAACTCACAATAATAAGTATAAACTTATCAAGTTTCCACCAAGGCACCAACAGGCAACAACTCCAGAATTCCAAACATTACTAGTTTTAAAAGCTCCAGAATTTCAAACAAAAGTTAAAAAACCATAATTTAATAGTAACAAGCTAAAAATTACAGTGCTTGCATGTATCCGAGCGGGAGAGGACAGTAGTCGGCAAATGGGGAGATGGCACTAGGGCAGGTCACAGGTGGGGTCGGCCGTCATGGGGAGGCGCCGCGGCAGCTTCAGTGAAAAATAAAATGGAATGGAGAGGGGATAGGTCACGAGAAAGCGATGAATATATAGTCCTTATAAAACGGTGTCGTTTCATGTGTAACGAAACGACGCTGTTTTTTTTTTATATTATTATTATTATTATTATTATTATTATTTTTTTTTTTTTTTTTTTTTTTTTTTTAAAAAAAAAAAAAAAAAAAAAAAAAAAAAAAAAGAGAGAATTGAAACAGCGTTGTTTCATTATCACTAAAACGGCGTCATTTCGGTTAGGCAGTTCGGTTAACTGGTCCGCTAATTGTCGGTTCGGTAATTCGGTTAACTGCTTAACCGACCGCCTACCGAACCAACCAGTTTTCGGTTAAAAGATTCTCTTCTGACTACCAAAACGAATTTTGTCGGTTAAGTCGGTAGGCAGTTGATGCCGGTTCGGTTGCGGTTTGGTAGGCGGTCAGTAAGCGGTAATCAGTTAATCTACACACCCCTAATATTCAAAATCAAATTTACAATGATATTTATGAATATTTTGTGATCATTTAAGGTGACGACAGTAAATTGATCACCAACAAACAATTTTGGGAAATATTTAGATTTTTTTTCCCCTTAACCCACTTTGAAACACTAGGAAAAAGCTCGATGCAGTTGTATATACTTAACAAATTACAAAACTACAATCCTTGGAGAGGAACAAAAGAAACAAGGGTTTGGACGTACACTGAAGAAAAAAAAAAAAAGAAAAAAAAGAAGAAGAAAAGTCTATGTAGGAATTTTGGATTAATTACGATCAAAAAGTTGCCATGGTTACTATGTGGTATATATATCTAACCTTGACTCAGATTGAGACCATGCTCTCGATCACCCGCATGAAGGCACTAATTAAAAGAAGTGATAAACTGAGGGAAATTTTATTCAATTATTTTCAAGTAACCGATTATATCAATATATACTACTATGTATAGAAACACTGAAACAGAGAAAGGAAAACTATAATTCTAATTTACAGTAAAATCAGAATTGATACATGTAATTAATTATAATGAAATTATATCATCCAGCTTTCTTTCCTTGTGAGTGCAACGGCTATATTTCTGTATACTTTGAAGAGTGAGTAATAATTCATCACCATCTAAAGATACAATTTTTTACTATCTTGTTTATGTGGTAAGGTGGTCCCTCACTACTTTTTTAGTTTTTTTTTTTTTAAAAAAAATAAATTAATAAATTAAGGTGAATGATCACCTTGCCACATAGGTAAAATGGTGAAAAATTGTATCTTTAGGTGGTATTGAAGAGCACTGCAAGCAGTGTGTCAAATGTATCCATGGCGAGTTTTTCTTGATTTGTCATTATGATCTAATTGCATTAATATTATGCACTAATTATGCTAAGGGTTGTGCATGAATCACTTTCCTCCTTTTTTTTGATTGCACATATCTTGGTGCCCTTTCTTCCCTTTTGTGGTGTGTGTCGCAGCATGATTTGCTGCAGCATTGGCAGCTGTGATGTCTGCAGTATCGACAGTTGGCTAATTGTCTCCATGCAAGTCTTGAGACTTTCCTTTGCTGGCAGGGTTTGATATTGCAGCATTGATGGCTGCAATATCAGTAGATGCGGCTTGAGACTTTCCTTTGCTGGCAGTGGCCTTTGGTGCCATGTGTGCTGCCTTAGTGGCAGTGGCTTGAGCTGCTTCTGTGACAGCTGCATCTATAGGTTTAACACTAATTAATGTTGTCCCCATTTTCTTGGACTAGGATCTCCACAAATTTTTAAATTCTCAAATTACGAATTTTAAAATGTCTTTATCCAACAAAACGCTTAAAAAAGTCATATATTTAAAAGTTGTCATGTAATTAAGATAACTAAAAAGAATTTTTCTCCCAAAAAACTTCTTCACTTTTACAGATATGCCTCTTATTCAAAAAAATTAAGAGATAATTTTTTACTCAAAGCCTTTTTACAACATAGAGAACAAGAACTTAATGAAAATATACTCAATTCTCAACTGTAACATGCTATTTTTTTAATATGAAGCATTTTTCAAGAGTTTGTGTTAGACTAGAATACGATTTATTTGTAATTAGATTTTTATCTAAGAGTTTGAGTTAGACTAGAATACGATTTATTTGTAATTAGATTTCTATCTAAGAGTTTGAGTTAGATTAGAATACTATAAGCTAAGGCTTATCATGTAAACAATACTACTTTTATGTTCTATATATAATCTTATACAAGCTCACTAGATGAGCAAGCTTGAAAACTAATATACTCTGAAATTCTACATGGACCGACCGTATATATATCCTGTGGTTGAGACATTACATTAACAATTTTCTTATGATTTTCAACATTTTTTTTTAATTTAATCTCTCTCTCTCTTTGTGAGAGATATGGACAACTTCAAGCACCTAACCAAAAATCTATTGACTTTATATTTATATCGTAACTGCTGTCAATTACATGAAATGAAAAATTATGACTTTTCATATGTGCCCCTTCAACATTTATAAATATAATCTTTCTCTACCGATTTTATCATTCAGTTTTTCATTATCAATTTTAGAAATTCACAAGTGAAATTGTAGGAATTCTTCAAAATTGCTATATGTAGAATTTATAGCTTTGTTGTATTTTGAAGACGATTTGTTAGCAACCTATTAGTAAACTCATTCAGAATGGAGGCAAATTATGACGTCCCACATCGCCTGGGAATGAGGATGTGCTTATATGTATAAATGCACCCTATATGACACAACGCGTTTTAAAGCCGTGATGGCAATGAACCTATCAGAATTCCGCAGTTAAGCGAGCCTCTGCGAGAGCAATCCCAGGATGGGTGACCTCCTGGGAAGTCTGGTATGGGGAGCCAAAAGCGGACAGTATTGTGTCATTGGGGGTGGATCGTTACTCTGGTATCAGAGCTATTGCCCAGCCTGAGATGGTGGGAGCGTGCACAAGCCCAAGAGGGTTGCCGGCGGGCACTCGCTGGGGTGCCAAGAATGGGGTGATCCCATGAGGGTCGCCAGCGAGGACGCTAGGTCCCAAGGGGGGGTGATTGTGACGTCCCACATCGCCTGGGAATGAGGATGTGCTTATATGTATAAATGCACCCTATATGACACAACGCGTTTTAAAGCCGTGATGGCAATGAACCTATCAGAACTCCGCAGTTAAGCGAACCTCTGCGAAAGCAATCCCAGGATGGGTGACCTTCTGGGAAGTCTGGTATGGAGAGCCAAAAGCGGACAGTATTGTGTCATTGGGGGTGGATCGTTACACAAATATCATCTTAAAGATAACGATTCATCGTGCCTTAAACTATCTTTTTATTTCAGATCTTTGTTCTTTCTCACATAATATTTTTCTAACAATCTCAATGTTTTTGTTTTCATTCTTCTTCTTATAACCTTATATTTCTAACATGAAGGCAACAAGAAAAGAAAAAGATATAAGAAAAGAGGGGAAAAAATGGATAAGCTAATTAAATTTAATTAATGAGTGATAGTGAAAACATTGATAGATAATTCTACCGTTCTAAGCATATATAGGGAATTAATGCTGCACATGAACTCAACCCGCATGCTAGTAGTATTTGAAGCCCTCAAAATTGTACATAAAAATAATAGTAGTTTTAGTAGTTTTGAAACATTTTAGTTTGAGGGACTAAAAATGTAATGTTCTCAAAATAAAATCTTGTCGTGGTAACTTTCTGTACTTCATGATTACAAAATTGTGTGGTGCATGTGCGTCCGTGCATATTGAGTTATCTATTAACACAAGTTTATATACATACATATCTATGATAACTTATAATAATTGCGATGTGCTCCGAGATTGGGAATCTTAATTTATTGTTGGTTTTTTACATAACGAGACAATAGTGTTCCCATATGTTGGTTTTTGGAATCTTTTACTCTTTTATAGAAAGCGGTGGTGAAATATATATTTACTCAACCTCATCACAGTGACACAGTGCCCATCGAACGTCTGGCTAATATTGAAGCATCTTTCCCGATAAAATGGTACAAAGCTAAAGGAAGCTATCACAAGGCCTTGAAATTTGCTAAGGATGGGTTCAGTACTTGAATTGAAGCCAGAAAACCTCATGCAGTTTGCGTCCCATTCCCAACACAAGGGCATGTGACCCCCATGATGCGATTAGCCAAGCTCCTGCACTCAAGGGGCTTCCGCATAACTTTTGTCAACACAGAGTTCAGTCACATACGACTAATCCGGTCTAAGGGTCCCGATTACATAAAGGGCTTACCGGATTTCCGGTTTGAAACTATATCGGATGGGTTGCCGCCGGACTATGATGTAACCCAAGATATCCCAGCCTTAGGCGATTCTACAAGAAAGAATTGTTTAGCCCCGTTTAAAGAGCTTGTACTTGAGCTTAACTCCACGTCTGAAGTGCCTCCAATCACTTGCATAGTTTCAGATGGGCTTACGGGTTTTGGTCGTGAAGTTGCAAAAGAGTTGGGTATACCGGTGGTTCAATTTTGGACTGCTTCAGCTTGTGGCTTCATGGCATATCTGAACTTCAATGAACTCGTCAAAAGAGACATTATTCCATTCAAAGGTATGTACTGAATTGGGGTATTTTTGTGCAATAAAGCTTGCATGATACTATGTTGTACTTCCTCTTGTTTGTGCACTTGATTGGGCTATTTAGACCTCATCCGAAACACCAATGTTTTGTTTTGTTGATTTTGGTTGTTTGTTAATTGTTAAATCGTGATCAGTTGGTCTAAACATGAAATTTTTTTTATCTAAATGGAATTATAGTAAAAAGTCATGTTGGAATTGGACATTTTTACTCTAATATCATGTTATTTTTTAAAAAAAAAAATAAAAAATTTGAAAAAAGTTAAAATGATTTGAAGTTGATATTTTAAGAGAAAATTGGGGTTGAGGGAAGGGGTTTGCCAAACAACCTCACGGTTTGGCAAACAACTCATTTTTTGTGTTTTTTTTTTAAAAAACAAAAAGTCAACTCGTAAACATTCATATTTTTTATATCACATTAATAACTTCTTATTATTATTCAAACAAAAAACCCTATAAAAACCATAATTTTTTTTTTCATTTTTTCTTACAAATAATATAAAACTTCTTTTTACTGTATACTACATCAATAACTTCTTATTAGTATTCAAACAAAAATTCCACTACAAAACCTTTATCAAACATAACATATTTGATGACTAAACGACAGTAGTCTTTGTAACATTTTCACTGCAAAAGTCTGATGGAGCAGTGGCAAAGGACAGGGAATCTCTAGCCCTGCCCAGGGCACATCAATTGGTGGGTTAGCTCACACCCATATAATGAGACATGCAATTTTGTCATATATACACGATTTTTGTTTGTAAAAATTGCAATATTTAGCATGAGCTTAACAACATATTCCCTAAACATAATTTTATTTACCACGTGCTACAGACGAAAACTTCAAAGAAGACGGCACACTTGACACACCAATCGACTGGATCTCAGGCATGAAAAACATTCGGCTCAAAGACCTTCCTAGCTTCATTAGAACTACTGATATTAATGAAACCATGTTCGATATGCATGGATCAGAAGCACAAAATTGTTTAAATTCTTCTTCGATCATCTTCAACACATTTGATGAGTTTGAATATGAAGTACTAGATGCAATTTCAACCATATTCCCTCGCATTTACAATATAGGCCCACTTCCCTTACTAGGCCGGCATGTGCCTAATAGCCAATACAAATCCTTAAGTTTAAGCTTATGGAAGGAAGACTCCAAATGTCTCCAATGGCTTGATAAATGGGAACCCAATTCTATTGTGTATGTAAACTATGGCAGCATAACCGTGATGACTGAACAATATTTGAAAGAGTTTGCATGGGGGCTTGCAAATAGCAAGCACCCATTTTTGTGGATAGTTAGGCCAGATGTGGCATTGGGAGGTTCGACAAATTTGCCTGAACAGTTTTTTGAGGAAACCAAGGATAGGGGATTGCTAGTAAGTTGGTGCCCCCAAGAGCAAGTTCTAGCACACCCATCGATCAATAGGACTTTTCCTAACACATTGCGGATGGAACTCTACATTGGAAAGCATATGTTATGGTGTGCCTATTATTTGTTGGCCATTTTTCTCAGAGCAACATACGAATTGTCGGTATGCTTGTACCTCCTGGGGGATTGGTATGGAGGTCAACCCCGATGTAAAACGTGTTGAGATTGAAGCGCTTGTTAAAGAAGTGATGAAAGGGGATAAGGGGAAGGAAATGAGGCAAAAGGCACTAGAATGGAAAAAGAAAGCAGTTGAAGCTACTGATATTGGAGGTTCTTCTTACAAGAATTTTGAAAGGTTAATTGAGGAGGCTCTCCATGCTCCATATGGCAACTAAATAGTGTAACTATTGTAAGCATATATATCTACCATGCATGGTCACAGCTATATCTATGGCATCATATATGTTCTATCTTTCATGCATGCATAATTAGTAGTTATTATTTTTGAGATGTAATTATGTTGTGTAATCCTTAGATGATGACCGAATTATATTTCTTTCAAGTAATTATTCAAGTGTTTTCAAGTAACTAATTACTTACCGATGCATTTATTTCTAGAGGTTTAATTGCCCCAGGTGCTTGGGCAGTTGGGCTTTCTCATCTTTTTGCATTATTGACAAAATGTTGCAAGAATAATTCATGGTTTATACTTTGGTGAGGCCGTCCTAAAAACTTTATATCATCATAGAGTTTGTGAAATCCTTTAAATTAAATATTACTCTAGCTTCCTTGCTATCAAGTCTTGAATTCACAGTTTTGTTAGAGTATTAGCAGAAGATTCTCTAAATTCTATTTCTTATTTCTTAATTGTAAAGAAATCTTTCAAAAATTCATTGCTTCAGATTTCCTTATTGTCATTTGAAGTAGAGCTCTAGTGCTAGTGAGCTTATATTCAAGAGAGAAAATGTCATTTGAAGTAGAGCTCATTAATAATAAAAAGATATCATCATAAATTGAATTTTCTCAACGTTGAAAACATAAGTGCCAAAAAAAAAAAAATACATAATTGAATTTTCCATTAGATACTAATTTTTTTTTTTTCAATCACAAATTTTACTAAGAGCTTAACTGTATTTTTAAAAATTGTGTTTTGAAATTTATTTTTTTTCAAATTTCAATTCACTAAACCAAACTAACACTAAATTAGTGACCCATGAAAAACAAATAGAAAATAAAAAACCAATGACATGCAACTTATCATCTAGGAGTATAGGCTAGACATAAGCATTAATTATGTGTCTTGGCTCGGTAATACTGTTATACCAGGATAGACCAGTCTATTTCGGTGGCTAACATAACGTGTAAGCAGTTAATAAGAGAAATCACTATAAACACACAACTTCAGCTAATGTGCATTAGTCTTAAGCAAAATTTCTTTTAGTTTAATTAGCTAGGTTCTAACTACAAAGTTTTAGCAGTACTCAATGATTGAATAATATTGTGCCATGTATATATACGCTAGCATCTTCATATCAAATCTATGTTTTTGGCTCTACTTAGGTTACCCTACTTGCATTAATATATATTCCCTTTATAAGTTCAAAAAATAATAATAATAATAATAATAATAATAATGACTTTTGAAGGGCATGCATGGGGCAACATTTGATGTAGCTTGTTACTTTGCTTAGCTGTACCCAACTATGTATAGAATCGACCAGTTGTAGGGTCATATGTAACAGACTAGGAATGGGTCATGTCTAATATATGTCAGACTATAGTAACCTTACCCTCCATGTTTTAGATATGTGTTCCAAGTTTGAGCCATCTCTATTTAATAGAAAACCACAATGATGTAAACCACAATGAATAATATTGCATCAAGTTGCATGTGGTAGCTAGGAAGTTGGAATAATTCAGACGTACAAGATGGCATGCATGCTTAATGTGACTTGGAATAGAACAGTGACAAATCAACTAGGAAGTTGGGACATAGGAAGTTAGGAGTACGCAACTAGCTAGAGCTAAATCCTTTGTCCATATATACCAAAGACAGAAAAACCATGTCAGAGCAAGAAAGAAACTAATTAAAATTAAAAATAAATAAATAAATAAATTTTTTTCTTAAAAAAAAAAAAAAAAAAAAAAGAAGAAAAAGAAAGAAAGATTGATCGGAAGCCATCAAAAAGCTGCTCTCTGTTATAAGGTACGTTCCATGACAAGTCACCCAAAAGCTGCGCTCTAATTAGAGGTGTCCATCGTGGTACCCTTTTGAACAATAGCTAGCATCAATTTCATTTCAAGATATGCATAGAGCTGTAAATTTCTATGACATAAATTGCTTGTTTGGTAAGGGAAGGTGGTAAGAGAAGGTGAATTCTCACTCCCCTCTTTACTTATACTAAAATCAATTAATTTTAAAATATTTAAACTTTATATTACATTAATAATTTTTTATTATTATTTAAATAAAAAAAAATTACTACAATACAAAATTTTTTCACTTTTCTATACAAATTCTTTTTTATTTATATCACATCTATCAATTTCAACTCTCATTACCAATTCCCCTTCCCTTACCAAACAAGACCAAAATTATAACAATCGATCTTTGTTCCCTTTTTCGCTGATCATGAATGATCATCTGTTACTTGATGGGTAGCTCTTTTGGCTGAATATTGATTAATACGGGCACTTGGATTATTATAGGGAATAGTGATCTCCTGATGAGATTGGATGCAATAAGTTGTTCATATTGCATGCAATATGTAACATGGACGACTCATTATACTCGGTCTAAATTTTTAATCTGACCCGCATCAAAATTTGAGATCTTTAGCAAAAATCCTGGACTCATTACCGTATATAATCTGATCTTATTTCAAAGTTATCTAAGGACAATACCTTCTCCTAAAAGTACATAGATGGCAATTTGGCAAACAATGTAACTTTTGGACTACACTTAAGAGGGCAGCAAAGCTCAGGAAAAAAAAAATTAAATAAAATAAAATAAAAAAATCCCCTAGAATGTTAATCAACACCAACCTTGTGGAACCCCTCAAGGTTTCAAATAAGTCTTATATGAGAGATCCACACATACATAGATAACACAAATTAATTTATATAATTTCTCAAATATGTTGTTGGGGATGATCATATTATGTTCAAATCATATATATAGTTAGTTTGAAATAAATACCAATTAAGTTGCATATTTGGGATGCATCCCAAATATTTGGAGCCTACACATGGTTTATACTCAATTTTCTATGCTAAATATATGGGACCTCGGTGCTACCTTTTGATTGAGGATCCTGCTTGCTTTATGACAATGCACCTAAATTTTGGGCCACCATTCAAACAATTATAGTCAAATCTCATATTTTTTTTTTTTTTTTTAGAGATATAGTTGGAAATTCAGTATTTTATTGATAATTACAAGTATGCAAACAATGAAAGGAACAAATTAGAGAGAGAGAGAGAGAGAGAGAGAGAGAGAGAGAATCAATGTGCCTCACATAGAAACATGTGAGGCACATCATTTTAGGAATAACCCATAAATAATAATAATTAAAAAAATAAAAAATAAAAATAAAAAGGTGAGGGGTAATACATGCAATTGTACTCCTTGAAATTAGCTTAAAGTGGGGAACTTGCTTTTATAGAAGAGTTCTTCTACACATGCACCCCTCATCCCTCTTTGTCGCTCCTTTATAATATAAAATTCAATTTTTTTAAGGAAAAAGGAGTGACAAGGAGGATGAAAGACTCATCTTTAGCATTTCCTTTTATAGAACGGTGTGAACACCATGTAAAGATTGTAGGGACACCATGTATCTACCCAAATCAATCTTTTGAAAAGTAATAGCATAGGTACAGGCACGGAGCCAGACATTTTAATGAGGGGGCCAAATAATTTTTTTTTTAAGTACGGGTTAAAGTATATATATATAAAGACAAATTTTAAGTAAATTAAACATAACCCAGTTTTGATATTTTTATTATTCCATTCAAATTAAAAATCAATAAGCAAAAATGAAAAGAGTTTTTGGAAAAAAAAAAAAAGTAAAGAAAACAGCTGTCCAAAGATTCAGAAAATAAAAAATAAAAAAGGTCTCAATTATTTTTTCCACACATTCTTAGGAAATCGAGCTTGGTCAAGCTTGTGACTCCTCAAATCTACACCTGTCTTTTTCTAATGTACTACTTATTAAACCCTTTTCGTTTACTTTGAACAAAGCCTCTACAACTTTGTAAAGATCCTTCCATTGTTACATTTTCAGGCATGTCTATTACTGCCCTTGAAATATTAAAAGAAAATATTTTGACAATAAAGCTATCGTTCCAAATGAGATGAAACCAGTTGAAGAGATGATAAAAGAGAAAGGGCCAAGGGGCAAAAAAACAAAAATTCTTGCTAGAAGCCAATAGGCAAAAAAAACCCTTAATTTGATTCATCTAAAAAAAATACCTTAATTTAATTTAATTTTTTTTTACCTTAATTTTTTTTTTTCTTAAGAGTGGGGGCCCAAGGCCCCCACCGGCCCCCTCTCTCTCGGTCATTGCATAGGTATAAAGGTGCCTGTCATTTTTTCATAATTGCACGTAAGGAACACATAGCACCAATTTAGGCACAATTATTATTGACATATATGGTGAGTCGGACAATTGAGTAGATACACTAGGAGATGATTAGTTCACTACTATTAGATCGTCACTTGTGTTACAAATTAATAATGAAGACATGGAATTGCATGCAAGATTTGCGGTGCCTTACCCTCCTTTTTGGAGAATAATATAGAGAGAGAGTCTCGACAATTTTTAGAGGGAGAGAGAGAGCGTTTTTGAGGGTTTTTTTTTTTTTGGGGGGGGGGGTGGGGGTTCCACGCCTTCCCCCTCCTGGTGGTGGTTCTTCTTTTGCTTTTTTTTTTAGCAAGGGAGTTTTTTTGGTTTTGTTCTTATGTAGTTTAGGTGTCTTAGCTTCCAGCCTTTAGGGCTGTGGGTTTTGTCCCCCCGGTTTCCAGCGGTGGTTGTAGTCCCTTTACAGAAGATCTCAAGAGAGTTTTGGTGTTGGTTAGTGGCTTCTTGGCGTGTCTCCGACGGAGTTACTGACCGTACTTCCATGTTGTTTCCTTTGGAGTCAGATCTATTCACTTTGGCCGAGTTTCTCAAGACACACACCTCTCCACGGTGGTCGCCGGCCTCTTTCGGTTCAGCAGCCTCCAGCCTTGGCCGTGACGCGTGTTGCTGATTGGCGCGTGGCCCGCACGCGCCAAGGAGGTCACTCCCAGTACCAGCGCGTGAGGGCTACGATATGATTTCCAAGGTGCGGCTAATGGTGTTTCGGTGGTTCGGGTGTCTTCGGCGGTCGTTTGTTGAAGAGGGTGGTCCCTGGTGGAGCGCGTGTGCCCCACACGCCACCGCCGGTGACGGCGTTTTCCGACGCCGGTTTTCTGTGATGATCTTTTGTTGTTGGGTTGTTTTGTGTTTTTCTGACAGTTTGCTCTGTGCTTATATTAATCTAGTCATTGGTTGTGGCCCAGAATGCGTGACCAATTCCTTGTTCATGTAAAGGTTTATATCAACGTATAAGCACCATTCTTTTAACTAGATTTGTTTAGTAGCAACTGTCTGTAGTTACATGAAATTGTCTCATGTTGGTTGTACACCCTTAGGTGGTTGTTGATGTACGCCTTTATGGTATGTTGTGATGTACTGTTATTGTTATTGTCAGCAATAAAAGTTTAAACTTTCCCTCAAAAAAAAAAAAAAAAAAAAAGTAATGAAGACATGGTATTCCTCCTTTTCCTCTTGGATCAGGGTCTCTCTATTTTACTTGAAGGAACTATTTTATGGTAAAAATTTTTATTTTGTTACATTTAATGGTGTACATGATGTCACGTAGTGGATATGTTTAAATTTTTATATAACGTGACATCAATTACACCGTTAGATACAACAACAAAAAATCATAACCATTAAATAACTCATCTCTATTTCAAATGAAATAAAAAAGATCATTGTCACTCCTGCATAGTGCTTCTAGGAGTATTACAACTTTTACTACAAGTCCCTTACAAGCTAACGTGACAAACCACATGACACTTACCATGCCAAATACTAAACAATTAAATTTTACCAATTAAATTTTGTTGATTAATTTTTTTCACCCATGTTATATCATACAACAATCATATGGATTGTCGTGTAATTAAATTTGTAAGGAATTATAGTAAAAGTTGTAGTATTGCACTTATTTTCCCCAAACTCATTCATTAAAAGAAAGTTACTACATATTTACTGAATAAAAGTCTAAAAAGGACAATTTGGCCTGAGGATGATACAGCATGAATCCAAACTAGATAGGTTTCGTGCTTTCATACATGCTTATAGTTCAGATGACCTCATTATTAAACTTCCAGTTAATTCTAACAAACTGGAATAGGGTCCATTTGATACCTATTGTACCAAAAATGATGGCAACCTAAAATTTGATTCAGATTCTCAAATTTATTAGTCAATGGAATATAATTAAGGGAAGCCTCAAAAGGCCTGGGCAAAAGAATTGAAGATTTCAATTTGAAAGATTCTAATGTTCAGTTTGTTTCGACATAAAATGGTTTCCGTTGTAAACATTACACAGCTTTTCAGGTACTAATAGTATTTTTTAAGCTTATTAACGCAATACTAAACAGACTCTTAGCCGACTTACTTTTATGCCTATAAAAGGCATGCACGTATAAATTAACACTTTATAGATTAAGATTTATCTAGCAATTAATGACACTTTCAATGTATATCACTTTCTGGGGACATTCATGACCTCGACTTGGTGGTCCAAGTTTAATTGGTTGATGATACTTATAAATTGCATTCAACAACCAATTTTCCGTTGTAGTTGGATGTCATCTCCAAGCCACAATTGTGCCTCGATCTTACCAACCAATTTTCCGTTGTAGTTGGATGTCATCTCCAAGCCACAATTGTGCCTCGATCTTACCAACCAATTTTCCATTGTAGTTGGATGTCATCTCCAAGCCACAATTGTGCCTCGATCTTACCAACCAATTTTCCGTTGTAGTTGGATGTCATCTCCAAGCCACAATTGTGCCTCGATCTTACCAACCAATTTTCCATTGTAGTTGGATGTCATCTCCAAGCCACAATTGTGCCTCGATCTTACGAACAACAAAAAATTATGATTCTAATTAACCAAGAAATTAGGTTTAGACCCGATCAAATATCACCTGGCCTCCAAAATATAAAAAACACTTTTATTGGATGAACTAGCTAGCTGCTTAGGTCGTTTTAGAAGCAGTGGTTTTTAAAATCATTTTCTAAATAATATGTTAAAAGAACTCCTCATACATGTTACTCTTAGATCAAGGTTCACATAATATTGATAGTGAAGAGACGTGGCCATACATAAATGTAGTATACAAAATTCATTCTAGCTATAATATTGATTTCATATACGTTTGTTCTATGTTGATACATTAACCACATGGCAGGCACTCGGGGAAGATTTTAAATAGAACAAGTAGTAAGAGAGGTTCACCGAAGGTCTGATAGAACCATTTTTTATGATTAAGAAATAGTTGCATACCTAAAGAGGAATCTCACCTTCCCTATATAGGTTGGTCGTTCCCGCTTTCCTTTACTAGGTTTCAAGGAATCCTAATTACTAAATTCTTACTTACTCCCAACACGAGAGTACTTTATTTAAATACTAGCTACTTGTCCTCTCAAATTGAGGGATCATTTATGTTACTACTGTTACTATTTTTATTATCATCCTGATAAGGTTTAATAACCCCATGATTTATGTATATACCTTGTGTTAGACATTGCATAGGCTTACATAGATTAGAATCTTATACAATTTTAAAGAAATTTTATATTCTTAAATTATGTGAATTCAAGCATTTTTTACATCGAACGACATAAAAAATGTTATATATTAAAAATATGATATGTTATTGGGGTAAAAAATTAAAAAATTAAAAAATAAAAAATCTAGAAAGCTTTTTCTTTATTTTTTAAAAGACGTTTTTTCTTTACTAAACACGAGATAGTGTTTTTCTCAAAACTTTTATACAACATAAAATATAAGAACCTAATAAAAATATTTTCAATTCTCATTATTAACTTATCACATTTTAAATATGTATTACTTTTCATGCCGTTTGATATAACAAACAACTTAAATTCATATTCTCTTTTCCTTTGATTTTTGTTTTATTCGAGACTTTCACGCTCAATAAAGATGGTTGGTTTGGGAATCGTGAGAGATACAGTTTATATATATATATATATATATATATATATATATATATATATTACTTCACCAAGATGAGAACTGTAGGGTGTCATGTGGCAAGGTCGGATATAAATGTACAATACCCCTTCACATGGGGTGGGCCCCACACTGTGGGGCCCACCCCATGTGAAGGAGTGTTGTACATTTGTTGTAGGGGTGATATACAACTATTATTATTCATATATATTACTTCACCAAGACGAGAACTGCAAGGTGTCATGTGGCAAGGTATATATATATATATATATATTACTTCACCAAGACGAGAACTGCAGGGTGTCATGTGGCAAGGTCATCTAACGGCTAATATTGAAGCATAGTTTCTATAAAATAGTACAAAGCTAAAGGAAGCTAGCAATCACAAGGCCTTGAAATTTGCTAAAGATGGGTTCAGTTGAAGCCAGAAAACCCCATGCAGTATGTGTCCCATTCCCAGCGCAAGGGCATGTGACCCCCATGATGCGATTAGCCAAGCTACTACACTCGAGGGGTTTCCACATTACCTTTGTCAACAGCGAGTTCAACCACATGCGGCTAGTCCGGTCCAAAGGACCCGACCACATGAAGGGCTTACCGGATTTCCAGTTTGAAACTATACCCGATGGGTTGCCACCGTCCGATCGGGATGCAACCCAGGATGTCCCAGCCTTATGTGATTCCGTAAGAAAGAATTGTCTGGCCCCATTTAAAGAGCTTGTGCTTAAGCTTAACTCAACATTTGAAGTGCCTCCAGTCACTTGCATAGTTTCGGATGGGGTTATGAGTTTCGGCCGTAAAGCTGCAAAAGATTTGGGTCTCCTAGAGGTTCAATTTTGGACTTCTTCAGCTTGTGGTCTCATGGGATGTCTGAACTTTGGCGAACTCGTCAAAAGAGGCATTGTTCCATTCAAAGGTATGTGCTTGGTGGTTTGTGTTCGAGCTGGGTGTAATCCGGTTTACACCCAGCTCGGTCGACATAACTCTTAGTGATAAACTATGTAAATCTATTTATTTTGGCTTCTCACTAGTTCTGGAAAATAGATGATCAATCTCCTAACAGTTGGGCTATTTTTTCGGTGCACTAAAGCTTTCGTGGTACTTTATCTGCATGCATGAAGATTTTCTTCTCTTTTCTTTTTGTGTAATATTCTATGTACTTCCTTCACGAATTTCTCGTTTTCATCCTTTGTCGAGCGTAAAGTAGCCTCGTCTGAAGTTTGATTAATATTGCAAACCACATGATGTACGTCTCTTGGTTCTTTATTTTGTTTTGTTCGTGACATATGGTTGTGTTAATATATAGTTAATTTTTATTATTATTATTATTATTTAAATGGAATTATATAATAAAGTCAACTTCGAATTCTGCAATTTTATTCTAATATCATGTTATTAATTAATAAATTTAATTATTTATAATTAGAGTAATGCTATATATATATATATATATATATATATATATATATATATATATGTGCAAGACTCATATCCCTATTTTATCCCCCAAATGTGACCGGGATTTTAAAATTACGATTTTGTTTGATATTGATCACTATTAGATTTTGATCCGGCCAGTACTAATGATTTTAAAAGTCATGTGGAAAAAAATACTATAATGAAATAAATAAATTAAAAATAATAAAAAAATAATATAGAGTTAAGAATAGATAATCGGATGTATAGTGCATTTAAAATTTATTAGCTAAACTAGATAAAATAGATTTTGATTAGCTATTCTAGATTGAAAAATACATAAGCCATTGGAAATGCTCTAAGAGAGGAAAATCATGTCAAGACATGCTTTTACTGAATAGAAATGTTATTTATTACACTGCTATACAACTAACATATAATTGGGACGATGAGCTAGTACAAATTAATCCTTGATTAACTTACTCTGGGTCAAAGAAGAAGCTGAAGAATAAAACTAAGCTATGAAAATGGTTGTCTGATCGCGTGTTACTGCGAATGAAAAAAAATTCTATATTTTTATCCAAAAAATTGTCTAACTATGTTGGTGTGGCACTCCAAATCAACTATTTGATTTTTTTTTTTTTAATTATTATTATTAACAAGAATTAGTCCAGAACTATAGTATCTAGCAATTCTTTGAAAAAAAAAAGGGGGGGGCTATGAGAATATGTACGGTTGTTTAATAATATATTCAAATCATAATTATGCCTTTTTGACCTAGAGTGGACGTGCGTACAATTTGTCACATATCAACATGATTTTAGTTTGTAAAAACTGCAATATTTAGAATGAGTTCGACAATATTCCCTAAATGTAAGTTTATTTACCACATGTTACAGATGAAAGCTTCAAAGATGACGGGACACTTGACATACCAATCAATTGGATTCCAGGCATGAAAAACATTCGGCTCAAGGACCTCCCTACCTTCATTAGAACCACTGATACTAATGAAATAATGTTCGATGTTATTGGATCAGAAGCACGAAATTGCTTGAATTCTTCTGCAATCATCTTCAACACATTTGATGAGTTTGAATATGAAGTACTGGAAGCAATTTCAGCCATGTTCCCTCGGATTTACAGTATAGGTCCGCTTCCCTTATTAGGCCGGCATGTGCCTGATAGCCAACTCAAGTCCTTAAGTTCAAGCTTATGGAAAGAAGATTCAAAATGTCTCCAATGGCTTGATGAAAGGGAATCCAAATCTGTTGTGTATGTAAACTATGGTAGTATTACCGTGATGACCGAGCAACATTTGAAAGAGTTTGCATGGGGGCTTGCAAATAGCAAGTACCCTTTTTTGTGGATTGTTAGGCCAGACGTAGTAATGGGAGATTCAGCAATTCTGCCTGAAGAATTTTTTGATGAGACTAAAGATAGGGGATTGCTAGTGACTTGGTGCCCCCAAGACCAAGTGTTGGCACACCCATCAATAGGTGTTTTCCTAACACATTGTGGATGGAACTCTACAATAGAAAGCATTTGTGGTGGTGTGCCTGTTATTTGCTGGCCATTTTTCGCTGACCAACAAATAAATTGTCGGTACGCTTGTACCACCTGGGGAATTGGCATGGAGGTCAACCATGATGTAAAACGTGGTGAGATTGAAGAACTTGTTAATGAAGTGATGGAAGGGGATAAAGGAAAGGCGATGAGGCAAAAGGCACAAGAATGGAAGAAGAAAGCAGTGGAAGTTACTAATATTGGAGGTTCATCTTACCAAAGTTTTGAAAGGTTAATTAAAGAGGTTCTCCTTGGTCCATAGAGCAACTGAATAGCATTACTATTTTAAACCTATCGAGCATGGTCACATCTATATCTATTTCAAGTTCTATCTTCCATAAATAGTAGTTATATATTTTTTAGATTTAATTCTGTTGTGTAATTTTTAGATGATCAAAAACTTATATTTCTTTCGAGTAATTAATTATTATTTGAATGTTTTCCAGTAATATATATTAGATTACTCAATTGAATGACCCAAAACAAAAGGGATACCGAACATATTTAACCATCACGTTCTACGTACTAAAAAAAAACATACTTTAGTATCGTTTGACATTTTTAGAGCAAAAAAATTTAGAAAAGTCTTGTTGAGTATTTTATCAAACAGAAATATGTTTACTTTACGTAGTTTTTTGGGTACTAACAATACTTTTTAAGCTCATTAACGTCATACTAAACAGACCCTTAGCCGATCGACTTACTCTTATCCCAATAAGAGGGACGTATAAATTAACACTTCATAGATCGACTAAGATTTATCTAGCAATGACACTTTCAATGTATATCACTTTCTGGGGACATTCATGACCTCGACTTGGTGGTCCAAGTTTAATTGGTTGATGATACTATAAATTGACATTCAACAACCAATTTTCCGTTGTAGTTGGATGTCATCTCTCAGTCACGATCGATTCGTCACGAGGAAAATTCAAGCCACAATTGTGCCTCTTACGAACAACAAAAAATTATGATTCTAATTAACCAAGAAAATTAGGTTTAGACCTGATCAAATATCACCCTCCAAAATATAAAAAAAGTCTTTTATTGGATGAATTGAACTAGCTAGCTATTTAGGTCGTTTTAGAAGCAGTGGTTTTTAATATCATTTTCTAAATAATGTGTCAAAAGAACTCCTCATATGTACATGTTGCTCTTAGATCAAGGTTCAGATAATGATAGTGATCGAAGAGGCGTGGCCGTACATAAATGTAGTATACAAAATTCATTCTATAATATTGATTTCATATCCTTTTGTCCATTGTTGATACATTAACCACACGCCAGGCGCTCAAGGAAGATTTTAAATAGAACAAATAGTAAGAGTGGTTTATTGAAGGTCGGACAGAACCATTTTTTATGATTAAGAAACAGTTGCATACCTAAAGCGGAATTTCACACTCCTTTATAGGGTTGGTCGTTCCCGCTTTCCCGTACTAGGGTTTCAGGGCATCCTGATTGAATTCAGTTAAGAGAATTAAAGGTTGTTAATGTCATGCAGTTGATGGTGTGAATATTCACTTCCAAGAATATACACTAGACTGTGTTTCAACCTAAGAGCACTGGGATACGAGAGCCTAATTGTGAGCCCAGTGAAGCAAGGTATACTATACCTATAGCCTCCTCAATTTTTTAGGTCAACTTCGTTATAGGTTGGCCTATAAAAATTGTAGTTGGTGGGTGACTAGCTTCTCGATACATGAGCCATAAGGGCCATAAGGGCTTAGGTATGGCACATACGCGGGCTGGGTAGACCATCATGTATGTTTTTAATATTCAAAATCAAATGTACAATAATATTTATGAATATATTGTGATCATTTAAGGTAAAGACAGTAAATTGATCACCAACAAACAATTTTGGGAAATATTTAGATTTTTTTTTTTTTAAACGTATGTGGTATATCTAACCTTGACTCAGATTGAGACCAGCTCTCGATCACCCGCATGAAGGCACTATTGCTGTTCCCATTTTCTTGGATTAAGATCTCTACAAAAAATTGTAAATTTTAAAATTATGAAATCTAGACCACTTTTACATATCAAAACACTTGATGAATATTATATATTAAAAATATGGCATGTAATTAAGACAATTAGAAAGAATTTTCCACCCAAAAGATGACTTCTTCACTTTTATGGAGACGCCTCTTATTCAAAAAAATTAAAAAAAAATTTTGCTCAAAACTTTTTTACGACATAGAGAACAAGAATTTGATGAAAAAAATACTCAATTCTTAATTGTAACATGCTATCTATTTAATATGTAATATTTTTCAAGCATTTTAATGCTTAGATATGGCCTAAATTTCATAATTTGAGAATCTACAATTTTTTTAAAATTATAAATGATTTGAGTAGGTGATTGTGAGAGACTACTTGTGAGACTCAGCTAACCAAATAAAAAATAAATTTTTTTTAATTATTTATTCAATCAAATAAATTTGATATGTATTTTTTTATAATTATTTGTCCAAATTTTTTAAAACTCAGACAAATAATTATAGGGGATTCGATTCTTATCCTTTACTTTTTAGTTTTTGTTTGGTGCAGCTGGCACGCATGTCAAAGAGGAATCAATACGTATGATTGGAATGAATTTCAAACTTGGTGGCTTGGGTAATCCAGTGCAGACAAAAGCATATAGAGATAAGAGTTAAATGATAGAGGTGGAGAATTCAATGCATTCGATCTTATCCTTTTGCACCAAAAATTGCGTGTTGCTCTGTGATTTGTTCCTCAACTTAGCAAATGATTTAGAGAAATGCTAAACATTTAATACTTTTTTTTTTTAAGATTTAGTTTTAACCTATATATTTACAATTCTATAAGATTATAATACACTTCTTCAAATAATACATCTTATAAGATTATGACAAATTAAATTAAAATCAAACTTTTTTTTAAAAAAAAAAAAAAAAAAGTTTAGATGTCTAGCATTCTTCAACGATTTAAGTCCATCATTTTACGGTGAAGTACTGTACATATCATTGCCCAGGAAAAATATATATATATAATAAAATCTACCTAGCATCAAGCATTACCTCTCGTGTTGTATGTTATTTTATTTTTTTCATTTTTATTTACTATGGTGTTTTTTAAACATTGATTCTCCAAAACTATGGCCACAACTGTTCAAAAATTTGCTTTGCGTCGATTTTATTGCCAGCAACCCAATAGCTCATTAGCGACAACTTTTAGATGTTACTGCTAATAATCGATTATCATCAACAACATTTCCGTCGCCAATAATAATTGACGCTAATTTAAAAAATATATAATATTAGCATCATCCTTTTCAGTGATTAACCTACAATATGGGACAATAAGAAACAAAAGGGAACCACCAAATAATACAACCTCTACCGTTCTTCATCGATTTAACTCAATATTAAATATAAAATTGTAAGCTATGGTGCTTTTTTTCTTTTTTTAAAGAATAAAAATTTATTGAGAAGAACAAACAATATGAAGGAGCTAGAGACCAAAACTAGGGCGTACGTAGAAGAAACAGTTACTCAAAATAAAACGAGGCAACCTATCAAATAATAACTGCTCGCGTTGGTTGTCTGCATATGTGGATCCAATTAACAAAAATCCCTATCTATATATGTGGATAGTGGTTTTAGAGATTGTAGATAAAATTAATAACAGCATCCTTAATTATTCCCTTTATATATAATACAGATATATAATTAAATTCATTAAAACGACGTTGTTTTGTGTTAATTATGACTTGGAGGATGATAAAACTGATATGGAAGAATTCAATTCATTGTTTTCCCGACACTATGTAGAAGAGAATGATTTGGAGTGTAAGTCGGAGGTAGAAAGGTATTTGTTAGATTGGTGTGAAACAGAAATAAAAGAGTTTGATGTTTTAGCTTGGTGGAATTAGATTTATGAGCCTAAATATCTCATCTTTGCAGAGATAGTCCGTGATGTATTGACCATCATCATTTCTATTATCGCCTCTGAATCCGTCTTTAGTACCAAGGGGCATATGTTGGATCCTTTTAGAAGTTCATTGTCTCCACTTATTATTAAGGCCTTCTTTTACACACAAAATTGGATAAGGAACAACTCAATTGACATTAGGGAGTTGAAAGAATTTGTGGATAGCTACGATGAGCAAAGTAAAAGTTTAATAGTTTAGAAATCAGTTGAAAATTTTATTCATTTAACTCAAGATCTTTTATTGCTTAGTTTGATCATTTAACTCAAGTATCTTCTATTGTAGATGGCCTCAAACTCAAGCTTCAAATTCAAAGACGGAACTGTCTCTTTCTCTTGCTTAGAAGTTTGTTATAGTAATGAAGGTTTTTTTTTTCTTTTTTCTTTTTTCATTTTTTACTTGCAATATATGCAATTGTCTTATATTTTACATTTAATTGATTTCATGATTTGTACTTTTAGGAGTGCTGATTTGGATTCATAGTGTGCAGTAGATCAATTGCCATAAATATCTACTTATGAATGAATGTGTTACATTTAAACTTAATTTATGTTTTTTATGCTTTGAATTTCGGATTTTTTTTTTTAATGTTTACCGGATTTGTAATTCATGTTTGTCGAATTTGTAATTTATGTTTTTTATATTTGCTAGACTTGTAATGTTGTTGGATTTTACTGCTAGAAAACTCTTCTCATTTATTCTGATTTAGGTGCCTTATATATATATATATGTTTTTATTATTATTATTTTTTTCCCTTTACCAACTATAAATAGATGATACAGGAAGCTAAATAATGTATGGGATAAAACTTTCATGACAAGACGATTAGCAAGTTTGACATGAATAATAGTGTTCAAATATAAATAGTGCCTTTTTGTATTTACTAGGAGTAAGAATTACAACTTTAATGCTTAAAATGTCAATTACCTCATATGTAGATAGTTCGTAATAATCACAATAACCGCGTGAATGCGGATGCAAATGCGAATACCTAAAAGTGATAAGCGCATTATGCAGATGCGGATGATACCCAAACTTTAAATTAAAGGGAGAATTTCACTTATAATCCCTAATCTTTCATCATTTTTACAAAAAAAAAAAAAAAAAAAAAAAAAAAAAAAAAAAAAAAAAACACACACAAACTTAAAAAATGTCAATTCAGGCTATCTATCTTCAATTTTTTCCAATTTCAACCATTCATTAGAATTTTTCGTTAAATCCTGTCAAAATTTTCAAAATACCCATTTTTTTTAGGAAAAAAGAAAAAATTGTTAGGAATTTAGTGTTGGTCATAATTTAACGAGATTTACAAAAATACACATGCCTGAATCTTTGAACATTTTTATAATTTTTTGTAAAAAAAATAAACACATGAGTATTTTGAGAATTTTGATAGGATTTAACGAAAAATTATAACAGGTGGTTGAAATTAAAAAAACTTGATAGAAGTATACCACAAATTGACACTTTTTAAAATTTAAGTACCTTTTTACAAAAATAATGAAAGATCAAGAATTATAAGTGAAGTTCTCCACACCATTAACGTTAATTACAACAGGTTTTAACAAAGCGCAAATACTGTCTAGTTATATTTTTTTTTTTTTTTACTGAATATTATTTTAACGAAGCGCAAATATTATTTTCTTCCATTTATATTTTAACCCTACATTCCGTGAACTAAATTCCTGTCTTCACCACTGCAGGCCACGCACGAACACGACGGTACTGGAAGGTCTTTCCGAGATTGCATAAAGAAAATTGATTACAATTCAATCAGTGAATTGCAACCAAACTCCTATTCGAACCGACAAAATATCCATTCTGCATATATATTTCCTATATATTCTGGAGAACGCTAAAAAACAAATAAATAATAACAACAATAATAATGCTGAAAAATTGACAGTACTTGGTGAGATTAATTAGAAAGTTAACGTGGCCTAAAGATGAGAGGGACACAATGACCGTCTTGCCAAATGCCAAATGCCAAATGCCAACTCGATCAAGATTCTGCTCACTCTTTATATAAAGGAGGGGTGGTGGAAGATATTTATACAACCTCATCATAGTGCGGTGCCCATCTAACGGCTGATAGTGAAGCATTTTTTTTCTATAAATAGTGCAAAGCTAAAGGAAGCAATCACAAGCCCTTGAAATTTGCTAAAGATGGGTTCAGTTGACGCCAGTAAACCCCATGCAATATGTGTTCCATATCCTTCACAAGGGCATGTGACCCCCATGATGCGATTAGCCAAGCTCCTACACTCGAGGGGCTTCCATATAACCTTTGTCAACACCGAGTTCAACCACATGCGACTAATCCGGTCCAAAGGACCCGACTACATACAAGGTCTACCTGATTTTCGGTTCGAAACTATACCGGATGGGTTGCCACCGTCCGACCGTGATGCAACCCAGGATGTCCCAGCCTTATGTGATTCCACAAGAAAGAATTGTTTGGTTCCGTTTAAAGAGCTTGTGCTTAAGCTTAACTCATCGTCTGAAGTGCCGCCGGTCACTTGCATAGTTTCGGATGGGGTTATGGGTTTTGGTCGTAACGCTGCAAAAGAGTTGGGTATTCCGGATGTTCAATTTTGGACTGCTTCAGCTTGTGGCTTCATGGGATATTTGAACTTCAGCGAACTCGTCAAAAGAGGCATCATTCCCTTCAAAGGTATGTACTACATACGGCTATATATATTTGTTCACCATACTTCCTCATGTTCATGAATTTCTCATTTTCTCTCTTAGTCAAGCGCAAAGTACGTACGTAGATGTCTCTTGGTTCTTTGTTATGTATGCTTTGTTAGTTTTGGTTGTGTTAATTAAATGGTAATTGTTAAATCATGATCAGTTGGTCCAAACGTAAAATTCTTTACTTCAATGAAATTTATAGTATAAATTAAAGATACGTTCCAATTCGAGATTTTTGCTATTTATTAGTTATTTCAAAATTTTAATTTAGTGGAAAAAATGATAAATTTAGTTATTTATAATTAATATTTTAACTTTAATAAATAGAAAAAAAAAATATATATTTTTATATGAATATTTCTAGTACTTATTACTTCTAATTAAGTTATGTGACCGAAAAATGATTGGTGGGGCACGTCTTATCCGGCTTTTTGAATAAAAGTACAATTTTTTTTTAAAAAAGTGACTTATGATGAAATAATGAGTGGAGGACGTCTTAGCGTCTCCCAACCAACTTTTTAATAAAAAAAAATTATTTTTTAATTAAAAAAAGAGGGCAGGAGACGATAAAATATCACGTCCTGTCCCGTCTTCTGCCAAACGTACACTACTCTATGTGACCATCATGTCCCGAAAAAAGACAATAATAATAGTCGGGTTTTTTTGTCCCTGCCAGCAAAGAGGACAGTCGTGTCAAAATATGCTTTTACTAAAAGCATTAGTAAAAGTGAATGCTTTTACTCATAGAACTGACAGCAGATTGATTTTGATGGCTAAGGATTCCTTCGTGGGCGAGAAATAAAAAATAAAAAATCTATGTTATGGTCTGAGAGAGAAACCTATTAAACAGTATATATATATATATATATATATATATATAGTAATTGCAGCTAAGTAAAAAGAAAAGAAATGAACTTAGCTGAGCAATAAAAGTCCTAATTTAACACTCCAAGTATTTATTAAGATGACTAAGAATATTTTGATATAAATATTAACACTATATTAGGTCAAGTATATTTGAAAAATATTCTCTATGTCTAATTTTATGTTTTTGGTTTAGTCTGAAAAGTAGACAGTTTGAACAAGGTTAAAAAAAAATTGGATCTTTGAGAGTTTTTAATTAGAATTGCAATATATAATATAATATTATATTTTAAGAGTTGTCACTAGCATTCATGTGGATTCTAAAGCATTTAAACATATTTTTGCTTTTAATTATGGGTGTTGACCGAACTAGTGTTTGGTTTTATTTTGTTTTTAAAAACAGATATCTAATGGGTTTCAAAAACATTCCAAAAAAAAAAGATGATGTTTTGTTAGGGTGGGGTCCGAATGAATGGGTTGAAAAGTCAATTCTAGAGGTTTTATTTCACTACCTATTTTTGTGTACAACTAAGCGTGAGCTCTAGAAATTCCTCAAGAACTGAAGCTGAACCCAAAGAATTCTGGAGGATATTCAGGCTTACTTTGGAACAGTAATACAACTTATACTCGACACTTGTAGACTCTAGAGAGAAGAGAAAATGCTCGCGGTTTGATATCTTTTGCAGAATTTCAGATTTATCCTAGAATTTCTGCCTATAAAAGGTCGGAACATTGTAGTAATAAGCTTTGGAGCTACTTGAAACGAAAGTGTTAGGTATAATTCTTTTATCCATAATTTATGTCAATTCTAGTTATTAAAATTTAAATTATGTCGATATAATGTCTAAATTGCTTGGAAAAGTGTGATCGAATATCTCAAGGAATGATATTATATTCAATCATTCTTTTAAATATTACAAATGCGTCGTTATACTGCTTAAATATTATTATGTATTTTAAAATAGCGCCGTTGTAATGCCTAAATAATGTTAGAAATTTTAGATAAATATTATATTAGTGCCGAAGTAATGTCCGTGTGAAAATACGTAATAAAGTTATATACTGTCGCGCGTGGAAGCAATAAATTGCAATGAGTTATTAAAGATAAGAAGAGCTTTTAGATAGTCTGCGAAGTGGTATATATAACTACTTACTGAAAAATGATATTGTTCTTATGAGTATTTTACTTACTAAATTATTTGATAAAGTTTTTGAGCTATGATTATTAAAATTACATGAGCCTGAGTATTTTATGAATAATATGATTATATGTTTTCAATTATTTTACATGTGTTGAAATGATTTGCGAAATGAAAGGAGATGATTATAAGAACAAAAGAATGATTGTAAGATTGACATGTTATTGCATACTGTTGATTAATGAGAATAAGAGACAATAAAATTGGGAAGCCAGAAGGTCTTCATAAGTTAAATATGAAGCCAGAAGTTTGTCCTATGTTAACTATGGAAGCCGAAAGCACCTTCCAAGTTAAATAAGAAACTAGAAGATCATCCTAAAGCTGAATGTGAAGCTAAAAGGTTTTTCTATGTTAACTATGGAAGCCAAAGGTGCCTTCCAGATTAAATAAGAAGCTAGAATGTCTTAATGTAAAGCTAGATGGTGTTCTTCTATTAATTGTGAAAGCCGAATGTGCCTAGCTTCCAGATTAAATAAAAAACCGAAAAGTTTTTCAGAAATAATATTTAAATGAGGAGCCGAATTTGTCTCCTATAGACTTTAACCAATGAGCCGAATGTGCCTCCTAGAAGCCGTAAATGAAAGGTTCAAGTCCTTTAAAAAGCCGGAAGAGCCAAAAGAGTCTTATAAAGGAAAATGAGAGAGGATTACATTGCATCTAATGAATAATGTGATTTATATGTTTTGGTGATTTGTGATCTATATACATATACATTTCATGAGATCCAAATAATATGTATATTTATATATGTATAAAGCTATACGTATTAAAGATATGTCAAGGAAAAGATAAGTAAATTTTATTATGTATTATTATATAACTCTATAGTGTTTATCTTATCAGCTATGAATTATATAAAATGACTCTTTTTTAGTAAATCTAAAATAGTTGTTATTATAATCACCATGTTAGAGATATTTTCTAAAAAGATGGCTCATATTTGGAAATGCTCAGTAATTCTTATATTTATTGAGACCATGGACTCATTAATCCACCTATTTAAATATGGCAACACCACAATTACATAGAAGTTGATCCAGGTATAGAAGAGAGTGAAAATGATCCATATGTCTGTCTAGGGTATTGTAGATAAGAAAACGTCTTAGTTTATTGTAAATATCCTGAAAGTGTCTATCTTATGGAATGTACCTATAGTTAGACATGTTCCAAGTACTTTTAGCATACAGCTAATTATGTGCTATTTGTGGCACTTTAGTCTAGTGTTGTTTATATCATAAAGTACAATGTAAGAATCTATATAATATAGAAGTCATAATTTCAACTCTAATGTGTTCTGTGAGAGTTATCTTTAAGAGAATGGATAAATATATTTTAGCCCCCCAAACTACCACATTTTTCTGGATGGCCCCCTAAACTACCAATGCTTAGATTCTAACCCCTCAAACTACCACTTTCTGATTTTTTTGGCCACATCCGTCTATTTATGCCGTCAATTCTAACAGAAATTGGCTAAAAACCCGAAAATACCCCTCCCTTAACCGTGGGAATTTCAAAGTGTAGGAGGAGTATTTTTGGATTTCTGTTTAGAATTGACGGCATAAATAGACTGATAGGGCCAAAAAATCAGAAAGTGGTAGTTTGAGGGGCCAGAATCTTAGCATTGGTAGTTTAGGAGGTCATCCGAAGAAATAGTGATAGTTTGGGGGGCTAAAATATATTTATCCCTTAAAAGAAATATATATATATATATATATATATATATATATATTATATATGAACTCTGATGAGGTTAAGATAGTAGCGCTTAGTGAGTTAGTGTAAATTGAAGATTTCCAATTTCGCTTTTCATTAAGTAAAGGCCAGGCAGGGTGCTACACCTAACCTCGAATTAAAAAGTAGACATATGAGGATGATCACTGTTATTTATGTTGTGATTGATCATCATTTTGCCTTTTCTCCTAGAGCCAAGAATAATTAATGACCTAATTAAGTCCCAAGCTTTCAATATTCACAAATAATTTTTTTTTTTGTTAAAAATAGATATGAAAAAGTGTACAATATTCTAAGACATTGGAACATGCATGCCATTTTGTCATATATCAACATGATTTTAATTTGTAAAAATTGCAATATTTAGAATGAGTTCGATAACATTCTCTAAACATAAGTTTAATTACCACGTGTTACAGATGAAAGTTTCAAAGATGACGGCACACTTGACACACCAATCAATTGGATTCCGGGCATGAAAAACATCCGGTTCAAGGACCTCCCTAGCTACATTAGAACCACCGATACTAATGAAACCATGTTCGACTTTATGGGATCAGAAGCACGAAATTGCTTGAATTCTTCTACGATCATCTTCAACACATTTGATGAGTTTGAATATGAAGTACTAGAAGCAATTTCAGCCATATTCCCTCAGATTTACAATATAGGTCCGCTTCCCTTATTAGGTCGGCATGTGCCTGATAGCCAACTCAAGTCCTTAAGTTCAAGCTTATGGAAAGAAGACTCCAAATGTCTCCAATGGCTTGATAAATGGGAACCCAAATCTATTGTGTACGTAAACTATGGCAGTGTGACAATGATGACCCAGCAACATTTGAAAGAGCTTGCATGGGGGCTTGCAAATAGCAAGCACCCTTTTTTGTGGATTGTTAGGCCAGACGTGGTAATGGGAGATTCAGCAATTCTGCCTGAAGAATTTTTTGAGGAAACTAAGGATAGGGGATTGCTAGTGAGTTGGTGCCCCCAAGACCAAGTGCTAGAGCACCCATCAATAGGGGTTTTCCTAACGCATTGTGGATGGAACTCTACATTGGAAAGCATATGTGTTGGTGTGCCTATTATTTGCTGGCCATTTTTCGCTGACCAACAAACAAATTGTTGGTACGCTTGTACCACATGGGGAATTGGCATGGAGGTCAACCATGATGTAAAATCTGATGAGATTGAAGAGCTTGTAAAAGAAGTAATGGAAGGGGATAAAGGGAAAGTGATGATGCAAAAGGCACTAGAATGGAAGAAAAAAGCAGTCGAAGCTACTGATATTGGAGGTTCATCTTACAAGAGCTTTGAAAGGTTAATTAAAGAGGCTCTCCATGGTCCATATGGCAAGTGAATAGTATAATTACATTATGCGTTAGTAGCTACCATTGTCACAGTACTTATATCTATACCATGTTCTTTCTTCCATAATTTGTAGTTATTATTTTTTGATATTTAATTTTGTTGTGTAATTCTTAAATAATCATCAAATTATATTTCTTGAATTTTCTTGGGTGTTTGATACGGCCGGCTACCAATCCATCATTGTTCCCAATTTTTTTCGAAATTTAAACTACCACAACCACCATAATTTCGATTCTAGCAACTTGAACTTGTTTGAGAGTTTCGCAAGTACCGTGATTTAAACTTGATGGCAAATTGCAAGTATGCTGTGTTTTAAATATATAATATTGTAACTAATTAATTAGGTATTCAAGTCGGTGCCACATATTAAACACGTACACAGGCCCTTTTTACTCTCCATTTGGATGGTCGATAAATCTTATATTGATTTCGAATTTTATCCTATGACGTCAGTTGGCCCTAACCTTAGAGGATAGTTTTCTTTCTTAAAATTAAAAAATAATAATAATAATAATAATAATTAGGGGCTGGAACAAGCAAGTGGTACTGGGCAAGCCACCTCTAAGGCAGGCCACCCCGGGCCACCTCCTTGGCTCGACCACCTCCCTATTTCAGCCCTTACTTTTTAGAAAGAAAAAAAAAAACAAATTAAGTTCAATCTTAATTTTAATTTAGCATAGATCAGTAATTTATTACGTATGCATACCACCAATGGATCGGATCTCTCATGACATTTTGATACCACATTGATGTAATTGTAAATTAGGTAAACCATAATGACAAATTTTACATTTTTCTTTTTCTTTTTTATTAATTGCATTTTGAAAAATTCTCTATTTTTTCAAACCACACATTTTGAAATCACAAAATCAAACAAACACTAAATTAGTCACAAATTTTTTTTAAAAAAAAAATGTAAAATACAAAATATAAAAGTTGGAGATCTAGACAGACATATAATTTATCATCTGCCTAGGAGCATAGGCTAGACCGAAACATTATGTGTCCAGATCGACTTGGTAGTAGTAGGGCATGTCCATACTGGAGTCGGATCCTCGATCTCCGATCTGTTAATACCTTCTGCATGTCCATCCGGCTGTCGAACAAATCATCTTGTGACATCCCACATCGCCTGGGTATGAGAATGTATATGTGCTTCTATGTACATTCGCATCCTTCTTGACACAATGCTTTTTAAAGCCGTGACGGTCATGAACTTATCAAAACTCCGCAGTTAAGTATACTTCTGTGAGAGTAGTACCAGGATGGGCAACCTTCTAAGAAGTCTAGTTCGAAGAGTTAAAAACGGACAATATTATGTCATTGGGGTGGATCGTTATAATGCTTTAATTTTGCCACAAAAGAGAACACAAAGATCTATATATATATATATATATATATATATATATATATATATATATAGAGAGAGAGAGAGAGAGAGAGAGAGAGAGAGAGAGAGAGAGAGAGAGAGAGAGATTATGATGCCAAGCAAAGCTTGACTAGTACTTGTTGTGCTTGCATGAAGTGGTTTCCTAGCAAACTCATGAGGATGTCTCCATGCAACAAAAGTGGTTTCATGATCTGAGAGATTATGATGCCAAGCAAAGCTTGACTAGTACTTGTTGTGCTTGCATGAAGTGGAGATTATGATGCCAAGCAAAGCTTGACTAGTACTTGTTGTGCTTGCATGAAGTGGTTTCCTAGCAAACTCATGAGGATGTCTCCAT
Source organism: Alnus glutinosa (assembly GCF_958979055.1). Classification (NCBI taxonomy): domain Eukaryota; kingdom Viridiplantae; phylum Streptophyta; class Magnoliopsida; order Fagales; family Betulaceae; genus Alnus; species Alnus glutinosa. Next base: position 20,957,619 of record NC_084899.1, on the reverse strand, counting down.
GCAACAAAAGTGGTTTCATGATCTTCACCCCAAGACACAATATGTCTTAATCAGAAATGGTGCTAGCTAAGTAATAAAAACAATAGCAGGCTTCTCTCTAGAAACTCCTCAACCTAACTTTTCACCATTTGTCCCCACTTTGTTCTTTGTTTCATCTCCCATAACTTTCCCACCATCACTATCTTAGTACGAACTCGGCAGGCCCACCATCTTTACCTTTTCACTCACTATGGCTTTGGCATCAGCAAATTTACAAGCACTCATCAAGGCTACTGTAGCACTCAACTGTGATGATCCGTTTCCCCTTGAGTCGGTCCCTCTCACTCTCCCTCAAACGACTGCTTGGTCGTATCATCTCGCCAAACCCACCCTCGATTGTTACAGTACGTGATTTTCTTATTCAAGCATGGAAATTTGCAAGTCCCTTCACGGTTGATATTATCCCAGGTGTTCATTTTCTGTTTACTGTTTCTTCTAAGGATTTGGTTGTTAAGATTATGGATAATGGACTGTGGAATGTAAAAGGGGCTTTGATGGTCGTTAAACCATGGCCCCCATAACTCACTATAGATGAAGTTGACCTAACCTCTTGTGCCTTTTAGGTGCAAGTTCATGGCCTTCCTTTGCAAAATCTGAAAGCTGTAAATGCAATCAAGATAGGGAAATTTATTGGTATTGAAGTTCTCAATGTTGAAAATTGTGATTTAGAGGGTATTATTGCACACCATCATCTTAGAATCAGAATCTTGATTAATGTTTTACAGCCTCTTAATCCGGGTTTCTATCTTTCTCGTCTGGACCTTCCCTCTATTTGGATCAGATTCCAGTATGAGCGTTTGGTTGATTATTGTGTTTATTGTGGTTTGATTGGTCATCAAAAGTTCTTTTGCCTTGGTCCTATTCCACCAAATCAGCAAGAGTTGTTTGTTCATACTCTTAGAGGATATGTTTATCCAAGTTCCAGAATTGCACCATCTCGCCCAGCTCATTTCCCAGCGATGTCTTCTACTACATCTCTGCTCTGCACAGAGGATCTTGGAACCTTATTTCAAACTCATCTGAAATCCTCTCACAGTGGTTAGCATTCTCGTTCACTCCTCATTGAACCTCCTCTGGCAACGCATGGTGTTACTCCTCTGGCAAATCAGGGCGTTGCTCCACCACATGCTGCCAATGGGTTCATTTGGACACGTCTCACCAACCAAAACAGGACAAGTGTCCCAAAGGCAAGGAAAAAATATCATCTCACTCGGGTCATGCTGATCCTGGTCTGGATTCCCGGTCCATGTGCAACCCTGGCCCTTATTATCCGCCTGGTTTTGGACCTTCAACTTTTGGTCTTCCAAATTTTTCAATGGGGCCATCTATCACGGGCCCAATTCTACAAAGACCAATTACTCAACACAGCCATACGGGCCATTTACAGCTGGCTCAGCAAGTTACTGGAGTGATGGGGCACTCTTCTTCAGGCTTGACCCTTTTTGGCCCATCTGCCCTACATTTCTACCAAGGGCCTTCATCTGCTGGCCTATCTCTTTTGACTCCTAAACCTTCGAATCCCAACTCTCACATTTCTCGCAATATCCATGTAAGTCAAACCATTCCTTCATCTTCTCATTTGCCTAATATGATGTCTGCTACTAGTTCAATGGAGTCCCCCATGCATGCTCCTAACCCAGTTTCCCATACTAACCTTATAAAGGCTTCGCCACAAATATATACCAACCCTATTTATCTCCCTACCACCTTCACCAGTTCAAATTTACACCACAAACCCTACAAATCTAGTCTACCCCACTACACCCCTAACCCACAAATTATCATCTCATTCCTCTAAGTCAACCACTCGTCATCACCCATATCAAAAGAAAGGACATGCTGCAACTTCTAAAGGAAAATCTCAACTTGAGGATACCTATCCATCTCCTCTTTCTGAATTGAGCAAAACCTCTGGACAAAAAAGGATGGCAGTTTCGGAAGTGTCTAATCTTTTTCCTATTCCTTCAAAAAAAACTAGCCACTTCTAGTAGCTACTAGGATAGGATGATGTTGGCTGCTCACTCACTTTCGGCTTTGAAGAACTCTCCACCGACACCAAACACACCAATTTTTCCTACGACTTCTTTGGTAAAGGATTTTGTTCCTTTTCGGTGACTCATTCTTCCTATACAAAGTCATCTCCTACGGCCAGAGTTGATTCTATGGGCTTCCCAACAGTTCCTATGTCTCCTACTTTGGGAAGGAAAGTTCACAAGGCAACTAAAAAATCAAGAAGTGTCACTCAACTGATTTTGATGGATGCAGGTTCCCATGCAGTGGCTACTACTTCTACACAAATTGAGGCGGCTGGTTTGGCCATGCCCCCTCCAGACATATCATCACTTTGTCTTGGAATTGTGGGGTTTGGCCCAAGCCTCTACAATTCGCAGTCTTAGGGTTCTAATCAAGAAACATAATCCTGATATTTTGTTTTTGTCTGAAACAAAAGCTTTACCTTCTGTTTCAACCCCTATTTTGCGTCAACTGGGATTTTCTTTAATGGTTCATGCACATCCCTCTAGTTCTAGGGGAGGTCTTTTGCTTGCTTGGAAAACTGATATTAATATTGTCAGTTTTTATGTTTCTTGTAATATAATCTGTGTTTGGTACTATTCGGATGATCCTTGCATTAAATGCTTGCTTACTTTTGTGTATGGCCATCCTTACAAGAATTTATGTGCTGATTTTTGGAATGCTATGAAAAATTTTGGGGCTTTTTATAATGATCCTTGGGTTTGTATTGGGGATTTTAATGTCATTATCTCGCCTGATGACAAATTAGGTGGTCAGCCTTTTGACTCTCATTCTTCAAATCCATTTACTGATTTTATGGATGGTTATGGAATGATTGATTTGGGGTTCTGTGGAAACCCTTATACTTGGTCCAATCACAAACAGGGCTCCAGTTTGATTAAGGAGCGTCTTGACAGGGTATTGCTAATTGCAATTAGATTAATTTTTTCCCATCTTACTCGGTTGTTCATCTTCCAGCACACACTTCTGACCACAGCCCTCTGCTTCTTAATTCCAACCTTCCAGTCCAATCTCTTCCTTGACCTTTTCGTTTTGAGGCTTTTTGGACTCAAGATCCTACATGTGGTATTGTTATTGAAGAAGCTTGGTCAGCCCTTATTGCAGGTTCTCCTTCTTTCTGTTTGACTAAGAAGTTAAAGATTACTAAAGCGGCTATCAAATATTGGAATATACATTATTTTGGTAATATCAAAAGTAAACTGGATAGCACCCTCTCTCTACTTGACAAGGTACAACAAGCTTCACCTTTGGATTCCAATTTGGCTATGGAGCTCCATCTTCAAGAATTATTAGATGAATATCTAAAACAGGAAGAATCTCTTTGGAAAACAAAGTCAAGAGAGTTATGGCTCACGGCTTCTTATCTTAATACTAGATTATTTCATACTAGTACTTTGATTCATCGACGTCGCAACTTTATTTCTCTTCTTCGAAACCCTAAATGGTGGGTGGCTTTCAGACCGTACAGATATTGGAAATTGTTTGTGACTAACTTCAAACATCTGTTTACATCTACAAATCCCATGTTCCGTCCTAAATTATTGGATCTCTTTAATCCTGTTATCTCAGATTTGGATAACACTATTTTATGTTCCATACTTGAAGAGCCTGAAATTTTTGAAGCTTTGCTTAGTTTGGGTCGTGAAAAAGCTTATGGTCCTGATGGGTTTACAGCTTTATTTTATGTTAAATATTGGAATTGCATAAAATCCAATGTTCTTCTGGCTATTGGGAATTTTTTCACTTCTAATCAACTACTCTGAGAACAAAATCACACCTTTGTTGCCTTAATCCCCAAGAGGTTAAGACCTTCGGCGAATCACCATTTCCGACCTATTAATCTTTGCAACATCATTTACAAGATTATATCAAAGCTATTGGCTAATAGACTTAAGCCGCTCTTGTCTAAATTGATTTCTCCCTTTCAAACCACTTTTGTTCCAGGTCATTATATCCAAGATAATTCTATCCTCTCTCATGAAATGCTCCACTCTCTTAAATCAAAACGAGGACGTGGTGGACTTATGGCAGTCAATATTGATATGGAGAAAGAGTTTGACAAAATGGAATGGGATTTTCTGCTAATTATCATGGAAAAACTGGGCTTTCATCCTAAGTGGATCAACTGGATTCGAATTTGCATTACTACTTCTTCTTTCTCAATTCTGTTAAATGGTACCCCTTTTGGTATTTTCCAGCCTTCTCAGGGTTTGCATCAAGGTGACCCTTTATCGCCTTTTCTCTTTATTTTGGGTTCAGAAGTTATTTCAAGACTCCTACATCAGAACTTACAGGGTTATAAAATCTCTAAGGGATGTCTTCGACTTAACCATCTACTGTTTGCGGATGAACTGATTATCTTTACTCATGCTAATTCTCTCTAGGCAGGTATCATAAAAGATTGTCTAGCTAAATATAATCTTTGGTCTGGCCAGTCGATGAATGTGGGTAAGTCAAACATTCTGTTCAGTCCAAATACTTCCTTTTCCACAAAGAAAGCATTTTGGATATTCTTCCCTATGCTGAAACTCCACCTTTGGCGAAGCATTTGGGTCTTCCTATGTCTTTTGGAGGATCTAAACAATCTTCTTTTATGGATATTCTGGATAAAGTGCACAACAAAATAGAAGGTTGGAGATCTAAAACTCTTTCGCAAGCTGGAAAGCCTATTTTACTAAAAGTGGTGGCATCTTCTATTCCTTCATATGCAATGAGCTCATTTATTTTCCCAGATATTCTTTGTCATCGTCTGGACACAACTTTCAAGAACTTTTGGTGGGGTTTTTCCAAAGGAAAAAAATCATAATCTTACCCTCAAATCCTGGAATTCCTTATGTCTGCCTAAGGATCAGGGCGGTATGGGTTTTCGTTTAATGAAAGACATCAACATTTCCCTTATTATCAAACTTGGTTGGAAAATTCTTTCAAATCATGATTGTCTTTGGGTCTCTCTTTTCTAGGAAAAATATGTCAAGTATGGTTCTCTTATTTCTAGTCCTTTGGGTTCAGGCTCCTATGTTTGGAATGGAATTAAATCTATTGTTCCCCTGTTGAAATCAAGCTCCTGCTATGTTCCATATGTCTCGAGTTCTCTGGCCATCTGGTTTTCTCCATGGATTCCCACAGTGCCTAATTTTCAACCTATTCCACAGGTCCCAGGATTGGTTGCTCAACATCCTTTAGCAATTTCAGATCTTATCAACCTTGATTCTCTGACCTGGAATTTGTCCCTTATAACGTTTACGGTTGATTCTTCTTCTGTGACAGAGATTTTACATATTAAAATAAGAGCACTTTCTGATGCTCTTCTTTGGACAGCTTCTTCCTCGGAGTGTTTTACTACAAAATCAGCTCATCATCTTTATAGTGCTCACAGGCTTCTCCAACCTTCTCCAGTGTTGCCTACTAGTTGGAAAGGTCTCTGGAAACTTAAGCTTAATCATCGGCTTCAAATTTTCCTCTGGAAAATGGTTTGGAACATTTTTCCAACAAAGTCTCGTATTTCATTATCCATACATTCTGGGTTGGATACATCTTGCTTTCTCTGCTCCCATTCTACTGACTCTCTGTTTCATTTATTTTTCTCTTGTCCTGTTGCAAGAGTCATATGGAAAAATTCTTTCTAACCTATGGATATTTTAGCCTTGTGTATTTCTACTATGTCTGACTGGTTGAATATTATTTTGCATCCGGAGACGATTGGTATTCCTCTTGTGGATACCCACCTATTTCAGATCTTTGCTATGGTTGCTTGTGATCAGATATGGTTCTCGCGTAATAAGGCTTTTCATGAAGGCTTGGTTCCAAATGCTTTATTTGTTTCTTCTACAGTTAATCAAGTCTCCAGGACTCATTTCTCTGCTTGGTCTAATAAAATTATTTCAGTGAAGCAAGTATGGAAGAAGCCAGATCCTGACTGCTTCAAGATTAATTATGATACAGCCATTCGAAGTAATTTCTCAGCACAAGCAGCAGTATGTCGTGATTCAAATGGATCCATTCTCAAGTGTATTACTAAACTTAGTCCACCATGCACGCCCTTGTATGGGAAAGCTATTGCTGCCCTTCTTGCTGCTTAACTCTGCTCTTCAATGCAGTTGTCTCATGTTATTTTCGAAGGTAATTCTCTCACAGTCAACCTTACAATCAATAATCCGACAATCACTTAAGATTGGCGTATCTCGTCAATTCTCTCGGATTTCTTTTCCACCATCCCATCATCAACTAGTTGGTTAGCTAGTTCTATTAATCGAAACTTTTGTGCCTATCATGTGGCTAATTGGGCCGCAACTAGATTTTATTCTAACTGCATTCCTACCTCTTCTTGGTCTTTGCTTTCTGGAACCATGCTTCCTTGTTTTGGGATGGATTCCACTTTCTCTTTTAGGGTTCCTTAATTTTCTTGTTTTCCTCCTGTTGTACTTCAAAAAAAAAAATGGTGCTAGCTCGCACAGTCGCACTGGCTTTTGAGACTCCACTGAGAACACCGCGCCATATCTTCTTTGCATTACAAAAGGAGTACTGTTACACATGCTTCCTCAAAAAATAAAAATATCTACCATTATATATCATCAAGCATCGCCATTCGCCAGGCGTGCTAGCTGTTCATTATTTTATTTTATTCTTTTTTTCTTTACTAAGATATTTTTTTAAACTGTCATTCTTGAAATCTACAAAACGGGAGAGTAAGAAGCAAAGGAGGACCACCAAATAATACACCCCTACTGTTCATGGGTTTAACTTAATATGAAATATAAAAGAAAATACATTTTATCCCTATTGAAGTTGGACAAATTTTTATTTTTTTTAATCTCGCCTCCAATGTCTATAAAGTGGCAATCAACGGCCTTTCGATATTTCAAAAGTTGGCAAGTTTGCTCATCCAATAACCTTTTTCATCTTTTCTAATGGAAAGTCAATCACATGCTGCCAACCCCTTAGCCAAATGAGGGTAGTTGGCCAGTCCTAAATGGCTCATGAAGTAGTTTCGGCCACCTCATTTTTTGCTTCTTTTTTTTTATGGTATTTTTTATTTTATTTTTTAATTTTGTATTTAACTTCTTCTTTTTTAACACTTTATCCCGTAGGGCTTTTTAGGTAAACTTGTCAACGGTTGAAACTTCTGGGAGGTCGATTGCCACTTTAACAATATTGGAGGCAAGATCGAAAAGCTGTCCAATTTCAGGGAAGTAAAATGTATTTTCTCCTTAAATTTATATCTTTCAAGTTGTAAGCTATCGTTGTTTTTTTTTTTTTTTTTCTATGATTAAAAATTTATTGAGAAGAAACAAACAATTGGAGGAGAGACCAAAACTAGGGGGCCGAACAAACAAATAGTAGAAAACAACACAACGTACCACTCGGCGCTCAAGCTTGTAAAGAACAAACAACCGGCAATCAAAGTCAGTAGCCAAGAGGACTTTGGTAATTCATAAGGGGCAAGAATAATGATAGAGATCGCTCTTGTCTTATCCACCTCTATGGAGGTTTTTTGGCCAGATTTCATTCTAGCTATATCTGCCTTTACGAAGGTTTTTCATTTGCTTTCTTGTTCACCCACAAAGAAATCACCGGCTATCTCCTCATCCTCTGTGGTTTTTGCAAAAATTGGCAAGGTTTTTGGATCGAAAATTTCCAATCTAGATCTACACATCTCCGCCAGTTTTTGCATACCACGCACCTCTTCACCGTAACCACCGTTGTCCTCCGCTTCCAAAGACATAAGCCGCCTCTCATTCTGATTCCCACTGCCTGGAGAGTGGATTGCACGCACCAGCAAGTAGATCTCTTTCACCGGCAAGTGCAAGCCCATCTTTCCCTTCCGCTATTCACCGCCTTTGATATTGTTGGTTTCTGGTTGCGTGCTGCTCTCATAGGTGGGGAGAGGTCTACAGAAGCTAGCGCGTGGTTCACACGCGCCAGCCATGGAGACTCCCACCCTTCTGCTCCGGTTTTTCTTTGTTGGTTTCAACTTTCTATGTTGTTTTTTGGGCTTTTTTGTTTTTCTGATTTCTATTGTTGTATTGTTATACAGATCTCTATTGTTCTCTCTGTAATAGTTACGAAATTGGTGTTGGGGTTCTTCGAACTCCGCTAACACCTTCAATAACCACCTTTTGGTGGTGGTTTCTCGCATACGTGCGTCGAAATCTTTGGCCCGCATTTCGGAAGCGTTGTCACCGTGTACTTTCGTTCTTAAGTTTATTTTCATCTATTTGCTTTTTTTTCTATGTCCTTTGGGTTGCCCAACCCAATTTTTATGTAATGTGTTCTTGGTATCTATAAAATAAAAAATAAAAAAAATATAATAATAATAATAACTATAAATAAAAAATAATATAATTAAATAAATAAATAAACAATTCACCAAAACTGCAATTTTCATACAAAATTAAAGGATCTAATATTCTAATGGAAGATTCATTAAGTCAACTCGTTTAGATCCATGGAACTCAATATAATAGAATCACTAACCTCCATAATTTCAAGTAAATAAAATTATATATTTCATACAATTAAAATATAAAACATAAACCTATATATTTATCAACACATTAACATAAATGGTCAATTTAAATATAAAAGATTACATAGATAATTTATTACTTAATAGTAAATTCGAACCTGAAAATTTTCATGAAAGAAAGAAATTAAACTATATATTTACAGTAAGGTGGTGTTGTTAAATTAATAAACTTGCAAGTGCGCTAAAATCTCTAATTTTTTAATTCAACAAGGAAGAAAATAAGTAACCAAACGCAACCAAAAGAAGCTGCAAGCAACAGAAAATTTGTATCATCCTATTTTCTTGTGGAAGAATTTGTCTAATTACTTGTTTAATTAATTTTGATGCTAATTATTCCTCTTTTTTATTTTATATTTTCCCCCTTGTTGAGTGCAGTATGTTCCCATTATGTTTTTGTTCGTAATTAAACAGATTATGATCCATCTCCTACAACATGCAATTGGGGTGGGGGAAGAAAATAAATAAAAAAAAAACAAAAAAACAAAAAGGGACTTGTCACTCTCTAGATTTTTCTTCATGTTTTGCCCCCTAGCTATATAGCTAGCTAGCTCTCAACCCTTCGCCAGTGACCAAATTAAGCCAAGACAAAACTCAGAACCAATAATACAATTATACTAAGATAATCTAATTGGTGAGGAATGCATTTTCAAAGATACCCAGGAATTTAACCACATTTTATTGGAATAGTTAAGCTCAAAAGAGAGAAATCGCGATGATTCAACCTATCGATCTATATATTGTATTAACCTTTCTTTCGACAGCTTGCGTCAAAATGACAGTACATCAATCGAGAAACGTATATGTTTATAAAACAATAGCATTGTATGTCATTGTAGCATTTTTGGAATATATCAAACAATATATAGAAATTGTCAAAGAATCGTTGATTAAAATTCATTTTAATGACGGTTAACATTAACTAATTCTTTTCATATGCATTCGCCTCTTAATCTCAATCGTTAATTTAAAAGTTTATCGATCATCACAGAACAAATTTTTTGTAAAGATATAACATCCACGCATCCGCTTTGACATTCACAATATTATTAGAGAGCTAAATAAACACTTGCAAGCAGGGACGGAGGGAGAGGGGGGGGGTGGGGGGGGGACTTTAAAATTTAGCTTATTTGGCCCCTACTAAAAAAAAAATTGACCATTGACCCCTGCTCATAAGAACTTATAGCTCCGTCCCTTCTTGCAAGTTTGCAAGTGATCAGGTTTTTATATATTATATATATAGAACACCACTTAAATTATCATTTGTCGTGGGACTTAACATACCATGCATTCACACTCAAATGTTTGCATATATATAAACTTTCACAATCTTCTTTCTCGCGTGTGAATCTACCATTAATTACATAGCTATATTTGTAACACCTCAATCTCATATTGGGAAGAGATACATAGAGTGAGTGATTTATAAGTAATAGTTACAAGTGATAAGTCTCACATTGCCTACTTACTAAGTGAAACTAGGCTTTATAAGGGATCATAGGAAAACTTCAAATTGACTAGTCATTTTGGGGTAATAGCCCAAATAGGGCTAGCACTTTTCATTGAGTTGTTACAAATGGTATCAGAACCATTTAGTAACGCCAGATTAACTGGTACTAGAGCACCGTATAACGTGGCCCTGACGAGAATGTCAGGAGTTAAGAGGGGGAGTTTGCAACACCCCAATCCCATATTGAAAAGAGAGATACATAGAGTAAGTGGTTTAGAAGACATAGTCATGAGTGCTAAGTCTCACATTGCCTAATTACTAGGTGAAACTGGGTTTTATAAAGAATTCTAGGGAAACTTCAAATTGACTAGCTAGTCCTTTTGGGGTGATAGCGCAAATGTAGTTAGCGTTTTTCCTTAGGTCGTTATATATACACATGATCAAATGATAATCTTTTTACCAAATCAAGCACCTTTTTTGAAAATTGTTTTGTGGACTTATTTTAACTATGTCATAGATCTATTATGAATGCCTATCCTCCTTATCTAGCGGATTTGGGTTTGGGCAATATGTTCTTGAACAAAAGCTAATTAAAATTAGGGCATGGGGGCAATGTGACAATGATACAAGCTCTCGTTTTTGCTAATTAGAAGCCTTCCTCAGGTTGCACTAAATGGATGGGGATTGACTGCAATTTAACTAGCAAATTGCAGTCAATCTAGACAGTTACTGAGAGAGAGTCTCGTAATTCAGGTTGTCAGACATACACCTACGTGGGCAGGTGAACCCCATTAGAGACCTCTCTCATTAGCTACTCAAATTGACTGTAATTCAATCAGTAAATTGCAACAAATCTCGATCCGCACTAACAAACAGTTTTTTCCGATAATAAGCTTGAGCCACCCGAAAAGAGAAAAAAAACCCATAGAGACTCCCCTTCCAGTATCGTTTTGCCGGGGAGGGAGGCCTCGCCTCCCTCCTCCCGCCTGTTTTTTGTTCCTCTCAGTCTTTAGGACTGGAGAGTTTTGTTCCCCCCGGTTTTGTACCGGTGGTGGTTGTTTTGCCCCTAGCCTTTTCGGCTATGGTGGTTTTGTTTGTTATTGTTTTTTCTTGTTTTTCTTTCTGTTTCTGGCAGGATGTCTCTTCTTAAGGAGTCTAAGGTGGAGTAAGGCCGGTTTTGGTGTCGTCGGCGGCATGCTCTAGCCGGACTTTCTTGGTTTTTTCTCTGATTTTTGGAGCTAGATCTACGCATCTCCGTCGACTTCTGGTGGACACGCGCTACCCAGTCGAGGTCCATGCCGTGTTCCGCCCTGGGTGCTGGAAGCTGCGGTCGTGCTGGTCACCGGAGCTCGACGTGTGGCCCTCACACGCCAGGGCGTCTTTGTTTTCTTTCTACGCGTGTAGGCCACGCTCCGCACTTTCTGGCCGTGCTTGGCGGCGTCTGGGGTCTCCGGTGTCGGTTCTTCGGCCGGGTGCGTCCGGATGCGGCGCGTGTCCTACACGCGCCGTCATTCCGGCGAATCTGCCTTCCCTCTCCACTGACGGCAACTTTTTTAGGGTTTTCTGCCTTTGTGTTGTATTTTCTCTTGTTTCTACGTACAGTTTGTCTTTGTGTGGCTTAAGTTTACTAGAATTTTTTTTAGTTAGGGGGCTTTATGTAATTCTAGTGAAATTTGAGTTTCTGCTAGGCAACTGTTTTTAAGCCAGATCCTTCTGACTTAGAGTGTGAGGGGTCTGTCCCTCATTTCTCATCATGTATGCCTTTTGGCTGTTAGATCTATGAGTAGCACATGCTATTCTGTTCAAAAAAAAAAAAAACAGTTTTTTCCAAAAAATATATATATATAAATACTTCCTGCATTTTTCCTATTCTACAAGGAGAAGGCAAAAAAAAACAAACCAAAAAAATAATAATAATAATAGAGCCGAGGAAACGACTCTTGGAATTGCAGATTGATTGTCTCTTGCCAAATGCCGAGTCAGTTGTTTGGAGGATATTACTAAAAAACTAATTAATTAACAAAATGATGGATCATTCTGCTCACTCTTTATAAAAAGTGGTAGTGAAAATATATATGCAACCTCACCATAGTGCCCATCTAACGGCTAATAGTGAATCATTTTTTTTCTATAAATATATAGTGCAAAGCAAAAGGATTTGTGCATACAAAGCTAGGTAATTAGCTATCACAAGCCCTTGAAATTTGCTAAAGATGGGTTCAGTTGAAGCCAGTAAACCCCATGCAGTATGCGTCCCTTACCCAGCACAAGGGCACGTCACCCCCATGATGCGATTAGCCAAGCTCCTACACTCGAGGGGCTTCCACATAACCTTTGTCAACACCGAGTTCAATAACATGCGCCTAATCCGGTCCAATGGCCCCGACTACATAAAGGGCCTATCGGATTTCCGGTTTGAAACTATACCGGATGGGTTGCCACCGTCCGATCGGGATGCAACCCAAGATGTCCCAGCCCTATGTGATTCCACAAGAAGGAATTGTTTGGCCCCGTTTAAAGAGCTTGTGCTCAAGCTTAACTCCTTGTCTAAAGTGCCTCCGGTCACTTGCATAGTTTCGGATGGAGTTATGGGTTTTGGAAGTAAAGCTGCAAAAGAGTTAGGCATCCCAGAAGTTCAATTTTGGACTGCTTCAGCTTGTGGCTTTATGGGATATCTCAGCTACAGTGAATTCATCAAAAGAGGCATCGTTCCATTCAAAGGTATGTACTTTATTGGGCTGTTTTTGTTCAAACGTAAATTTGTTTACTTAAATGAAATTATAGAATAAATTCAAGACTGGAATTTGAGATTTTTTTTTTATAATACCATATTAAATTATTAGTGATTTCAAAATTTTAAATTAATGAAAAATGAAAATTTGATTTAGTTATTATTAATATTTTTACTTTAATAAATGGAAATAAAAAATAATAATTTTTATATTAATATTTCTATTACTTATTTTGATGACTAAAGTAAAACGTTTTTTCTTTCCCTCCCAGAAGAGAGGAAAGTCGTGTGAAAATAAGCCTTTACTGAAGTAACTAAAACTAAAAGCATATTTTGATGACTAATGATAGAAGTGATTGGTTTAATTGTTAATTCTATCATGTCGAGTTCCATTCTTTGTTGCTGATGAGAATTGACGAAGAAAAAAAAGAAGCTAAAGCTATGCATGTAATGGTCTGAGAGAGAAACCAAATAACCATCCCGATGGCCTTGGGGTGGTTTAGCTACTCCTTTATTTGGCCAAGCTGTCACCTTGGATTCTTCTTCTTCCTCTTTTTTCTTTTTTCTTTTTTTATTTAAAGTTTTTTTTAGTTCTTTTTTATAATTTCAGAATTTTTTTAATTTTGTGTAGAATATTTTTGTCGGAGGAGGACATTAACAAATTTTGATAATTTGAAAGGAACAGTGACTCAACATTAGTTTTGAAAGGGGAGAGACATGAACAATGAGATAATAGTTTAAGAAGAGTATGTGTACTTTTCTCCAAAACGAAATTAACTTAATCACTGGGTTGAAGAAGCTGAGGAATAAAACTCAGCTCCAAAAATCGTTGTTTAACCGTAGATTAAGAAGAAGATCGGAGATGAGAATGAGCATTGTTATTTATGTCATTATCATAACTTTTCCTCTTATCCTAGAGCGAAGAATAATTAATGATCTAATTATGTCCCAAGCTTTCAATATTCACAAGTTCAATTTATATTGAAAATAGATATGAAAAAGTGTTCAATACTGTAAAACATTGGGACGTGCATGAAATTTTGTCATATATCAACATGATTTAAATTTGTAAAATTGCAATATTTTGCATGAGTTCGACAACATTCCCAACATAATTTTTTCTACCACGTGTTACAGACGAAAGCTTCAAAGATGACGGCACACTTGACACACCAATCAAGTGGATTACAGGCATGAAAAACATCCGACTCAAGGACCTCCCTAGCTTCATTAGAACCACTGATACTAATGAAATCATGTTCGATTTTCTTGGATCAGAAGCACGAAATTGCTTGAATTCTTCTGCACTCATCTTCAACACATTTGATGAGTTTGAGTATGAAGTACTAGAAGCAATTTCAACTGTGTTCCCTCGCATTTACAATATAGGTCCGCTTCCTTTACTAGGCCGGCATGTACCCGATAGCCAACTCAAGTCCTTAAGTTCAAGCTTATGGAAAGAAGATTCAAAATGTCTCCAATGGCTTGATGAAAGGGAATCCAAATCTGTTGTGTATGTAAACTATGGTAGTATTACCGTGATGACCGAACAACATTTGAAAGAGTTTGCATGGGGGCTTGCAAATAGCAAGCACCCTTTTTTGTGGATTGTTAGGCCAGACGTGGTAATGGGAGATTCAGCAATTCTGCCTAAAGAATTTTTTGAGGAGACTAAGGATAGGGGATTGCTAGTAAGTTGGTGCCCACAAGACCAAGTGCTAGCACACCCATCAATAGGTGTTTTCCTAACACACTGTGGATGGAACTCTACTATTGAAAGCATATGTGGTGGTGTGCCGGTTATTTGCTGGCCATTTTTCGCTGAGCAACAAACAAATTGTCGGTACGCATGTACCACCTGGGGAATTGGCACGGAGGTCAACCACGATGTAAAACGTGATGAGATTGAAGCACTTGTTAAAGAAATGATGGAAGGGGATAAAGGGAAGGCAATGAGGCAAAATGCACAAGAATGGAAGAAGAAAGCAGTGGAAGCTACTGATATTGGAGGTTCATCTTACAAGAGTTTTGAAAGGTTAATTGAGGAGGCTATCCATGGTCCATATGGTAACTAAATAGTATAACTACTTTAAGCGTAGCTACCATGGTCCCAGTGACGGAGTACAAGCAATGAGTCGTTATTATTTGCCCACAGTAGTTTATTACATTAAGTCAAGTACTATTAGTTGTCAACGGCAACAATAGGAAAATAATTAAGAGAAGAAGTCCATTCCAACATGGGTTCAATGCCAACTACAAGAAGTGGAGAACTGCAGTTCCAGACATAGCCTTAATGTTTTATTATTTTACAAGGAAGTCTAGTAGCAGCTAGTTGGGAGTTATCATTCGATTATATTAGTCTATTAGTTGTTCTCTTATTATCTATTTATTTTATTGAATAAGTGGGTGTCTATTTAAAAGCTTATATACTCCAATTGAATAATTATAAAAATTGAATTCTAATAAAACTTTTTGAGTTGAGATAATTACGCTGCTTATTAGTGTGACGCCAATTATGTTTCCTGGTGTGATGTCAACCCTGGCCTGCATTTTAATGTAATGTCCCCAAGATATTAATTCACCGGTAACTAACTTACAGTGTGTTTCCGCGTCCTATCTACCAAATAAATAAGACCAGGGGATCTTGAGAACCTCATCAAAGAGTCTACAGCAGAAGACTTTTCACTTACATAATAAGATAGTCAACACTACAACCATGAATAGATAATAACCAGAGTAAAAACTTAAAGTATCATAACATAACATAAAAATAACATAATCATCTAGTGTTTTGGTTTAGGACCCATCATCAAGGCAAACATAAAATATTACAGAATCAAGTCTAAATTTCCAGAGCAATAAAAGTCTAGGCCAATCATCCTAATAAGGTGGGTAATAAACATCATCAAAAGTCAGATCATAATCTTGGATAAATCTATATGCGGGTTCATCAAGTCCTGCAGAAAGCCAATCCAACATAGCAATGTGACACTGAATATCATAAACCAACAATAGGAACCTTATAAACTTGCCACAATGCCTCCTATTCTCAAACCATATGTAATGCCATTAACCAAGGTCTAACTCATTAAATACCAGTCTTGCCAAATCCTCCATGACCTTCATGAACAAAGGCTTCGTCATCCTCATATCCGACTTCTAGTGGTAGGCCAACTATAAAACAAGACGTGTTTTACAGGTGAAAAAAAATACAAGTATAAGTCCATGACTTAGTGAGTAAGATATATAGGGAGAACATATTATCATATGGTGAACTCAGTTAATTCGTAAAAGATTGATAAGTCATAAGAAATAATATGCAATAGAGTTCTTGTCAAATGACAGGGTAGAAAATCATCTTGATGCAATATAGATATAATATGTGATATTTTAAGTACATATCATGGTCAAACTCCATATGGTATACTTGAACCCTTAACTCTTTATTAGTAGAGTTTGCGTTGTCTCGTGAAACGTGTAGTACATCGTTGCCCTGGTGAAGCATGATAGCAAGCCATCGCTAATGGCCCAACTAGGTTCGACCCCGAATGATCCACACCACTAACGATGCTGCCCATTGTGACCACTATCCGCACATAGTTACATTGGTCGATCACCTATAAAACCATTGGTTTCAAGGTCAAACAACATAAAATAAAAACCATGGACCATAAAGTCTTCCTCATATATGGGTAAGCACATGGTTGTTATCTGTACATGACATACCATGTCATACAATATTATTAATCATTTTTTTTTACATGCATACATTTAGAAAACTCACATGATGCGACATTCATTTTTCCTTCACCTGTTTTACACAAAAATAAAGTTCACGTCATTCCAAAATATATTTCATGTGAGTAATAAACATGCACGTTTAATACATAAAATAATCATACATACATGCATTTTATAAAACTCACACGATGTAACATTCATTTTTCCATCGCCTAAAACAAAGAAGGTTAGAGTTCAAATTCTAGCCTTGTGCTGGTTGAGGGTAGGACATGGTTTCTAAGGACGGACCCCTCGCATGTTCTGGTCTCCTCTCTATGCAGATCTGTAACTATTCCTCACTTATTGTTTCTAAGGACAGACCCCTCGTTGGTATGCCTCTGAGATCGTCCACAAGGAGTGGACACTAAGGACGTCCTGCAAAGACTACCTCAGGCCACCCAGGTAGTGAGCCACTAACTACTCCTCGATCTCGGACATGTCGTTTCGAGCAACCAGTTGGTAGAAATCCTCTATATAATCAATGATGAACCTTGCACATTGCCTTAAAGTATGAAGCCGTTGGAAAAGAGTTTATCCAAAAGGTAAAAAGTGCCCCCCCCATCTTCTCCCAATTACAAATCTGGAGCTTGCCTTGCCATGCATGCCCACATATGCTTCAACTATTCCCACCAAGAAGAGGCTTGACCCTTCAATTTAATGGTGACAAGCTTCATCTTTAGGCTGTCTCACACCTTCTTATACTCAAAGACAAGCTCAACTTCTTAAAGTCAATCAATGAACCTTCGACTTACACATTACCAGAGAATTCTGATATGTCCACTTTCAAGCCTAGCTAGGTCTCCATACCGATCATGTCGACCACGCTGATCCTAACCCAGAGCAGAGTTGTGGTACAGGTTCTCAAGACTACACTCCAAACCATGATCTTCCATATCTTGATCTACCTCCATGATTTGCTCCAAGCGCTAGGTCAACTCTACAACTTACCTCTACAAATCTTCAATTATAACGTCTTGCACATTTCGTTCGCGATATGTAACTTCCTCATTCGGAACTTGTCCACGCCAACAATGGCCACTAGCCATGAAAGTCAATGAAAGCTTGATCCCAAGAAAACGCTAAGTTATGATACTAACTGACGCAGTATAGATCTCAAGATTGATCTAGATAGCATAAAGAAATGAAAACAGAGAATAAGGATTGAAGTTAGAAGTATGTCAAGAGAAACAGAACATCGAAAATGGTTGATAAAAAACCTTAGACGCCCGAATAGACATAGATTATTCTTAGAAAATATTGAATTATTACTCCAAAATCGAATGCCTCAACTTAGCCCACAAGTTGGGATTAAATAGATAAAAGAAATCAAAAGTTACCAAAAATGGCAAAAGCATAATTCTTAAACAAAATCAAACTACGAATAAAGTCAAGAATTCTATAAAAAAAAAAAAAATCTAGCAAAATCTCGTTACAAAATCCCTTGTAAAATGCAAATTGAAATATTTTCTAAAATGGCAAAAAGGAATCTTTAAACACTTGTTCAGAAGGGAAAACAATGAATTTCTTAAAACGTATGCGCCAAAATAAGCTTTTCAAATCGGGTCCTATGCGTGATTCTAATACTCGTAACAAAAATATATTTTTTATGAGGTAGACTATCAAAAACTAATTTCCTCCCCACCCAATATTTTTTTTTTTTTTTTTTTTTAGTCCCCCACACTAAAATTCTTAGTTTCGCACCAACTTGCACTAATTCTCTTGGTCAAGGTATGGCAACACCATTAACTCAACATCAGCTAGGATCGATTTCTACGTCAAGAATCAAGATTATACTTCTGAATATCAAAGTTAAGGCTTTGTTTGGTTTAACGTAAAATGTTTATTTGTTGAAAAATATTTTTCGGCGAAATCATTCTTCAGCAAAATGATTTTACTGAAAATATTATCCAGCATTTGGTTCGTACGAAAAATTAGCGACTGCGGGCAACGGTCAACGATTTCCGGTGAGGTTTGGTGGCCGACGAAGGATTTCAGTGAACTTCAGTGGTGGCTAGCAGAGGATTTCAGTAAAGTCTAATATACGGCAACAACGGTCGATGATCTCCAGCGACCTCCGGCAAAGGCGAAGAATGAACTGCGAGAGAAAAGGCATGTAAGAATGAGAAACTCAAATTCAAAAAATAATTTACGGTTTTAAAAAAAAAGAAACCATTTTACTGAAATTAAATAACGTTTTCCTGATTAACCAAAAATATTTTCAGTTTGACTAGAATTTTTTATCTACCAAACACCAAAAATAAAAGAAATATTTTTTATAAAACATTTTACATCAAAAACAAACGGAGCTTAAAGCTAAATTACAAGTGAAATTTTAACTATAAAAAGGCTGATGGTTGACAACAGGTCTAGAAATCATGCAAAAGGACGAGTAAAGTTCGAATATATTTAACCATGCATTTAATCAGCAAGGGGTGGTGGCGCAGTTGGCTAGCGCGTAGGTCTCATAGCTTCCGAGTTATCCTGAGGTCGAGAGTTCGAGCCTCTCTCACCCCATATCTATATCTTTTTGCTAATTCCGATTGGAATTTTTGCTGCACTTTGGGCCTCCATAAGAACAAGGCCACAGGGCCCAGCATTACTGATTGTCCAAAAAATGCTGCTGACCCGCTTCTCCGAGTAGTGAACAACATGTTACGATTTCTTAGCAAAAGTCAATGATGTTTGTGAAAAGAACTTGACATCATCAATTAAAAATACACTGCTAAAAGAGCAGGCGTCCATAAATAGAAATATAGAGGGCCTGCGAGCCAATAGCCATCATAACAAGGCCAACAACCCTGCAACCACTTGGCTAAGGGAAGGAAGAACACATGATGTTTCTGTTACTTTGTAGCCTAAAAGAATGGCTGTCAATAGAAAGAAGGAAATTGAAGTCTGAAAAATTGCTTCAGTTACTTTGTGATCAAGTTCAGCAAAAAGAAACATGACCATAAAGGAACACATACAGAAGAAAACAACATTGAGGCAGTTGTGGAATTGCCGGCACTAGATGTTCTGTAAATCACATAGAATCATTTCTTTGCCCTGTGATGCCCAAATAAAACAATTACCACCAACCAAAACAGAATTTCAAAACCTAGTAAGGTTAGGAAAATAAAACCTTCTAAAAAATAAAAATGTGATACAATTATCATCACAGATCCTCAAAATTTTTAAACAAAAACAAACGACTACATTTTAGCTCAAATTTTTGTTCAATCCCAAAGAATAAGGTTCTATGTTTAAATACAGATGATGAAAGAGTGATAAGACCCTCAATTTTCACCTCCTTTTCTACCTCCTGTCATTTAGTATGTGGGGAAAATTTATCACAATATAATTTACCTACGACTACAAACACCTGCTTGCCCTCTTCTGTCCAGAGCTCAACTGATCGAGGGCTGCTGAATTCACCTCAATGTGCATATAATTGATTGAGATCAACAACAAATAGATGGATGCAAAAAGATGCCACAAACAACTATCTCCTACTGCTTGCAGTCTTGGCCTTGCTTAGATCAGCGAGTTCCTCAATGAGCTTTCTCTCATCCGCATTCAATCTCTTTGGTATTTCAACCTGCACGCGAACCAACTGATCACCCCTCATGTTGTTCTTATTCAAAAGAGGAACACCTTTCTTGGCCATCACAAGCGTCGTGTTTGGTTGAGTCCCAGCTGGGATCTTCAAATCAACCATGCCATCCACCGTGGGAACCTTGATTGTAGTTCCCAGGATCGCATCAATGTAAGACACCTTGCAGGTGTACAAAATGTTGGTGTCATCACGTTTAAGGACAGGGTCTGGCATAACCTCAATAATGACAAAGAGGTCACCCGGAGACCCACCTCGCCTTCCAGCATTACCTTCGCTTCTGACCCTTAAACGGCTGCCAGCGTCCACACCAGCTGGAACTTTCAGACTGATCCGCTTTGTCCTTCTTACCCGACCATCCCCAGAACATGTGTTGCAAGGGGTAGACAGTTCCCCAGTCCCACCACAAGAAGAGCAGGTCATTACCTGCTGAAAGACACCTAATGGGGTCCTTGCTGATGAGACAACCTGGCCTTGCCCACCACACGTGCTACACTTGGTTGGCTTGGTCCCTGGTTTAGCACCTGAACCATTGCAAGTCCCACAGCTCTCTAGTCGGCTTATCTCAATCTCCTTTTCGACCCCAAAAACTGCCTCCTTAAAGTTTAAGACAAGATTGTAATATTCATCCTGGCCATCAACCGCTCTACTCCTAGAAGCTCTGCCGCCCATGCCGCCCATGCCACCCATGCCACCCATGCCTTCAAATAATGACTCAAACAGATCAAAAGGATTGCTGAAATCCTGTCATGGAGTTTATCCCACTGTGAGAAGGTGGAAGACGTGATAAAAAGATTGCTCTTTCCCAATATCATCAGAGATTTACTTACCCCCATGCCCATACCAGCACCTTTAAGTCCAGCCTCTCCATATTTATCATATAGGGATTTTTTCTCATCATCTGACAGAACCTGCAAAACAGGTTAATTCATACAAGAAGTGATTACTTCAGATCGCTGGCTTACTACCACAGCTCAATGATGAATATCAAAGTTGTACTTTTACCTCATAAGCATTGCTAATGTCCTTGAATTTCTGTTCTGCCCCAGGCTCTCTGCAGCATAAAATAGGATAGTTCCAAACAAGATCAATAAAAATATGTAACATTGGCCTAATAGATCAGGATAAAATGAAGCCAGTGCAACTCCACAAACCTAAATAGCAACCTAATGTAAACTTCATCGAGTAATTTTGACTATGAAAAGCTCCTACAATTTATTGATCTATGTTCTATATCTTCTGTGAAGACAAGCCTGAAAAAATCCATATACAGACCTTGGTAAAAGTCCCATGCTCTCCAATCATTATTATTGTAGAACTTGAAATTATTTTTTTTTAACAAGCCCTCATAGAACATAACTTCCAAGATAGCAGAATCCAGTCTTGACATAATTAAGGCAATAGTTAAAGTTGAATCCTAAGATTGCAACATGACACAATTCTTTGGTTTTCTTAGTTTAATGGGTTTGTGATCAGTTACCAGAATGTAACTAGCTCCTCCATAAGTTTTTATCCATTTGTGGTTATCAGTCAATACATCTCAACTCACAAAAAAAAAAAAAAAATCAACGAATTGAATGGAAAATACTAGAGAATAATAGTAAGTACTAACAATAAGCTGATGGTGGTCAATTTTCAAAGCAAAATGAGGGTTCTTTTACTTAAAAATATTTCAAGGAAACTACCTTCCTAAATCCTAAGGTAACTAACAACAAAAATAACTGAGAGTGCATCCTGATGGACTTCCCATTAGTTACAGACAACTAGGCCCTTCAATTTAAATTTACAGACCCTACAAAAAGCAGGACTGTGAACATTAAAATATAAGAACATGCTGGCTTCCCAAAACGCAAGATTCAAACAAAATCTATTTTCATATAGACACAACACATATATGTGTTGTGAAAGTTATCGTTCGAACAATATATTCATTCCAGATCAATGCCCAAAAGGTATCAAAACAAGATTCATTCCACAGGCCTGCTTTGCTCATAAAGCAATATCACATTTGTACAAATCCCAAAAAAGCTCATTTTGACTGATCTCTGAAAGATACAGCAAACCAGTTAGCTCACTAAATTTGCCTAAAAATCAGCTCTAACCTCATATTGTGTAACTTTGACATTGGCCTGAATCAGATATGAAACTCAAAAGACTCAATCATCAACATGCCATAGTGGCACAAAGGGAAAAAAAGGGGACCCCCTTGGAACCTTTTCTTGTAATATATATATCTACAATCTAAAAACCAACATGAGCAACAGATTCTCAAATGAAATATGATCATGTAAGCATACGTCATAGATTACAAAACTAACAAGCCATTCATCGTAACAGAAAACCCCTGCTGAGAATACTAACATTGCCACAGGACACACCCACACAGATCAAAATTTTGGAAGAGGAAAAATGGAAAATACACTCACTTGTTCACATCTGGATGATAACTCCTAGCCAGCTTCCGATAAGCTGAAAAGTGAAAAGCATATTATGAATACCACGACATTAATCAATGGAACAGGTGATGACAACCAGCAGAAATCACTAAATCTTGGTAGCCAAAGCATCAATGAAAATATGAAACTATAACCTATATTTCAGTTTTGGGTCATCATAAACCCAATAATACTTCTTGTATAACTGAGCTCCGATGGAAAATTCCTCAATAATTTCAACAAAACATACTCTCTGCACTGTCCTATTTATTGATTTTTTATAATTATATAATATTTTTCCTTTTCATAAATGTCATTTTTTTACACTCTCTACTTCTTTTTTTCCTTTTTGATAAGTAACTTTTTGGACACCTTTTGATCTTGAAAAAGTAAAATTTGGATCAGAAGCCCATTTTTACTATCTAAAAAAGTTAAAACTTATCACATCTTTTCCAGAGTAACTTATGCAACTATGGCTCAATCAATGACACCTGTTCTAAACTATTCCCATTTATCAAGATAATATAGCAATCTCAAATGACAATTTCCAGTGACTTATCAAAAAAAAATGACAATTTCAAGTGCACTAATGGCACAATCACAATCTTAAATTCTAAAACATCCGAGGTACCAAAGCAAGATGAAGGTGCTATTTTCACTTCATTTAAAATTTTCAAGGGAGAAAAATTATAAATAATAAAATGAAATAAAACATTATAAAACTAAAGAACAAATGGGCTTAATGCTGGGGTCCACAGCCAGGTATTGTCATCAACTTAGATCATAATAGTTGAAGATGTCAAATGAGCTTCTGAGAATCATGTGAACATATTTGATTTAACACAAGCGTCAGACAATGATTTCTAACTATCTCATACAGCATTCAAACGAACACTTTTCCAATCTGAAAGCACTAATAAAGCTCCCCAGAAATTCTCAAACAAGTTTAGTCGCTGTACAAAGGTTTACAAAGGAAAGCCCTCACATCATTAAAATCATGAAGCCTCTGCTTACACACATAGTATGTGTCCGCTACAGGTCACACTGTAATTTATAACATAATCAGCCTGAGACAAAAAAAAAAAAAAAAAAAAAAAAAGAAGGAACAAAAAGAACAAAAAAAAAATAACAAAACAAAACAAAAAAGATCATGATCATATATATACTTATGATATTATCACGAACTCTCACTCCATAAAGTCACTCCTGCAAAGTCACTGTGTCCTGAAAATTCTCCTTTTCAAAACAAAAATGGAGAACCCAAACGCCATAAACAATTCCAAAGCACCAAAAGTCAAATAAATAAGGATTCAGAAAACATTGTTATGAGTTGCACAGCATAATATTGAAGCATCTACTTTGCTAATAAACATGGAGAATTCTAATGTGATTGGCCTCTGCATTTAGTTCATAAAGCCAAGTTGTAAAACCACTGTAAAAGATGAACCAGGATCTAATAAAGAAAGCATAGAAAACCAAAGGAGCTCATAGAACAATCTGCCAAAAAGGGTAAAAGATAGTGTATATACCGCTTTTAATTTCAGATTTACTGGCATTTCTCGACACCCCAAGAACCGAATAGAAATCCTGTAAATTAATAGATATTAGTACCTTAATCTGACAGACAAATTAGTCGTCGACATTCATTCTAATCACAATAGAAAATAAGCAGGACACCGATACAATATTTTCAAAAAAAAAAAAAAAAAATGAAGAACCCATTTAGCCCAATTATCATTTGGAAGCAAATGAAATAGACAAGTTTAAACTCACAGCCTCTGCTCTGACTCTGAAACGAGCTACCCTACTACGATGTGTACTTTGAGATGACCCCGGATATGATAGCACATGCAAGGAATCCCGAGAAAATAAGCTTGAACTTGATGCTGACAAATAGCTTATCTTGCTTGTAGTACTGCAAAGTAGTTGATATCAACACATGAAACAATTCTACTGTTTACTATATATGAAAATATTGGTAACATATACTAAAATAGTTTGGTTACAAAAACAAATCTAAACAAAACCAGATACAATATCAGCGAGGACACCAATATTTAATATACCTCTCACAATAAGCCACCAGGATCTGATAGACATGAGAAGGTATAGTTTTGTTCAACTACTACATTGGTTAAACAAAGACAAGACAATCACCCCTCATTAATTACTTTGTGCTTTAATTTACATTCCTTTGTGCTATCTTCACTGGTCCATCTAGGAGTTGGTCACCTATATTTGAAGATCTCTTTGTGAAGGTCCTAGGATAACTTTGAGAGAGTAAGACTCTATGAGGGTGAATCTTATTTGGGACAGTTCCTATAATTAAGTAATTAAGTCTCACCAATTCATCAACAAGGCGAAATGCTCTTCAATTCAGCTGGGTGTCTTTTCTTCACTCTTTAGTGATGTGACAACTTCCTATCACAGTTAGTTTGTGTGTTTCTTCTTCTTTTCTTTTTTTGGTGGTGGGAACCTCACACCCAACCTTTTTTATTGCTTAATATTAATTTCAACAAAAAGAAAGGCAAACCCGTACAAGTATTTGAGTGCATGTTAACTTTCGAAGAAAAAATAGTGTAAGAAAAGTATCCTTGTACAATCCAATAATTTAGGATGTACAATCTATTGATGATACCTTATGCATATATGAGTGATACTCACCAATACCGGGATGTTGGGATCTTGTTTGTGACATAGGACCTCAGCAAACATTGAGGGCGAATACCCCATTGAGCAACCCATGTACTTCCAGAAGGTATAATCGCCATCAATATTGTTGGCTAAGAAAAGAACTATTTATGAGTTTACGCTGGATGGAATTCTGCCAGGAGAAAACATACAATTCAGGATATAGTTTATCATACATCAAAATAATTGTTTTTGATAAGTAATAAGCCAATCTTAATAAAAGCGTGAGGAACCCCTTCAAAAGAAATTATACTCACAAATGAAAGCAGCTACTTTTAGAAACAGAAGTTGATTTCATGGATTAAACTCAAAAAGGAAGAAAGAAGATATTACACTCAGAATGATCATGTATGCAACACAAACCCCTTGAATGGCCTCATACAGAAGTTTGGACGCACAAAGACTTGTTCTGTTTGCTCAACCAGTCATATTAACATATGGCACATATTTTATGGGATTCACTGCAACTAATTTGTTCGCTCTTTTTACAATCCAATAAGGGATAAATTGCAAATCAACACGAGAACTTATATTAGTCAAACATAAATGTGATGAATGCTTGTACAGTAATAATTAAAGCCCTACAGTGTCTTGTTGTAACAAAAAAATTTCAATCGAAAAATTCAAAATTCCAGACATGTTTGTTTTGGGATCTTGTACATCATATACACAGCTGAATAATCACATTGATTGGCTTCAAGATACTATAGAATCTATGGATCATTAATCAAACCATAAACCATATTCAATACAATCTATGGATCTTTACATGTACATGATAAAAAATAATTATAAAAGGAATACATGTAAATAGTTTATATGCCCAATGCTCATTAATAAATTAGTTAATAAACAACTTTATTCAATTTAAATCAAAATGTCTTACAAAATAATTAGAGTTTAGGGCACCATCCCTAACCATTTAAACACATTTTTAACAAAACATGACTTCCGCAGGCATTAGGTCCACATTTAGACATGGTAAGAACGGTATGTGGGAGTCCCCGGGCTTTAGAACTAACAAATCATTTAGTCCCAAACCTAAATTTTAGGGACATGGTCACTGGTTCCCAAGTAAGTGCAGGCACAAACTTCTACAATTTTGGCTAAGATTACCAGACAAGTCCAAAATATCAGAGGTAGCAATGCAGCAGATAGTGTGTGACCTTTTGTTTCGAGATTAGGAACTGTAACATATCTTTTTTAATATCCAGACCAGCAACAAATGTTAACATAATACACTGGATTTTATTTTTAGCTCAGCAAGATACAAAACCCAAGACCTAACCCACTCCCCATTCACAACTTACCATTAAAGAAAAGGACCAAGGGCCACAATTGTAAACTGAATTTAGCAAGCCAAGAAGTTTGCCAACCTTAGAACTTTGTTTAGCTTAGGAAAAAGTTCCATCAAAAGTTAGTAATAGAAAATAGAATTTAATAAATGATCTTTATTCCTCGACTTCAAAGACATTTTTTTTTTCTCTTTACTTCTTGACAAGTAATAAACCAATTTTATTAAAAGCATAAGACGCCCCTAACTATACCGGTAGTATACAAGAGGAGACACCTAACTAGAAAGAGAAAAGTGAACAAGAAAATCATTATAACTAATTGCCAGAGGGGACAAAGGCCGCAGTCCAAAGGTACAAAGTGGAAGAAAGAGGACATAATATCCTCCAAGGATCTCTCCAAATCCTCAAATCTCCTATTATTTCTCTCCCTCCAAATAGTCCAAAAAAGGCAAGTGGGCACTATTTTCCACAATGCAGCACTCCTAGGCCTTCCAGCGGACCACCAACACGCAAACAAGTCGATAACCCGTCTAGGCATAACCCAAAACATCCTGAAGTGGCTAAAGAGAATACTCCACAAAGCAAAAGCCACATCACAATAAAGAACAAGATGGTCCAGACTCCCCATCTCTCTTACACATGCAACATCTATCTATGACAGCTTTACTTTACCAAACATAGTATGCGAAGTGCTACACATACTCCTTAGTGTCACTCACAAGTGCTTACTCACTGAAAAATTATCATCGGATGAAATAACATATGAAAGTACATACAGCATCCAATGACAAGTGAATCCTTAGGAGTGAGCTCTTGGGACTATGTGTAGCATTTCTCAACATAGTATATTGTTTTCTGAGTAAGGACAGAAACATCAACCAAATGGCAATCTGCTTTACTTAATGAGTGACCTAACATAGGCACCCAAATGCATAATAACATTTCCCCCCTCTTTTCGGAATTTTCAGACCCCAAATTTCAATTTTCATTTTCTTTTAAAGGTTTTTGGGTATAAGAACTAGAGTACTGTTTGGTTAGCATTCTGGAAGCAAATATCTTTCTTATGCAACTTTCGCTTATACAAACCAAAATATACCATTTAAAACCGCCAACCAAACTATGCCAAAGCCCTAAGCCACTAGGGTTTCACATCCACCAATACCAGACCACACCTAAACAACAAAACCAATCCTCACTACTCAACAATAAAATTTAAGAAACAAAAACAACATGAACCAGAAAATCCTTTCTCAATTCAAGACCAGCAGACTGATAATAACATAATCATAGCAATACAAAAAATAACACAGTTTCGAATTTCACGTGCAGTAAGTGAAAGATTTAGGGCATTTCTTACCTAAAACGATAGAAAAACCTGTTTGGCTTCGCTCTTCTTCGTTGAATTCTTCTTCAGTCGCTTCGCTCTCTCGCGCGCGCGCGCGCTCCGGTGTTGGCGATGAGAGGGGAGGAGAGGGGCGGGGTTTGGTGTGGAGTGGTGCTGTGGAGGATGAGAGGCTCTAGAGCGCTCTAATTGAAGAACAACATTTACATGATAATACAGTATTTGAGTGGCTTTCGAGGTGGGATTCCCTGCTCTCTCTGACCTAATCCTTCGGTGTCTAGCAGCTTCTCCACCGCACGATTTGCTTCTAGTTGATTATCGTCGCTTGGAAGATCTGACTGCTCGTACCACTCTGCCAAATGCTGGAGCTGAGGTGGACGACTCTACTTTATGATATTTTTTTCTGCAGTTCTAGAAAGTTCTTTATGGTGCGTTTGGTTATTGAATTTTGAGAATTAGAATTAAATTCTAATTCTATTTACAAATATTGAGGTAAAAAATTGTGTTTGGATGTTGAATTTTGAGATTGAAAAATTAATATTTTAATGGTAAAAAATGATTGGAAGTTTAAAAAGTTGTGTATAATAATTGGTATTTTGAAAAGTTGTGTAAAATAATAATTTAAATAATAATAATTTATTATATATTGATTATTTAATTAAAAAATAAATAAATAATTTTAAAAAAAAAATTAAAATTAAAATTAAAAAAAAAAAATGATGCAGGGGTGGCTGCCGGTTGGCGGCCACCCCCGCTAGCCGGGGGTGGCCGCGGGTCGGGGGTGACATATAACAAATTAAAGAAATGTTATTTGTAAGGAATACAAGTGATTTATTTTATTGTTAATATTTTGTGTTGTTATATTTAATGGTGTATATAGTGTTAAATTATTTTTTAAAAAAAAATTAAATAATATAGCAACATATATATATTACTAAATTTATAAAATTTTATGATATAGCAACATATATATCATTTGTTATATATTACCATTAAATTAAATTTGTAAAATTTAATATGAACTGTGAAATAGAGTATTCCATTTCCCTTTTACTATTTGTAAATATGGGCACAAGCCAAAGTAATAAAATGCAATAGATGAAATAATAATTTGATAGTTTTATTTTTTTCACATTTTATATGTTTATTTTTTATTTGTATCATTATTTTAAAATAAAATAAGTAGAAAAATGTAAATAACATACCATCGTTTTAGAGTTAGGTGAGTTGAAACTCATTTAGTGTTTCATGGATCAGGATTCCTTATAATTTCAAAGAAATTCGAAATTTTTAAATTTATTTGAAATCAAACCATTTTTTACATTGAAATGACGTGAAAATGTTGTATATTAAAAATATGACATGTTAACAACGAAACCAAACAAAAAGAAAAAAAAAAGTTTTTCAAAAAGTTTTTTCTTACACTTTATGTCATATAAAAGTTTGGAAAATGATTTTTCTACATCACATTACTCTACATCAATTCTACACCAAGACACATAGAGTGTGGGACCTATGCATGTGAGTCCCATATATGTAAGTCCTATATATATGGGTCTCACACCCGATATGTTTTGGTGTAGAGTTGATGTAAGGTAATGTAATATAAAAATAACACATTCCTTAAAGCTTTGATCAAAAAATTATATTTCAATTTAGTAAAAAATAAACGTCCTTTAAAAAATGAAGAAAAATCTTTTTGGATTTTTTTTTTTTTCATTGTTAACATGTTATATCCTTAATATGCAACATTTTTCACGTCACTTCGATGTAAAAAAGGACTTGAATCTCAAATTTATTTGAAATTGTAGGGAATCATGATCCGTGTTTCGTGATGCATGTACTTTTACTGGATAATAAGCATTCTCAATAGCCGCATCAAATTTTACTAGCTACATTAGTTAAAAATCATCTTTCTCTGTTTTAGCTATTAACTTTTTTAATGCACCCTTAGCAGTCTCAACATTTTAGCTATTCACTTTTACTATTTCATTTAAATAATATTTTTGAAAGATTTCTTTATTTTTTTTCTCTAACATTTATATTTTTAAATATTTATCTTTTTTGTAACAGTCATGTTTCTGAATATTTGTTTTATTCTAACCGTCATGTTTTTTAGAATTTGTCTTTTCTAACAGTCATATTGTTTAATATTTATCTTATCCTAATGCCATATTTCTTAAAATTTATGTTCTCCTAAGGGTCATATTTTTAAAAAATATGTTTTTTTTTTTTCCCAACAGTCATATTTTTCAAAAAAATGTAATATACTTTCCATATAAATAAGAATATTTCATCTCCAATTATCATTCACATCAACTAAGGAATAGAAAAAGAGAGGGCCGGAGAGAGAAATTTAAAATTTTTATTATTTTTTTTATTATTTTGATAAGTGAATAGTACTCACTATTATTGCTGATAATATTCACTTACCAAATTGGTGAAGATGTTGTGAACCCATTTTAGATCATTTCAACATTAACACATCAAAATAGCTAAAAGTCTATTGAGAATGCTCGATATGGTCTTGTGTTAGTTTTTTTTTTTTTTTTTTTTTTTTTTTTAAAAAAAAAGTACAACAGTTCAACAAAAAGAAAAACTATAGAGGTAAAATTTTGCATTTCTATTAATTTTGCACCCCAATGCATTGGCTGGAGAATTGGCAGCCACCCTTTTATTTTAATAATTTTTTAAAATAATAATAATAATAATTTTTTAAGTTTTATTTATTTATATTCTGTTCGACACATGTCACTATCTTATTAGCGCTGACGTGACGCCTAACGGAATCTGTCAAAAAATTTAGAGTAATATTTTTTGCACAACTCTAACTATTTTTTTTAAAGATCAACCATTGGATATTTAGGGCCCACATATAGGAAAACAGATCCAATTATTGATCTTAAAAAAAATTGTTAAAGTTGTGCAAGCTATAAACATTACTCAAATTTTTAACAGAATTTGACTTTATGGATGGATTTATAATTTAAGCTAACCACATGGACCAATTGTGCAATTTTTCATTTTTATTTTTCTATCACAAAAAATTCAAAACTTCATTCTCATTTATATCAAATCAATAAATTCCTTCATCTTTTTCCCAATCAAAACCATTTACAAAACACACCTGTAAAACGTAATAAACACTCTAAATAATGCATGTAGATTGTGGAGAATATATACGAGAAAGTTATTCCCCCTTTATCATGAAGAATCTAATGTCATCCAATTCTACCTAGCAAAAAAGAGAAGCAAGGGTACTGTAATATTGCAAATCGCAATATATATATATATATAAGCAAAATTAACCCACTAACCCTGGGTTAACTTTGCTTCCCAGCTAGAACCTAACCCCACAGGAAACACTACATCTGGTTAATTGCTTCTTGTTTTATCCATTGAATTGTGTTTGCAAATTACAAATGTAACCCAGACACAAAAAAACACTTCTATGCTAATTAAACCATCCACTTTCATATCGGAGAGATAGGGAGAGAGAGAGAGAGAGAGAGAGATCAACCTAAGCTAATGGAACATCCTCTGTCATTCATCATCTTCAACCTTCTGATCCTCATCATCCTCTTCACACCCCAGCTCACCATAGCCCCATACCCTGCATGCCAAAGCACCTGCGGCTCCCTAAAGGTCAAGTACCCTTTCGGCACTGGCTACGGCTGCGGCTCGCCACGGTTCCAGCCCTACGTAACCTGCAACCCCGACGGCGACGGCGGAGACCAGCTCCTCCTATCCACCCACACAGGCTCGTACCCCATCACATCCCTATCCTACACCACTTCCACCCTAACCATCATCCCCTCTGACATGTCAACATGCACATCCATGCACCGCTGCTCCGCCGTCTTAGGCCTGGACTGGGCCAGCCCTTTCCAGCTCGGCCCATCAACTTTCATCCTCATCTCATGCACTCTCCCAACATCGTCCCTCACCCTATGCGACCCTTCCTACTCTCACCTCTGCGCCTCGCTCTACACGTGCCCTGCCGTCGTCTCCGTTGGCATGCCGTTGTTTCCGCCCACAAACACGTGCTGCGTGTACTCTCCGGCGAATCTAAACGGCAAGGGAGAATTGGATTTGCGCGCACTGGACTGCGGTGGGTACACTTCGGTGGTGTCGATGGGGGAGTACCCTACCGATCCGTCGCAGTGGGAGTATGGGGTGGCCTTGAAGTACGTCAATGGAGTGTTGGATAATAACATCATTGAAACCAAGTGTAAAGCATGCGAGATGAGTGGCGGGGTGTGCGGGTACGCGCCGCCCAGTGATTCGTTTGTCTGCGTCTGTAAAAATGGATTGAATGCAAGTATGGATTGCTACAATAGCTACGTTCAAGATCAGGGGGTCTTTTGGGGCACCGCTTCTTCGCCAACAGGTAATCGATCTAGATAGATATATATTCGATCCCCTTCTTTTTGTTCAATTTATTATTGCTTTATAGTTTATTCAGTGTCTTGTGATGAGGTTAAGGTGTGATTGATCGACAGTGCTCGATCATGCACTAGATGTGCTTATGCTTGAGTCAAACTGCAATTTGATTTAATTTTGTATGTATATTTGTTTTTCCAATTAGTAAGTCTAGAAATCACATTTTTATTTTAAAATTATATATATCTCACAATGTTAATATGGCAGTTTCAATTAATTAATTTTTTTTTTTAAAGAAAAAAAAAAAAATTCAATCTACTTAACCTCATAAATTGTCATTGCTATTGCAGTTACCCTCTAAACTTAAAAAACTCTCAATTTAGTATATCAATCTTTCAATATTTTTCAATTCCACCAACCTGTTAGAATTTTTCATTTATTATATATATATTTCAAATATTTAGACATGGGTATTTTTGAAAATTCTATTTAATCATGACCAACACCTAAATTCTTACATTTTTTCTTTTCTTTTCTTTTCCTACAAAATGAGGGGTATTTTAGAAATTATAACACTCCTCCGTTAGGATTTAGCGGAAAATTTTAACGGATTAGTGAAATTAAAAAATAAAATAAAATAAAGATGGATACACTAAATTGAAAATTTTTAAAGTTTAAGGAGTAATTACAAATGTGATGGAAATTAATTGAAGGGGTTAAGCGGAGTTTTTTTTTTTTGTAATGAAGACCGATCTAATGATCGATTATAACTTACTCATGCATCAACATTATGAAATAGTACTTGTGAAATAAAAGTAGGATATATATATATAGAGATTTCTATGCTGGAATATGTCCAAATACCTTCATTCTTTTTCTTTTTGGTTAATATATTCCAGCGTGATTTATACGGTGAAAAAGCATAAAAGGCCAGCTTTTCTTGGGTAGCTTTAACTAATTAGGTCTGCTTTTGAATTGATCTTAACTCTTAAGCAGGATCTGGGTCGGTGACAATTTCTTTATTTCTTATATGTTTTTGATAACTTTGCAGGGGAAATTTGGTTTGGGCTTTTGGGAGGCCTCATTTTCTGCTTGCTTACTTGAGAGGGAGGCTCGACCTGTTCATCCTTTCCGTATGCGCGCGAAAGTGGTAAAAAAGAAGAGAGGAATAAATTAATGGAGGTTACGTCCGTACGCACAAGCATCTGCTTCTCCTTTGAGCATGAACGTGACACCATGCATCCACGTGCCAAACCTTATCTTACTTGCTAAGCATATAAGTATTGGTCCGCGTCATGCGTACGATGTTAATTATTAAATAATTAAATTTGATTATAATTTATGTGATAGTATTATATAGATTGTCGTGTCAATTTTTAAAGTCTACACAAAAGTGTCACATCAATCATTAAATAATTGAGTTTAATTATAACTAATGCTTTGTTTATTTCGACGAAAAAATATTTTCATATTTTTCAATGAAATATTTTTTCAGAAAAAAAAAAAAAGAAAAAAAAAAGATTTTTCTGAAAAGATTTTTCGGTGTTCGGCTCATACGAAAAAATTACTAACGGTGAAAAATTACCAGTGACGAAATTCCAACGATTGTGGCCGTAATTTGACAGCACTGAATAGATTTCGTTGCCGACCGGCAAAATTCCGGCCAATTTTGCCAGAATCTAGTTGTTCTGTCAGATTCACCGAAATCCGGCTACTATTGCCAAATTTCAGCCACTTTAACCGAAATTTGGCACAGTACTACTAGATTTCAACAACTGGCAAGAATTCGGCTATACTAGCCAGAATCCGACTACTTGTCGGATTCTAGCTACGGTGGCCGAAATCCAGCGCAACTGGCCAGATTCCGGCACCGGCTAGTCGTAATCCAACAATAGTAGGCTCGTTGCCAGATTCTGGCCAGAATCTGGCAAAAGTTGTTGAATTTCGGCAATAGTGGCCAGAATCCAGCAGCCAATGTTGCCGAATTTCGATGCTCAAATCCCAAAATTTGAAAACCTTCGGTGCAAATTCGAGCCGCCAACAAACTCAAAAGTCCGGCGATAGTAAATTCTCACGAACGTACGTGCAAAAATGAATAGTTTAAATTCAAAAAAGATTTACGATTTTTAAAATTATAAATCGTTTTTAAAAAATTAAGGAAGCTTTTTGGATCAAACTTAAAATGATTTCTTTTGATCGTCATTTTCGCTTGCACTAAACACAAAAAAATACTGAAAATATTTTAAGCCCAATCAAACGAAGTATAAAATAACATTACTTCCAGATTTGCCACATTAGTTCGTAGGAAGTTGAAATAAAAGCTAAGACCGATCGAAACATTTTCCTTCTACTGATTAGCTTCTCAAGAACAATGCATCTTTCGAAAGTTGTTGGAGGCATATTCTTTTTCTTGCCTCTTGCATTTCTTATTGGCCAAGAAATGTAAACCTTATTTCCAATAAAATGTTTTAAACCATACATTAAATTAGTGATCAGCCTAAACAAATTGGTCGTTGGGGTTTTCAAGGAGATGTGAAATGTGTTTTTTTTTTTGCAGACATGGAATTGAGGACAGAAATTGTAATATCCTTGACCTCCTTAAGGGATAGAATAGTAATTTTCTTGAGTGTAAAACTAGGCATAGTGGATTGGTCTAGCAATGAAAATGGTTAAAAAAATAAAAAATAAAAAATAAAAAATAAAAAAAGAAAAGAAGGGGGGGAAAAATTTATATGTACATATATATATATATATATATATATATTAAATTAAAATTTTATTAAATTAAAATTTTATCAGATAATCAGTTTTGTTTTTTTTTAGTAAATCTGTAAATGCTTTTACCTTTATTAATATTATATTAATATTTTATACCCAATCCCTAACCCTATAAATTTGTCCTTAAGTCAGCCCTCTTTCTCCTTTTCTTTTACAATCTGCCGCCTCACCCTTTTTCACCCAAGCATTTCCTTGACTCTCACTCTCCTTGTTAGGGATCACTGCAGGTAAGCTCCTTGTACCTTCCTCCTCACTTTCCTTTCAATAATCTTGACTAGTCATACATTTCTAGCATGTGATTTTTACTACTCACTGACTTTGTCTTTTGTTTCAACCTGTACGGATACTCTTGTGCTTTAGTAGAGTTTCCTTATTATTTTTTTCTACTTCTTGTACCTGTTATGGACTATGTATCTTTTTTTTTTCCATTGTTTATTACGTTTCTCCACTGCTACAACTGTGTCCTTGGTAGCTCTTCATTATTTTATTTGTTGTTGATGATATTTCTTCCTTCAAGAATCTGACCTCCAACCTGCTTTTTCCTTATTCTTCTTATCTATTATTTATGGGATTCTTTTTGTCAGGTCATTTCCCCTCTTTGCATGTTGTTTATTCATTTTTCTTTTTCTTTTTCCCTTTCTTTCCTTCTTGCTCCAGCCGTGCATGTCATTCCAGGGGTTTTATTTTTTTTTCATCAATTAAATTTCCCCACTTCTCTTGTTCAACGTGGGACCCTTGGTCTCTTGTTGCTGGATTTTTCTCTTCTCCTCTTGTTGTACGAGAAGGCCCACCCACCTTTTGATTGCACCTTGACTTTTACTTCCCATATTTTGTCTCTTTTATTACCTCTCTTTGCATGAGTTATTTAAGACCCTTTTTGCACAAAATTTTTCCCCTTTTCTTCTATCTGAACCGGAAAT
Organism: Alnus glutinosa; assembly: GCF_958979055.1. Lineage (NCBI taxonomy): Eukaryota > Viridiplantae > Streptophyta > Magnoliopsida > Fagales > Betulaceae > Alnus > Alnus glutinosa. The sequence continues at coordinate 20,921,626 of NC_084899.1, read as the reverse complement.
TGCTCAGATTTGTTGCTTGTGTTCTAGCCATTTTATCTCCTGCCATGACTGTCCAACTTCCTTCCTAAAGCTTTTAATTTTTTCTTTTCTTTTGCCTTAAGCCGTGGCTTGTGGATTTCCAAAATTTTTCATGTGTCTATCTACTTTATTCCTTCTTTTACCATGTTGTACAGTAAAGTTGACACCCAATATTTATTTAAAAGTTTTATTTCTTTTCCCTTGCATAACCATGAGTCGTTGGAAATTGTTAGTTATTTCTTTTACTTTTATTTCTTTTCTCTCTATAACCTATTTTCCTGAATTTATTAACCTCACCAAATTTCTTCGAATTTCATGACTCTAATAATATATATGTGTTACCTATTTAATGGAATAAATATTATTTCGTTAAGGTTGTTATACGTATATTTTGGAAACCATTCTCAATATGCTAGCAAACCAAGCTGTAGATATGTTAGTACGTTGTCTAGAAGCGAGCTTATGCTAATGGATCGTTTGAACCTGTATTCAGGTGATTAGCTAGCAGCCAGATAATTTTAGTAGCGGCGTTCAGAGATGTAAGGGACCCTCTACCCCTTCTCAAATTGTTTATGTTGTATTACTTCAATTATTCCTTTATTTGCATAATTGCGATTTGATTGTTCTTGTTCTTTATTTCAAATTATTTTGTTTGCATGAAGGATTTGTCTTAATTGGTTTGATATGAAAGTTATTTAGTGAAAATGATATTTTGAAAGTAGTGATTTTAAGAAAACCTCGGTTCTAAAGGACTTTACAATTTTAGAGAATTTATTATTTTACCGTGATGGGAAATTACCCCTTTTAGAAGTGACGAAAAGAGAAGCGAAAGTTTGTAAAACCCTCCAACACGTTGCCCCTAGATATACAAGAAAAATAATGAGAAAGTTTTATGAGATAAATAAAGGAGAAATTTTTGAGATAAGGGCACGTGTATGGAAGAGACTATTTTGGCCCCCGAGTTATTGACAAAATTCACAGAGGATAAGCTCGATACCGTTGCTTGAGATGGAAGCGCAACCGCTGAAGAACGTTGAGAATGCGGTAATCCGTCTCTAGGTCATGCTAAGTGCACTTCAATTAATTAGCTGACGGGGCAGGCCTGCGGCCACAGTTACCTGCCATGGTCACAGCAAAGACCGCGCAATCCTAAGTACACAGGGCGTAATAGTGCACATGGGCCCTATTATGAGAATTTAGTTTTAAGTATATTAGTATAAATTATATCTTTTGTATAAGAGAATGGGTTTCAACTTGGTTATTGAGAATTGAATTGAAATTGATAAATGATATGACACAAGAACTTTGGACAGTTTGTTTAAATTCAATGTTTTAAGAGAGAATTTTATTAAGAAGGTTATCTTGTGTAAATTGTAATAAGTGATAATTATGCTGTGAACTGCGTCAGAAATAAATTGTTTTGAGGTTTTAAAGAAAAGAATTTAACTCAACTGTTTTAAGGTTGAGGATTTCCTTACTGAGCATTTCTCGCTCACCCTTATTTTGTTTTGTTTTCAGGTTTTGAGCAGTGAGACCTAGGCGGCCGGAAATTTGGGAATTTAGGCTAGCAGTAGGAGCATTGCATGTCTCTTTTGTTGTCTCTAGCGCATTTGCACGAACTTATGCCCTCGGGCTTTTATCTATGGTGTCAGACTTAACTGTTATTTTGATAATTGTTCCCGTATGTAATGAAGTTTATGAATTTGACCATTTTGTTCGCTTTAGAAATCATGCATCCTAGTTTAAAGCTCGGCAGCCCTTATAATTTTGTGCCTCTGAGTTTGCGTTTGGACGACCCTAACCTTATCCGGTTTGGAGGCGTGACAGAAATCATCTATTTTTCTCTTGTGGGTTTAGTAGTAGACTTTAAAAGCAAGTTATGGAGCTTAATTTGTTGGGTGATGAATCCTCCTATATGCCGGAATGATGTGGTTTCTTTGGGGCTGCAGGAGTGGAGGAGCAAAACTATGAAGGTTTATCTTTTTTGGTTAGTTTTTGGTTCTAGAATTTACAACATTTGAAGGAATAAAAATGATTTAAGACGTGGAAATAATTCATGATTTGAGGAGAAGCTTTTACAGCAAAGCTCAAGGAAACTCTCAAAGTGGTTAGGTACACATTAAGGTACGAGTTTGAATCCTGTAATTCCTGATTAGTATAAATCACATTGGTTCTCATTGACGCCTTGATGGGACTTGATCAAGCATTGACTCAAGTTGGACTTGAGAGAACGTTTGCGGTTCCCACCTCCTAAGCTCCTCATGTGCGGCTTCCAGCGAGTAAGTGTTACTATAGTCATGCCTAGGTAAAATAGTCACAATTGGTCTCTCCGGCCTGCCCTTTTCAAAAAACTAAAAAAAAGACGTGACAATGACCAGCCAAATGAAATTATAATATCTCATACTTTTAATGCAAAATTTCAAACCAAGTGTTCACATGTCCTTCACAAATGTAGTGTAATCAGATGATCAGCTGACTTTCTTAGCAGTGATGGACAATAGATTGTGCATTGATATGTACTCCTATCTACATCTCTTATATCATATTACTGAGTAATACATTTAGTTTTATGAGATATATTTTGCTAAAGAGAGTCTCTTCTTCTTGCTTGGGCTTGAAGATTTATGGGCCCAAGGGGCTGACCCCAATCATATTGTTTTATTTGGGGTTTGTTTTCTTAGTGGCCTTAAAAGTCAAGACTCCTTCAATGATTTATTTAAAAGAGAAAAATTAAGATTTCGTGCAAACTTTACAACCCACTTAATTTTCATCACGTTTGTAATTTATTCTCTAAAAGTTAAAAACTCTAAATTTAGTATATCCAACTCTAAAACATTTACAATATCGTTAAATTTAGTATATTCAACTCTAAAACATTTACAATATCACATCTTCCATTAGGGTTTGGGATTAAATCGAACGTCTCTTATATCCACCTAAGCTGTACAAAATTACCATACTATTCCATTTGTTTAATAAAAAATTATAAAATTACCAAATCCTCATTTTGGTAATTTTCACGGCTTCCATTAAGATGTAGCAAAAAATCCTAAAGGATGTGTAAGATTGTAAAAAATTAAAAATTTGATACACTAAATTGAGAATTTTTTAACTCTGAGAGGGAAATTGCAAAAGTAATGAAAGTTGAAGAAGGTTAAGTGGAGTTTTTCCTAAGTTTTATTTATTAATGTATTTTGAACCGTGTTTTTTTTTTAATTATTTAAAAATGTAATTAATATAACATAAAGGTAAAAACTATTTTTTTTTTTTTTTTTAAAAAAAAAATGTGCTTTTTGTTTTGAGGTGTTTGTTAATGTTCTTATTTTTTAAACAAAACGCGGCATGAAAATTATAGCAAACAGAGCTTTAAATGTTGCTCATAGCATCCATGTCATCCATACCACACATGCAACACAATCACACTTTGACAAAGATGTAGGGGCCATCTCATCTCCTGAATTCTCTCCATATTTTGTGGTAGGCCTTTCAGTCCCCCTTTCGGCCATTGCTGCGGTTCACTTGCTTAGGTGAAGGAAGTGGATCAACGAAGAAGGACTTCATGTGCTTCAACATCTCTTTGGGTTTCTCAATGTTGATTGCATGTCCTGCATTCTTTAGGATTACTAGTTGTGCTTTCTCACCCACATGCCTGCACGTGCGGTGGAACAAATTACATCACAAATCAAACCTTAAAAAGTAATATCAAAAATGTGTTTGTACTATTTTAACTTTTACTACAAGTCTACATGATAATCCAAGCTACAGTTGAAGATTGTCAACTAGGGTTTCACCCATTTGTCGTTTTCGCTTTCCCTAGAGAGTTACAAGTCAATTTGTTTTGACCTCATGGAACTATTTGCAAATGGGTGAAATCTCAAAGGAACTAATTTTGCAATTTTTGCCTTAACTTAATAAATTCTTCAGATTTACCTTTCTAATCTGTACGCCAATTCGAGAGGGAATACTTGGTCCTGTTCTCCCCAGATCAGTAGTGCAGGCTACATTAAGGAGAAGTTATGCCTTTATAATATGAGTAATATTATATACCACATTTTTATTTCATAGTTATCCCATAATGCTGACGTAATAGTCTTAACCAACCATTAGATCAATCATTATAGAATAATTGTGAATGCAATGTTAATTAGAATTGTAGAAAAATTGTGAGATAAAAAATGAATTATATATATATATAGCATTACTCTTAAAATATATATCAATGAAAGACCCAAAAAGGGGTCAGCTAGGGTTGAAAGCCAGAAATAAACCTGAGTTATCTTGGGAAGATCAGACAATTTTCTATCCTTGTGCAATGCTTCTATCAGATCTTTCTTCTCTTTATAGTAAGTACACATCATCTGCCAGTCCAAACAATTTCCAAAACAAGTTTCAACTAAAACAATTAACGGCCACTAGAAAAGACTAATTCTGGACGTCATATCCATATCTCTTCAAAATTGGTATGGCTTTTAAAATCACAATTTAATCAAAATCTAATAGTGATATATCATAAATCGAACGGTGATTTTAAAAATTACATTATTTTTAGAGGGACATGGATTTGGATTTGTGATTTCAAAAGTACGATTTTAAAATAGCGATTTCAAAATGTGCGATTTGAAAATATGATTTTTAAAAATGTAGTAAAGAGTTTAGCATTTAAAATTGTATGTTTTCAAAAAAAAAAAAAACAACCCATTGCATGCGATTTGAAAAAACGAATTTTCTAAATTTTCAAATCGCAATTTTTAAAAAATACAATTCTAAACGATTTATTTTCTGCGATTAGGCTTAAAATCGCACTTTTTGTTTACTAAATATAAAGAAAAGAATAGGAGAAATGTATCTTCAATTATAAAACTTAACAAGCTAAGAAACTCGAAAATTTACTTTTAAATACTCAAAATTCATTATTCAACAACTGGTTTTCTCAATACAGCCTCTGTTCTCTTATAATATTAACCAAACGTATAAAGATGGGAGAATTGCCTAAAAATAGAAAACTAAAATAAAAAAGGATAAGTCCTAATTTTGAAAGGGAAATAAACAAAAGATGGCAAATCCCTAATCCAATATGGAAATTATTACTGCCACTATAATTTAAAATCTATACTGGGAGCATTCAAAGGTGGCTTTCCATATACGCGCAGCAGACAAAATCGGCTTGAGCCAATTTCACTAAAAGATGGAAAACTAAAACTATTAAAAAAAGAAAAAAGGGCAAGTCCTAACGGTGAAAGGGCAATAAACAAAAGATGGCACGTCTCTAATCCAATGTGAAAAATATTACTGCCAATGTAATTCAAAAATTAAGGAGAGATTCAATTTGAAATGAGATCATTTAGAGGTGGCTTTCCATATGTGTGCAACAAACAAAATCCGCTTGAGCCAATTTATACCTACCCTATTGATGATCCACTCGAGCGAAGCTTTCTGCTTCGGCTCCGCTCGAGTGCGCATCGAACCGACATCAAGCGGAGCATTCTGTTTGCTCCTGCTAGCGTGTCACTGCTCGAGCGATGCATATGCGCGGCCGCTCGAACATTCATCTAGTACCACCAAAGCAGTGCCCTTGGGTCGTCCAATGTGATTTCGGGCACATAAAAGCCCTATATGTTTTCTTAAAAAAGTTTTTCAAATGTCTAATCTCAGGCCTAAATAGGGTTGATAATTTTTAACACGATCGATAAACCCGACATGACATTAAAGGTGTAAGGTTTGGCATAAACGGGTCGACCCACTTGATATGCTTGATAAACGGGTCACAATATCCGCAGGTTGACCCGTTTATGAAATTATATATTTTTATAATAAATATATGTTAACGTGTCAAACGGATCGTGTTTGGTTAGGTCAAACGGATTAAACATGTTGCTTTCGGGTCTAAACTTGTAAAACAAGTTGATCCCTTTTGTAACCCATTTAATAAGCGGGTCAGGTCACTTGCGGGTTGAATAATTTGACTCGTTTAACTAAACAGGCTGTGTTCGTGTTGACCCTTAACAGGTTGACGGGTCGACACGAACCCGACCCACCAATCCGACATGAGCGGAATGTCTTCCCCTAATTATTTTTAAAATATCCCTGTATGACTTTTTTAAAATCAAATTTTTACCCCAAATTGTTTTTCTTTTTTACAAGATTTACCCACCAAACCTAAAATTCTAAGTTCCCCCTTGCAACCAACCAGGCATGTTAAGGCGAAGGCCAAGGGCGACTTACATCGATGAAATCGCTAAGAAAGCAAGAGGGGATGCCCTTGTAGTTGGCCTTGACGAACGTGAGGCGCATGAGCTGCTTCACCATCTCAGGTGTCTGCGGCAACAGAATGCTGACGGCCTCGTCCACGCTCTTTACCTGGAAAAGCCCCTCCTCCATGTCCTTCTCCTCCATGCACACCCCAGCGCAGCACAGCACCACCCGTTCCACGCGATCCCTAAACTGCGCCGCCATGCTGTACGCCACGAAGCCGCCGTAGCTGATCCCCGCCACGCTCATGGTCTTGATCAACACCCCCTGGGCCTCCATCACGCCCATCACGCACCTGGCCTGGAAGGCCTCGGAGCGCTCGGGCCGGACCGTGTAGGAGTCCCCGTAGAAGACCAGGTCCGGTACGTAGAGGTTGAAGTGTGGGATCAGAGGGGAGATGAAGTCGGCCCACTGCCACATTGCGTTGGCTCCGATGCCGTGGATGAGGAGGAGGTTAGGCTTGGAAGGGCTGTGCGCCTTGGGGACCCAGCAGTGCATGACGGTGCCTTCTCCGAGGTCCGTGGTGGTGGACCTGAGACCCGCCCTGGAGAAGGCCTGGCGGTACAACCAATCCCGCGCGGCCGCGAAGTTGAAGCACTTGGGCATTTTTCAGAGGGAGTTGGGTGTGTCTGGTGAAACAGTTGTAGATCAGAGGAATGTTTTTCAGATTTTCAGAGTGAGAGATAGAATGGTCACAAATAGGCGGGTGACAAGTGACAACAAGGTTTGGGGTTGTTTAAAAAGGCTATAATTGGTTTCTGTGAAGAAAAACAAAAAAAATGGGAGTTGGTAAAAAGTACCTCCCATGGTGTCTGTTGGTTTTGTTGTTTTGTAGATCAGGTTGTCCCAGCTTGTTTGCTGGTATCTTTTAGTTATAAAATTTCCACTCTTTAAAGAAAGTTTATTATTATTTTATTATTATTAGGCATAATACTCTCTTGTTCTGATTTTATTATGATTTGGTACAAATGGACCTTATTAAAATCTGGTTACAAGTTGACCTTTTGATCTGTAGTAATAAGTCTAACATGCGGCACTCATCTTATTTGTTTTGTGGTCAATTTATAATTCTAATGTTATATAAATTTAACCATGAAATTTTCAAGAGAGGGAATGAGCCTAATGGCAATTAAATTAGATATGGAGATTAGAGAAGGCATATCTTAAGGAAGCTTCTCCATGTCCATGTCTTTGTTGCCAAAATCCCTTTGCCAACGTACATATTGACACCATCTTAAGGAAGTTCTGGTGGGGATTCAAGGATGCAAAAAAAAATATAGTTTGACCCCTTTAGCTTTGAGCCCTATATATAGTCCTAAGAACATGGGAGGTCTGGGGGCTTCGAACAATGAACAACGATCAGTCAAAACAAAGCTCTTCTTGCTAAACTAGGATGGAAAGTGCTGAAGGATGAAGACTTGCTTTGGCTCAAATCCCTAAAGCAAACATATTTAAAGAACACTATCCTGCTGAGTGCAAAACCCTTCCCCGAGAATTTGAGCATATGGTCTGATACATAGATTATTTCTGTCCCTAAATACAAACCAATTGTTAATCCATCTCTAATCAATTCCACCTCTCCAGCTAAAAGTTTCTGATCTAATTCTTCCACACTGCCGTAGATGGGGAAATTGATAAACTAGCCCAACTTTTTTATTCAAATTCAGCGAGTTATATTCAGAAAATCCACCTAAGAAGCCTTCATCCCTCTCCAGACACTTTGGTGTGGACTCCATCCCCCTCACCCTCACTCCCTCAGGTCAGCTCTCAGTCAAGTCAGCTCATGAACTAGAGCTGAATCAAATTCAAATCCAAACCAGGGCCCCTATCACCAATGGATTGGAAAAAGCTTTGGAGCTTAAAGATACAACATAGACTACAGCACTTGTTTTGGAAGGTTGCATGGAACATTCTCCCAGTTAGAGCAATACTAGCCAGATTTATCCACTTCAATGATCATGAGCTTTGGTTTTAGCTATCCGCTTCGCAAGTTAGAAACAGATCGATCAGCATTTGTTCTTGGGATGTGATATAGCCAAAATTATTTGGAGGCAATCTAAATGGCCTCTAAACAGTAAACACTGCTGCCTTGAGGATTTTCCAATTTTAAGAAGGAAGTCCGTAGCTTCCAACTCTTTGCCATCATTATGATGGACATAATTCGGTTCACAAGGAACCAAGTAGTGCATAATACTTATAAGCAGGATATCTCTTCCATTCTGAAGCAAATCAAGCTAACAGTGAAGACTCATATGCAAGCTTGGGAAAACATGTCTCCTTTGAAAAATATGTGGAAAATATTTGTAAATGCTACATACTGGACAAGTATCCGCATTTCATCCACCAAATGTTATGGGGGAATCACGCATTCACACCACATCAGCTTTGGTGGATGGGATGCGGATACTTGTCCGGTATATAGCATTTCTCTTAATACATAGATGAAGAATATTACCTGTTAAAAAGAATTGATGAAGAATATTTGTTTCTTGAAACGACAAATGCTGATTTGAAAGGCCATGAGCTGAGCTATCAGATAAAAACAAAAAAGATAAAAGAATACTAGTTTTCCTGGCACTGCGTGTCATCACCAGCCTCTTATTTAAATATTTAACAGTTAGATTGACATTAACATGTGATGTAGCTACTAGCCACACAATCTGTTTGTTAGTTATCACAGGATTTTCAAGTCAAAATTCCGGAAGATGCCCCTACTTTTGTGCTCAAATTTCACTTGTTTTTTTTATTAGGGGATTGGTCCCCATCCCTATGTTGCCCTAATTTTATAAGCATTTTATTTTATGCCATTAGGGTAAGAATTTACTTCAAGTTACTTGTGGAATATTAGAGATGCTTAGATGTTTAGGCTCTGGGCAGGCCATATCTTAAACTCTAATAAAACTAGCAGTCTAAGGCTGTTCCAAACTTCAAGAATTAGATTGATTTAACTAGCAAAACCTAAGTACACAATGAGGATGGGTACGCTCTCACGTTTAGATCAGGGCGGCTTAAAGGCTAGGCAGTTAAGTTAAGGCAGCCGCCTAATGCCCTCAAAGATATAAAGTCTCTTTAAGAAATAAAAACTCTTAAAATATAGTATTAAAAGGCCCTTAAAAATAAAATACCCCATAAATATATATTTTTTAATTAACAATAAGAAACAACATTAATTTCCTCATAAAGTCAAAATTAATATAACCTAAATGTCTTTTGCTATTTTGCTTTTCAAGACGTAAAAATAAAGAAAGATGAACAACAATTCATAGTGTAATTTAAATAAAAAAAGTATATTACAAAATTAAACTTAATATTATTTAATTAATATTTAAATATTAAAAAAAAAGTCTCACTTAAATTTATCGCCTTAAGCCTTGAAATTTATTGAGCCGGCCCTGATTTAGATCCGAAAGAAATAAGAATTATACTACCATGTATACCCAAAATTGGTTGATACTCGGATTTTTCCAAATTTACCGTTTTCCTTTTTTGATAAGTAAACCAAATTTATTAAAAAGCGCAAGGAGTGGAGCACAAGTACATATGACATACAAGAGAATAACACCCAGCTAGATCCAAATTTATCCTTTTCCTATGGTTAACTATGCATTGAATTTCTTCAAGCACAATCTTGTGAGTCAAACAAATACTAACATAATGGAGAACAGGGTCTAAACAATCTACTGCTGCTAAATACCTCTTTTCCTAAGCATATATGTTACCCATTCATTTATTAACTATACTAACTAGATTCCCCACACCCCTTTCTTGGGTAAGAAATAAGCCATTGGACCAGTACCATTTCAAATGCTATGCTAACACTACCAAGCTCTATATAAAGGTATTCACATTTATACTTGCTAAACTTTTCACAAGCAAGGAAAACAACTCTAGATTTCCTTGTATTCTAACAATAATAGGGAAAAGGTAGTCCAAGTGACTTCGTTATTTCTATTCTCATTATTATCCAACAATGCTCCACCAAAGGGCTTAAAATTAATTCTGCCAATAACAATAAATACATAGCTACAACATGGGCTACTGAAACAACTCACCTCAAAGTTAGCATTGAGAATGATGTTTGAAGCTTTTTCCAGCCAGTTGGTAAGATGCTGGTAACCGCTCATCATCTATTGGTAAAAAGTATAGGATGCAAGAATGAAGTCCATTCATTAATCTGCTGAGTCTATCTTTTGCTTTCCTCAATATTAACACTGCTCATTGCAAGAAAAGATATCAATGATAATCAGATTATGGTTAGATCTTGGAGCACAGTAGAAAAAGAAAACAAGCGACAAGAGGCATGCAGTAGCGATGTACACATGAAGAATAACCATCAATTTTCTTAACAAGGAAGAAAATGAAGTGCCACAATGATAGTATGCAGAAAAATACACTTTCAAATGTAATAAGTATTGGCATAGATACAACCATTGGGAAACAAAATGAAGATTATCTACACTGAGGATAATGAGAATAGTGGGTTCAATTTGTAAAAGAAGGGAGCTTCAAATTCTGGTCACAATAAAGGAAGCAGATCACACAAATTTTATGGATAGTTTCAAACTTCTATGGATGGATCTACATATTAATTTGTGTTGAATAGAGAGGCCAAAACAACAGAAAGACATACATTAGGGAAAAGTATGCCATAAACATAATTTGGTCACTAAACAATCAATATACCCAGGGGACAATATGATACTATTAGTCACTTAGAAAAAAGTAAACCAATCTCAACATTGTGACTTTTAATAGATTAACAACTAAGCTAAAGAAGCAGAAAAAATTCACACACCTAACATTCAACAATATTGACTTGCTCTCCCCAGGTTGCATGAAGTTCAACATTTACAAATCAATAGCAGAGATGACTGCAGTCGAGAGGTTGGATCTTTTTGCTTGAACTGCCACATAACTTATCCAGTTTCTACAGAACATCCTCTCCATAACCGTCCTAACACAAATCAAACAAAAATCAAAAGGCAGAGAATAGAAAGCATAAAAAAAGATAATTAAAAAAAAAACAGGTGCATGAATTAATTTTTTGTCATGAAATTGAAGATTTTCCACTCACAATTTGATTCAAGTGGATATAACAAGTTGAAAAATGTTACTCTCTCCAATAGAAACGAAAATCAAGCTGCAAAATGAGTATCCAAACAAAAATTTAGTGGGGAAAAAATGTTGCAAGCTTAAGAGTTAGACTCCCTCCACCTACCTTTACCCCAAGTGCGAAAGCACATTGAAATGGCCCTAAAGTAGACAAAAACCTCAAATCTCAACAGAGAAAAATATAATTGAAGATCATGAATTTGAACGCCTAATTTAATCTTTGCATCTCAAGTCAATCCAAGCATACCAAACAACAAAGCAGGATTTTAACATAAAAAATACAAACATATCACCCTTTACTCAAACTCAAAAAGATCAAACTAATCTTCACTTTTGGACGTAAGACACCATGTTCCTCTAAATAGAGGAGAAATAGAAATGCCTGTTACAACTGGTAACAGCTTACACACTCTTGACCACAAAGAATTGGTTCTCTGGAAAAGACATGGAAAAGTTATTGAAAGAAATTATATAACTTTTTTTCTCTAAACTATTGAATACAGATATTGTAGGATACTAAATTTTTGAGGATGCTGAGGAAGCACTTTAAAAATCTGCTCCCTTGAAAAGGCCACATCTATTTTAGAAGACTTGGTGTATATCTAACACCCCCACCCCCTTCTCTCTCTCTCTCGGGTAAGGAAAAGAACACAAAAAAAAAACATATGCCCAAACAAAAATGGTTCAAAGGAGGTAAAACTCAACTTAGTAAAGCAAATGAGTGCAGTGCTACTTGGTCCATGATCTCCAACGAACAGAGTAAGGACACATACAGTACTTTCAGCTATTTAAGGTCACCAAAATCATCTCTTCTGATGCGTGACTGGATAGTACTGGGGTAATTCTTTACTGCTGGGTTGCCCTAAGAAGTTGTTACAAAGTACTTTAATTGTCTCTGACAGATACTTCATCCCAAACACACTAGCAAGCAGTAGAAAGGCAATCCACAAAAAACATAGGCCCTGTGATAATTATTCCATCTTCCAAAGGAACCACGAGTTTGGTTTGAAAATGAACTTTAATGCAGATCGAAAAAATGAAAAACAGAGATAGTCTAGGTTTTCTGGAATCATATTTCAGTTTTTCTTTTGAAAAAAGGGGGGCTGCCCTCATTGCTAAAACAGATACCATGTAATAATGCACGTATACCACAAGAAAGGGGGAATAAAGGGCAGACCAAAGGCGCCTGGGGAGGGGGGTGGTTGAGGGTTAGAACACAGTGAATAGGAAGATTACCTGTGAGCCACAGTAGTACAACAGCAGTAATAGCCATTGGATCGAAGAAAAATTCAGGTCCATCTGGATTAACGTATTCCCGTTTCTGTCACTGGCCATCAGAATTGAGCTGGATCCTAAAGCTCCTTATAATTATCAAGTCCAAGGGTAAGAGAGAGATTTCCCAACAAGAATCAAAGGCAATTCATCTACCTTAGAGTGTACTCCAACCAGCTCTCTTCACCACATTCCTTTCATTCATCATTTCTCTCACTCTTTCTGCCTCCTCCCACCTCCCAACAGAACTATACATGTTGGATATCATAATATAGTACCCGTCATTCTTTGGGTCAGTTTCAATAGCACACTTGGCAACCCTTACTCCAGTCTCAATGTCATTGTGAATTTTACAAGCACTTAACAAAGCCCCCCACACCCCACCATCAGGGGAGAACGGCATTGACAGAACCAATGTTTCAGCTTCTTGCAGATTACCTGACCTCCCTAGAAGATCTACCATACAAGCATAATGCTTCAAGTTGGGTTCTACGGAATAGTCTTGCATTCTATTAAATAGATACTTCCCTTCTTCAACAAGTCCTCTATGAGCACAAGCTGAGAGAAGAGCAAGGAAGGTTAGTCCATTTGGTTTAACGTTTGATTTCTCCATCTGTTGAAATATCTCTATGGCAGATTTTGCATGTCCATGCATTCCATAACCTGAGATCATCACATTCCAAGATATAATATCCCTCTCTTTCATTGTGTCGAACAATTTTCTAGCTTGTTCAAGTTTCCCACATTTCGCATACATATCAACCAATGCGGTGGCAAGACATATATTAAACTCAATCCCTCTTTCGTTAATATAATGGTGAATCCTTTCTCCTTTCTCCAGAGATCCAAGATGAGAACAAGTCAAAAGCACTGTCACCAATGTTTCCGAGTTGGGCTTCAATTTTTCTGAAATCATTTTATCAAATAGCGCTACAGCCTCAGCATAATGCCCACTATGAGTATAAGATGAGATCAATGTGTTCCATGAGATAGTTTCCCTCTGTGTCCCATAAAATAATTTCCATGCAATATTCAAATTGCCACTTTTTCCATACATGCCTATAAGTGAATTGGTTACCAAGATATTTTCATCCATTGAACATTTAATTATATAGCAATGAAGTGAAAGGCCAAGATAAGTTGCTCCCAGTTGAGAACATGCAGAAACCACAGAGACCAAGCTGTTTGAATCAGGTACAATGCCAAGACGTAGCATCTCTGTAAACAATTCTATACACTTTGCTTCCTGTCCTATCTTACCATAGTAAAAAACCATAGTGCTCCAAGACTCTTTGTTCGGTTCAGGTACTCTACCAAAGAGCTTCTCTGCAAGAGTTAATAGTCCAAACTTGCAGTACATGGACAATAATGCGTTATGAACTGTCAGATCCAATACATAATGTCGCCTTATAATTAATCCATGAAAGGCTTTTCCTTCAGAGACACTCGTGGAATTACCAAAACCCAAAAGCACAGAACTAATTACAATTCCATCTGGGTGTATTTCACTCTCCAGCATTTCCCACAACAGACTTAAGCACTCAGTCATAAATCCAAATCTCGAATAAACGCCAACAAGCGATGTCCATGAGAGAAGATCTTTATCTGTTACTTCACAAAAGGAAAGGTACGCTTCTTCAGGGGTCCCACACTTGGAATACATAGACAAAAGCGAAGATTGAACAACTTGTGCGCACCCAATTCCAGTTTTTACCATTAAACCGTGTAAACATCTACCTTCTACTATACCACCCAGATTCCCACAAGCTTGAAACCCACCTTCCAATGTTCTAAAAGCCGGTCTTTCCCCATCGCCACCCGTCCTATGCATCTCACAAAGACGCTCCAAACCCTTCTCACTCTCACCGTTGTGCACATACCCAATCACAAGCGCGGTCCAACCAACCACATCTCTGACACAAATTTCATCAAACATAGAAGACGCATCCTGCATCTGACCACACTTGGCATACATATACACAAACGAAGATCCAACCGCGGAATTCCCAGCAAAGAGCCCGAGTTTCAAAGCCGACCCATGAATGTCGTTGCCATGGTGAAGCAACAACAACTCGGCGCACGTAGAAACAACCATCGGAATGGTAAATTGGTCAAGTGGGGTATCAGATGCTCGCATTTCGACATAAAAATCAAGGGCGTCCGAGTAATTGCCATTGGAGAAGTGGGATTTGATTACGGAGTTCCAAAGAAACGTGTCTTTGGGACACACCGAATCAAACACTTTGGTGGAAGAAGTGGGCTCGTTGAGAGAAGCGTAGAGAGAGACGAGCTTTGACGCTAGGAAGAGGTTGTTCGAATTGCCACTTGTGATGATGAGAGCATGGGATTGAAGGAGAGATTGAAGAGTTGAGGTTTGGTTAGAGAGGAAGCAGTTGAAGTGACAGTTAAGGTTGTTGTAAGTTGAATTTGTAGAGAAAGGGAGAAAGGAGGGAAAGCGTTTGAAGAGGAGGGTGGGTTTTAGACCGAGCATCGGAGCTCTCTAAACGGCTATTTCTTTAGACCAGCTGGGGCCTTTTGTTCCCCTTGGCAAGTTTTGCCGGTAGAGCTCAGATACATAGCCTTAACTCTGCTTTTCTAAATGTAATGCTCCAAGTTTTATTTGTGTTTATTGATTTGTGTTCATTCAAAAATGATTTTATTTTTAAAATTATTATTTAATTTATGATATATTACTATTAAATTTTAATTAAATAATAATTTTAAAAATCACAACATTTTTAAGGGGACACAAAAAAAAACCCAAAGAAGACTTGTAATATTACTCGTATTTTTGCTAGTTTTCCTATTGTATGCAAGAAAGAAAAAAAAGAGAGGAGAGGAGTTAACCTAATAGAAAAAATAATTTTGAAAGGAGAGAGAATGCTCGGTATTTTTTTTCTAAAATGAAAGGGTCTTGTTTGGTAGAATGCGATTAATAAAAAATGGAGTGGAGCGGAGCCGTGGAGGAAGGTAGTTAGTGTTAAAACTGACATACACCTTTATAATTGAAGTCTCACCCCAAAAAATCATGTATTAAAGTTATAAACAGGAACAGAGGCACGTTAATGGGTGAGGGTCCACAGTCACTCCAAAAAATTTTAAAGCTTTCAATTTTATTTAATTTTCTTTTTAAGGGTTACTCACGATGGCTCTGGTAAAAATAGAATTCAATTCAATCCCCCAAAAAATTTACTTTACTAACTACTACTATAATTTTTTTTTCTTTTTTTTTTTAAAAAAAAAAAAGAAGAAAAAAAATAAGAAGAAGAAAGAAAGAAAAAAATTGCCCTCATGCCTCGGTCACTACACGCACTTGAATCCAAAAAAACAAATTCACGCATCATGCAGATGCAAAAATAAATAAATAAATCAGCGGTCAATAGATCTTCTCCAATATGGCAATACAATGTCAATAAAAAAATGCATACTACACAAGGAAAGATGGAGCAAAATTTACTTTTCAACAACTCAAATTTTCCTCAAACCTCAATTCCACTCTGTCACCCAACCCAAAGAAGAAAAAGAAGAAAAAATACTTGTAGTCCAGCTGTCGTAAAAATACCGAGAGGCCAGATACCTGAGAAAGAACGGCTTTGGTTGGGCTTTATATATAGAATAATGATTCACTGCTACCTAAAGATACAATTTTTCACCACCTTGCCTATGTGGCAAGGTGGTCCCCCACTACTTTTTGAATTTTTTTATTTTTTAAAAATAAATTAAGGTGAGGGATCACCTTACCACATAGGCAAGATGGTAAAAAGTTGTATATTTAGGTGGTAGTGAATCATTACTCTTAATATATATATATATATATATATATATATATATATATATATATATATGAAAACAAAAATAAAAGCAAGAGGGAGCTCCTTAGTAACAAGGCCTAAGCAATAAATAAAAAATATTTGAATAAAATACAACCAAATGATTAAAAATTGGTCGAAATTTGACCCAATCCAATTTATTTTTGAGCTAAGGCTAAGAGCGGCACAGTTAACTATAAAATATGGTAATGGTGTCGTATTGTAACACACCTGAGTGTTACTTAAGGATATTTCTTGTAATTTTTTATAAAGAACAATGTATTCAATGGATGAAGGTTGTATTGAAAAATCAATGGAGATGGAGAACTACAAGTATGATCTATTTCGAAGTAGATCGGGACTCCTATTATCACTAATCTAATCTCTAAAGCTAAGACAAGAACTTATCACTTCGCATGAGTATTTCATTACAGGAAGTAACCTTTTATACAATTGTCCTCAACCCAAACTAACTAACTAAATTGTAACCATCAGCCCACTTGCTCAGTCCAATTGCACTAACCAATTCAACTACCAGCAGCCCATGGCCAACTACACTTAAACCTGTTACACGTTTGCTTGCAATCGTTCGCATTCGTCCTCTTAAATCTGTGATGCAGATCATATTCTTAGGACGACGTCGTATGTTCTGATCTTGCTAATAAAAAAACAATTACAAATGGTACGAGTATGTCCCATCTAATCAAACGGTCTTCTGAGGATGCTGTAGATGTATTAATCGGGAATAACTTCAATTAGGTGGTGGCAAAAATTAGGCATTTTTTTACCTTCCAAGGAAAATATGACACATAAGTATGGAACCAAAAATTCAAATAGAAACAAAACAAACGACTACTTTTTCAACGCATGCTAAAAAACAAAACACCCTTTGTTCTTCAACCTTTGTTAGTTCTCTTGACCGGTGAATCGTCGCCCAAAGCCAAACATTGCTGCTGTCCAATCCGAACGTTGCCTATGCTACCCAGGCTCGAGCGGAACGCCGCCAATGCTGCCCAAGCCCGAATCGAACGCCACCAACGCTGTCCAGGCCCGAACCAAAAGCCGCCAACGCTGTCGACTCCACCGGTCGTTGCCAGCTAATCGAAATGCTGCCCAGGCCCGAATGCCGCCACCCATGCCGCGCCAGGACTTCTGAGAAAAACCCATACCGATTACTCTCCGTTGTAAGATTTTATCTGTCAGTGTTTTCTATGTTATCTTTCTCTCATTTTCTGTCCGTCTCTCTCTGGATTTTTTTTTTTCTCTTCTAGTAATTCATCTTCAATCCTGATTATGAGAGGCTTTGTTGTATAATCTAAAGGAAATAATTTTTATTTTTATTTTTGGTATAATTTAAAGGAAACAGAAATGCTAATATACACACAAGGTGTATGATGAAATGCTTCACCCACATCGGTGGAGGAGCAGTGGTCTAGTCCGAGTGGACAGGCGGGCGGAGGGACTGATTTGGGGCAAACGGTGAACCTGATTTGGGCAAATGGCGTTGGCGACAGCTTTGATAGCGTGGTCCAATCCGGGTAGTGATTTGGTGACAGCGGACGGACAACCGGTGGACGTGCGGACGTGAATTGGGGCAGTGGGTTTTTCTTCTTCTTTTTAGAACGCAAAGAAGTGAGTTGTAAGAGGGATTTGATACTTCAACGTCATTTCATTTTTTTGTTTATAGCTATCGTGTCAAGTGATTATTAGGAGGCATGAACCCATTGTTTTCTGTCACTGCCGTATGGAATGGGCTCTGGTATTAATTTACTGGGTCTTGTTGGAGGGCCCTACAATTTGGAAAAACAAAAAATTAGCATTAGCATCTATAAGAATCAGAGGTAATGTGGTATAATTAGTGGACCATCAAATAATTAATTCTGGAATGGGGGAACAGTCGAGGTGGTCGCTCTCACTTGACTCCAGCACTTATCAAAATAATAATAATAATAATCATTTAAAAACAAAACGATTCGAGCTGTCGAGCACAATGAGAAGTAGAACAAAGACAACTTCTCATTGATAACATCGTTTTGAGGTTTTTTTTTTTTTTTTTTCTTAAAAAAATTATTTTATGTTTTTGTTTGAAAAGTCTTTTAATGGGATATAAAAAAAAAATATAAAATTTATATTTATATTTTGAGGAGTTATGTATTTTGAAAAATATTTTATATTTTTGTTAATATTTTGGGTGGTTGGTTTTTTTTTTTTTTTTTTTTTTTTTTTTTTTTTTTTTTTTTTTTTTTTAAAGATTTGGGTGGTTGGGGTTAAATAGAGTAAAGAAAGATTGGCCACCCAATACCCATGCGGATGTGGGTTGTTCAAAGCAGCATGAGAGTCAGTGAGAAGTTCATGCCTTAGTGCATTAGTGACCGTAACCTTTGACTAGCACTCTAGGAGTAGGAGTAATGTGAACCTTTGACCATTTAGACCGAGATATCCATTGATCTTTATTGATGAAATATATATTATATTTCTATAGTTACCTTATAGCACCAGTAGCAGTTACCTTATATTGGTTCTCTTCCCTATATTTAAAGAAAATTTCATGAAAAACATCAAAAAAACCTCTCACAGCAGATGCCCTATATTTAGATGAGGGAGTTGGGAATGAATAGTGATTTTCTATGTATACATGTCTACTATTCATTCCCTATGTATTATTTTAATATAAAAGAAGTATAATTAATTGATATAGGGAAGAGAGAAAAAGTAGGAAAGAGAAAAAATAATAAAATAAGAGTAAAAAAATAATATTTAATTGATATAGGGAAAAGTAAGGGAATCTATTGTGGGGTATTTTTTTATAGGGAAGTAATAAAAAGTAGTTTTATTCCCTAAATATAGGGAAAATGGTTAAAAATCTGCTACTAATACTCTTAATGGATAACCATGGCCGAGCTAGAAAACTCCCTCAAACACAACCATAATATATATTAATTGATGAAATATATATTATATAATATATATATTATATTTTATTTTTTAAAATAAATCCTAAAGTTAATTAGGGATACATCTTATCAGATAAATAAGGTGTTCAAAAATTATAATTTAGAGCGGCAAAAGATCGTATATTTATATATATTGGCTTGAAAAAAATTACGTCGCTTTCATTTTTTATTGTTATTTTTTATGAATGCGTTGCTTTCATTCTGGTTACGTCATTCATTAGGTATTATTCATGTGAGCATCCAGTGGAAAGTAAAAAGCACAG
Source organism: Alnus glutinosa (assembly GCF_958979055.1). NCBI lineage: Eukaryota > Viridiplantae > Streptophyta > Magnoliopsida > Fagales > Betulaceae > Alnus > Alnus glutinosa. The sequence goes on along the minus strand of NC_084899.1, from coordinate 20,901,949 downwards.
TCAAACTCTCCCAGATTCTACTAAAAAAACAAAAAAAGGGGACTCCCCAAGATTCTTATTATATAGTCAAATCTAATTTACAGTAACTTTTACGATATTAAAAAGAATGAAAAGAAAAAGAAAAAAAATTGACTATTCCATAAAAATAGTCATTCAACCAAACGGGGTCTTAGTAATTCCCCCCCTTAGGCCATCTCCAACAGATTTGCTATTTTAGCTAAATTAGTCAAATTTGACTTTTTTTGCTTTTTTTTTTTCTCCAACATAATGGTTATTTTAACCATTTTTCTAAACACATGGACAGTAAATAGCCAACATTAGCTATTCACTGTTCATGTGTTTAGACTTTTTTTTTTTTTTTTTCTCTCTCCCTCTCCGATCGCTCTTTGTCCCTCTCTGTCACTCTCCGTCCCTCATCTAATATTTTCTCAATCTCCCACTCTCTCTCTTCATCCTTCCCGGTCCTGATGCCCAACAAAACCCTCTGCCCCTCTCGTCCTTAGTGAGTGTTGTTCGGGGAGGATGGAATATGAATAAGTGGAGGCGGATAATATCCGTTTTGCATACCCATATCCATATATCTTAAAATAAAATAGTTTTGTTTTATTAAACTAAAAAATCATTTTAAGGAAAAGTCGGTTTTATAAATCTCTTATAAACTTAGAGAAATGATTCTTTACCACCTAAATATACAACTTTTCACCACCTTGTCTATGTGGCAAGGTGGTCCCCCACTTTATTTTATCTTTTAAAATAAAAAAACTCTAAAGTTAGTAGGGGACCACCTTGCCACATAGACAAGGTGGTAAAAAGTTGTATATTTAGGTGGCAGTGAATCATTACTCATAAACTTATAGACTTTTTTTTTTTTTTTTTTCTCTCTCCCTCTCCGATCGCTCTTTGTCCCTCTCTGTCACTCTCCGTCCCTCATCTAATATTTTCTCAATCTCCCACTCTCTCTCTTCATCCTTCCCGGTCTTGATGCCCAACAAAACCCTCTGCCCCTCTCGTCCTTAGTGAGTGTTGTTCGGGGAGGACGGAATATGAATAAGTGGAGGCGGATAATATCCGTTTTGCATACCCATATCCATATATCTTAAAATAAAATAGTTTTGTTTTATTAAACTAAAAAATCATTTTAAGGAAAAGTCGGTTTTATAAATCTCTTATAAACTTAGAGAAATGATTCTTTACCACCTAAATATACAACTTTTCACCACCTTGTCTATGTGGCAATGTGGTCCCCCACTTTATTTTATCTTTTAAAAATAAAAAAACTCTAAAGTTAGTAGGGGACCACCTTGCCACATAGACAAGGTGATAAAAAGTTGTATATTTAGGTGGCAGTGAATCATTACTCATAAACTTATAGACTTTCACTGCATGATGACATGTTTTTCGTGTTAACTCACTATAAGTCAATTGTTGACCTGAATGTGAGTCACTGAGTGTTATGAATCTTATAATGAATCTAAAAATAAAATGAAGTAAAAAAAAATTCCTCAAACGTAAAAGGTGTCAACTGTCGGTGTAATTCCCACGAACTCTGACCGTCGCCCGTTCCGGAAAGGGGAGCTGAACCCAACGGTGAACCTGAACGTAGAAAAACAAGTAAAAGTGGAAGACAGGCCATTCTCTCACTCTCTCACACAGCAGCTGGCTACACGCGCGAGAAAATCGCGAGCCAATATTCATGCGGTAGATAATTCATAATTGCTGGACCCTCCAGTGACCACACACCATTGTAGACCAAGCAATCATAGCCACCTTCTTCTTCAAAGCTGTATCCATTATTCTGAATCGCAAAACCAGAGACAAATCCTATTCACAAAGCAAAGAAAGGAAGCCAGAAAGCAAAAAGGCAAGAAGCTTCTCTTTCAGATTTGCTGTAACAGCAAAAGCACTTCTCTTTGGGCAAGTCAGCGAGCTAAGGTCAGTCAAAGAGTCAATCCCTCTGAAAAAAAAACCCTAAATCTTTGATTCACTGCTTCTTCTACCAAACTGATTCCTCGCGGCAAGTATTTCTTTTAGTTCTTCTTCTTTGACTCAGTTTTCTTTTTTCTTTTTTCTTTTTTTCATTTTTATGTGTCGGTTTGGTTGTGAAGAAACTGTTGGATAGAGAAATGAAAGTAATTTGAATTTGATTTACTTGTTATTTCGAGGCTTCTAGAAAACTGAGCTAATTAAGTACAATAATTTGACTTAGTTGAGGTACTTGCTCATTTTAATATGTTAGGAGATTTGGAAAGATAAGGTTCGATTTCCTAGTAGTTTCTTTCATTTTCCCCATGTTTTCCTTGGCAGCCAATCTTTGAGGGTTAGAGTTTTTAGCTTCTTTAGGTAATTGATTTGAGTTGGTTTGAATTTCAAATGTATTCGTGTTTCTTTCGAGTCTCAATTAAATGGTTTTGAAGATCGTGGGGGATTGATGAAGATCATAGCCAAAGAGATTTGGACAGTTCTAATTGTTTCTCCTCTTTCTTTGTTTTTGTATATTTTTTTGCTCGACAGGAAGTACTTAATAGTTTTGTGTATTTTTGGGAGGGGGCATTAAGGGGGCGGATGGAAAGAAATTGGAGCCTAAAACACTGGCTAATTTTCTTGGAAGTTGAAATTGTATATGAAGCATATTAGGTGTTTTTTTGAGTTCTTTTAGATGTTATGGTTTGAGGAAATAGATTACCTCGTCTAGGGATCTGTGGTAAAGAACTCATGCTAATTTATATGAAAAAGGTTACTTATGAAGGTAATTGGAATACAAATGTATGAGGTTATGGTCGCACATTTGGTAAGGATTTTTTTATCTGAAAAAAGTCGGTTCTTAAATGTATAAATAACTTAACAGCGTAAGACATACAAGGACATAAGAAGAAAGACAGAGGGTACTGGGATGGGATGGTACCATCAGAAGACTATTCTACTCTCATTGCAGAGACAGACCCACACCCAATTGCCCTGGGACATGCACAATCATACAAGTTCCTATGATTTTCTCCATGCATAAAATGTCTCTAAGTGCAGTTTGCCTTGAATTATGTTATTATGCAGCATCTATTTTATATCTAAAGGTTTGCAAATTAATGCTGGGATGTCTTTGCAGCGATGGCCCTGATTCGTCTTCTTTGATCATTAGGCATCTCATTGCATTAGTAACCAGAATTGATGTCATTGAAGATGGAACTGATTTTCATTGTTTTGATATTGGCTTGTTTGCTGTCTCTTGCATTGCCTGATCCTCAAGGTATGATGTGCTGTGCCCACCTGACATTTATTTCTTTTGCATTTAATTCATTAAGAGATCTTATAACTATGCTAACTATGTTTTAGTGTTTTCAAAGCTGAAGATTAGTGAAGGCAGCATATGTATTATTTGTCCATTGGAGTCTTATTTAATTGGGTTTGAACAATTGAACCTGATGAAGGATGTATTTTGAATGCCGATGCTTATAACTATTTGATTTTATGTAACATAGACTAAAGATGTGCATAGGTCAGATATGCAGTTCTTTTACTCTAATATGACAAAATTCTCTGCTCTCTCTCTCTCTCTCTCCCTCCAAAACAAAAAGGAAAGAAAACCCTTTCTCTCTTTCTGGTATCATGATAAAGGATTCATTGAACATCTCTGATTTCTTCTTTTAGTTAGTCTATGTTTTCCTGAAGTTTGCAATTGAGTACCGATGTACTGACATTGACATATTAGCTTGTTTGGGTGGTAAATATTTCTGTGTTCTGTTTCAGGTGATGCCTTGTTTGCATTAAAGACTTCATTGAATGCTTCACCTGTTCAGCTCACAGATTGGAACCAAAATCAAGTTAACCCTTGCACTTGGTCCAATGTTCAGTGTGACCCTAATAACAATGTTACTCGTGTGTAAGATACTATTTAATGTACCTTTTCCTTTTCTTGTTCGTGTTATGCTTGGTGAATGGTGATGCTGTTGCCAATAAATCAGAGTTTTCGTGATTCGTGCAAGGAAATGTTTTTTTTTTTACTTGTGTGTCTTAGAACCTTTTGTTCTGGTCTATGCTTATATGTATTGTTTATTTGCAGAACATTGTCATCAATGGGATTTACTGGAACCTTGTCCCCAAAAATAGGAATTTTAAAAACTCTTCTGGCTCTGTAAGTATGAAAAGTATTAATGCAGCCAATGTCAATTCTAAAACATGTATTAATCCTTTAATCTGTATTATTATTTATTTTGGTCTTCTTCTTCCAATTCCTTCCCTGGTAGGTATCCCCTAGGAGCTATGTATTGTAATTGGGGGAAAGAATGCAAAAAGATCTCTTGGAAAACTCTTTAACCAGACTATGATTGGCTACTGTATGTGCCTGTTGGCCCTAAATTGTAATTAAATCATCTCCAGAAAAATTCAATGATAATAGCCGAAAAGTTAGCAATGTGTTTTTCTCATTTCATTAGCCTTTGAGATGAAAACCTCAGGACCCACAAAAGGCACACAACACTACGTCATGTGAGCCTTTCCTTTCCAATGCCTAGAGGGTCTAGTGGGTTTCTTTTTTCTTTTCTTTTTTGGGCTGGTTTGGTGGTGGTTGTGTATATTTTCTGTGTACTTGGGGGCACCTTACGCTTTGTTTTAATAAAAGTTTTATTACTTATCAAAAAAAAAAAAAGAACAACAATTCCACAATAGTAATAAACTGGGAAATCAATCTAAGAATCTATACATTCTAATCATTTGAGCTAAGACGAAGTGATATATATATATTAACTTCAAGTAATCTAGATTTTTAATCAAATCATTAGGGTCAGGCGCTTCTCTTTATAAGAATTTTAAATGTAATTTGATGAAGGTTGTTAAATTATAATTAAATGATTAAATTCATTATTTTCTATCAGCTTAAGCTTTAAGGATAAGTATTGATTTGACATGGTATCGGAGTAGAGGTCATGAGTTTGAACTCTAACTCCGTAGTTTATCCTCCATTTTCAGTTAAATATTCTACATGTTGGGCCTCACTTGGAGATAGAGCGTTTGAGCCCATATGTAAGAGGAAGTGTTAAAATATTTATTAAATGTTTAAATTTACTTTTTTTTTCTTTTTCCTATCATTATAATATTTTGGGATAAGTGTTGATTTAACAAAGGTGAAGCTTTTGTTTGTTTTTGTTTTTCTTTGGAACAGTTTTTTGCTATTATTATTCCATTGATTGCTCGATGGGTGTGTTTTTGATATACAGTAGTACATTAAATAACATTTTATGAAAAAACAACAATCATTACCCTTGGAATGAATTTTCGTCATATTAACATCTATAAAGTTTAATTTTTTTACGATCGAGCATAGAAGTTGTGGGACTTGTGGCCATAAAGGGATTCCTTTGTGGCAAGCATTTTTTCAATGGTACATGCTGCTTGAATTCTTTCCTGTTAGAAACTTTTGAGGGTGATAATTTCTATATCTAAGGAATGTGCTTTTAATTGTAACCCCAATGTGTATCTGTTTCATTTATCACGCAGTACATTGCCAGGAAATGGCATAACTGGTGAGATTCCAGAAGAGTTTGGAAATCTAACGAGTTTGACCAATTTGGATTTGTCAAATAATAGTTTAACTGGTGATATACCATCTTCTCTTGGTAAACTTAAAAAGCTTCAGTTCTTGTAAGTAATTCCTTCTGCATTGTCTTCAGTTTTCAAGATATTAACGAGTGTATGCATCTTTGATACTCTCTTTGTAATAGTGTGATTTTCTTTATTATACAAGCAGGACTTTGAGTCAAAACAATCTCACTGGGACCCTTCCTACGTCACTTTCAAGTATTCCAAGCTTGATCAGTCTGTATGTGATATATTGTATGATGTAGAGATGATATAATAAATTCAAACTTCTGCTTTTTTGGTTTACTCAAAAATTTGAATTCTCTTTGAAGTTGTTTCAATATTTAATGGCGTGGTTGAAACTATTTTGCAGTCTGCTAAATTCGAACAATCTCAGTGGTCAGGTTCCTGTGCATTTATTCCAAGTTCCAAAATACAAGTATGAAGAACATAAATCATTACGAGTTTGTATAGCTAACTATTGAAGAATATATTTCTAGGATTTGGATCCTCTCATGTTCTTGTGTACAACATGACTCAAGTTAGCAATAATAACTCAGTGATACACAATTAAATTTATGGCCATGATCTTTAAACACCATATTGAGTTCGTTCTTGCTAATTATGGGGAATATTTGCACCTAGTGGGATCCATTTATACGGGTAGGATTAATGCCACCCATTTACATTGTACAGCTGGGATTTCACCAACTTGAATCATGTTTCATGCCATAAACATGAGTGGATTGAAATTCATGTTTCTCTTCCCAAAACCATGTATAATTTATATCAATCAAACCATGTGGTGATGATGTGTATCCACCGTTCACTTTCCATTTGAAGCACTTGATCTAATATGGTAGTTGATAAGTGTTTAACTGACTCTTATCAATTCTAGTTCCCATAACTTAGTACTCTTAAATTGAACTTCATTGTTCCATTGTCAATATCGAGGAACACAACCCTTTTTATTTTTGGTAAGAAACACAATCCAAGAAAAAGAAAAATGTCCAATATTTTCATGAAGGAATCAGTTAGTATTAGATGTTTAGAATAACAACAACAACAATAACAACTTTAACAAAAAAAAAAAAAACAACAACAACAACAATAATATCTGTTATTTTTAACTATCAAAAAAAATATTACTGTTCCTCTTTATTTTTAACTATGCACCTGGTTCTTACTTGTTGCAGCTTTACAGGAAACAGATTGAACTGTGGCAACACTTTGCCTCAACATTGTGAATCTAAAAATCAAGATTCAGGTTATTGGATCTGATTTTCACATTGAGAAATTCTAAAGTAAAATAGTTCAGTTAATCCTTTCTTTTACAAGCTTCATGCCAAGATTTTCCTTCTCTTGACAGGTGCTTCGAGTAAGCCAAAGATTGGAGTTATTCTTGGAGTTATTGGAGGGTGTATTGTTATTCTTCTTCTTGGTGCCTTGTTGTTTATTATGTATAAGCATAGACACAAAGGCGACAAGCGTGAAGTTTATGTAGATGTTGCAGGTTTGTTTTCTTTTTACTTGTTAAACTGATTAAAAGGCCTGCTAGTAATTACATAATACAATATCTTATAGTCCATGTAATACAATCATGTTAAGCTCTTTTTACGTAACATCTCCAATGTGAAGCCATTATGTTAAACATGTAGGAAAAAATACATTTTACCCCCCCAAAGTTTTTCCACTTTTTCAATTTTGCCTCCAATGTTTAAAAATTGGCAATGTACTCCAATTAAGTTTTTGAAATTTTTAATGTTGCCCATTTGTTACTCAAATCCGTCTTTTCTGATGGAAATAGTACGTGGGTTTTTAGGAACAAATCTTCCTAAAATATCCCTAAAACAAAAATAGTTAAAACTATTTTTTTTTTTAAAAAAAAAAGAAAAAGAAAAAAAAGGAAAACCTATGGGAGTGGCTGAGCCACCTCCATTCGGCTGGCCTGGGTTGGCAAACCACCCCCATGTGGCCAAATGGGGGTGGCTGGTGGCCATACCCTTTGGGGGTGGCCCGGCCACCCCTTGGCAGGCTGAATATTTTTTTTTTTGGTTTTTTAATTTTTTAAAAATATTTTGTTTTTAAATTTTTTTAGGGATATTTTGGAAAGATTTGTTCCTAAAAATACGCGTGCATCGCACATGGGTTGATTTCCGTCAAAGAAGATGTGCTTAAGTAATGGATGGGCAACATTGAAAATTTTTTTTGATAAGTAAAAGTTTATTGAAATGAAAGCGTAAGGCGCTCCTACGTACACAAGTAGTATACGCAGGAGAGCCACAGCTGACCCGAAAAAACTCGAACAAAAACCTAGAAAAAGCCCCAAAGACAAAACCTAAAAACTGAAAAAACATCCAAAAGACAACCCACAAAAGAACCTAAGCAACGCACCAAAAAAAAACCACGAAAAACCTAAAAACCGAAAGAGCACCAGATAACAACCTACAAAAACCCCCAAGGCATACAACCCTACTACCTATTGGCCTTGTCTTTCCTACGCCTCGAAGAAGCTTTAATGTCTCCATAATTGACGGAACTTTGTAGATTCTGAAGCTCCCTCTTACTTTCGCGTTTCTTGCGCTCAATCATCTTGCCCCAGATTTCAAGATGCTTCTGTCTCTGTTCCTCCGTCACCAATGGTTACATCGCAAAAATCCTCCCCCAAAGCTCTGCCTCCTTCCTCCAACATTCCTTCTCCCAATTCTGGTCGCAAACAATAGGCGGATCCTTCTTCTTCGAAGAGATCTTCTTGCCCAATTCAGTCGTACCAGTGGATAACAGAGGGGCAACACTAGACTCTGGTGCTCGACTAGGAGCCTCCAAACCTATAGTAGACTTCTTTTCTACTGGAATTGCAAGGGCTTGGACATGCTCCTTTTCTACCGAAACGGAATAATCCAACCCAGACCCAACCAGCAAGGGGACCCAACCAATAAGGGGACAGAACCCGGAGAAGCTGCCAGAGCCACCGGAAGCAGTAGCTCTGGTTTCGGCAGAAGAGGATGTGACGAGGTCTTCGGCAGAAGGGAATGCCCAAGAGAGCCCGATGACGCCATACCCACACCCTCTATGGTATCCAACAAAGCATCCTCCAAGTCACCAGTAGAAGGAAGGTCCAAAGGAGTTTCAGAAGAAATCTCCGGCAAGATTCTCGGCGGACGGGAAGTTAAAGGTTTCGGGATAAGTTGGGCTAAGTGAAGACCCGAGCGTTTACGACCTAGACCAGTCCCAACAAAACGGTCCAAATTTTTTCTTACAGCCCGACCCAGAGCCAAGTTAGACCCGTTGCCTAGCTTGCTCCACGTGTCTTTTTGAAAATTCGATTTTCAAATTCGTATGTGCGAGAAACTTCTTACCCAGCGGACAAAAAGGCTTGTCTATGTCCAACAGTTCAGACGAAGGTGACTCCAAAGAGAAACAGACCACCACCGATCTGAACTCTTCCTCTGCATGTCTCAACGACGGGAGAAGATCTAGAGCACATGGCTCCGCTGATGCCGCACTCAACCTGGAACGACTACCCCCCGCAATAGGAACTGTACCTGACCTCAACACCTCCACAAAGGAGGGTCCCTTCCAATGAGGAACCAAGCCCAGCTTTGCCACTTCTTCCTTCCCCTCATCTTTGACCGACACAGACGGAGACCCAGATCCGCAACCCATTTTGGCAGAAAGGAAAACTATTGCCTTTCTCATCTCGACTGAGAATTTGAGCCAACCCCACCCACCACGGCCCTCAGGGATCAAAATGAGCCATTTCCAGCCACCCAACTGTTAGAGAATATATTTTCTATCAATATAGGAAAATATATTATATTGATAATGTATATTTTATATTACGGTACTTTCCTTATTGTAATCAGATTTGTAATGTGATTTGATTATCATACTTATCTATCCAAATCCTCCTATAAATAGGAGTGTCATGTACTGTGAAAAGATCAAGCAATAAGAGCAACAATGTAGCCCTTTGGGCTTTATCTTATGGACGTAGGTCATAAACCGAACCACGTAAAATTCCATTGTCTCAATTTTATTATTTCCGCTATTTGTCTTTACTTTTCATTCGTTTATCTTTTCTTTCATGGTATTAGAGCTATAGGCTAACGCCAGTGTTCGATCCAATGGTCCTGTGGAATTTTTTGTTTTCTTGTATTTGATTTTTCTCTTGATAGTCATTATTTTGCAGATCTCCTCACCATAGATCTTGCATAGTATTGACAAAAAAAAAAAAAAAAAATTCTCCTTTCCCCGCAGATGTCTCTTCTTTTTGTATTGTTCATTCTTTTGGTTTGTTTGTTTGTTTTTTTTTTGTTAAAAAAAATAAAAAAATCTTGTGCGTGCCCATGTCTCCTTTGGAAACAAAACAAACCAATTTTCAAGATGGTTTTCTCATGCGTTTTCACGCACGGATCTGGATCCGATCAACGATTCAAGTGAGTTCTTACTACCGTTCGTTTCTGCTGCCGCCATCCTCTTCTACTGATCCGGTTTGGTGTTCGGCTGTGCCCTTTTTCTGGTGGTTCGGTGCTCTTCGGTGGTTCTTTGGTGGCGTCCGGTGGTTTTGTGGAATACTTCGGCGATTCGAGTGTTGTTCTGTGCTGCTTGTTGATTTGGTGCGATGTGCGATTCTTTCTGGTTGCACAAGATCGTGATTTGGTGCTATCGTGGGGCGATTTGATCTCGTCTGGTGGTTTTCGGTGATCAGATTTGGTCTGGTGCCTTGAAAATATTCTGGGCTGTTTTTCTAGTGCGGGTCTGGAGATTATGGTGATTGTTGGCAATTTCCGGGTGGTCTGGTCTTGTGATTTTTCCGGTGGTCTGGTATGATCGGGTGGTTTTGGTGAGTTCGGCGGAAGTTCTCAAGCTTTTGCAGTCTTTGGTATTGATTTTTTTTTTCTTCAGTAGAGGGTGCGGTAGTCTGGTGTTCCTTATGTTGAAGAAAAAAGAGAAAAAAAAATGTTGAAAAAAAAAATGATGAGAGAGAGTTTGTATGGTGCAGATGCAAGGTATGAGAAAAAAAAATGATGAGAGAGAGAAAGGTTTTGTTATTTTATGGTGCATGGGTATTCATGTGTACTCTCGTGAAGATGAAAATGTTTGAAAAAAAAATAAAAAAATCAAAAGAGACCAAGTTGCTCATATTATTCTAGCCCTTTGTGGGCTCATTATTTTGGTCATTGTTGGTCCAATTGTTGAATCAGACCCATCTTTTGGCCTTTGTGGTATTATTTAAAAATTTAGGCCCATTTCAGCCCATAGTTGGCCTATATTATTTTGGCATTTGTGGTATTGTTTAAAATCCATGCCCATTTTAGCCCATAGTTGGCTTTGATTTTGGCCCGTAGCTGACCTATTGATATTTAAGGCGCATCTCCACCGTCGCAGACTTCCTCTAGTCATCGCCGTCGACTGTCATCGATCGTTGTCATCTCCAAATGAAGAAAGAGATTTTATTGCAAACTCAAGCTTCCAGAATCCTTGCACCTTGAGTTTGAGGGGGGATGTTAGAGAATATATTTCCTATCAATATAGGAAAATATATTATATTGATAATGTATATTTTATATTATGGTACTTTCCTTATTGTAATCAGATTTGATGGTAATCAAATCACATTGATTTGATTACCATACTTATCTACCCAAATCCTCCTATAAATAGGAGTGTCATGTACTGTGAAAAGATCAAGCAATAAGAGCAACAATGTAGCCTTTTGGGCTTCATTCTGTGGACGTAGGTCATAGACCGAACCACGTAAAATTTCATTATCTCCATTTTATTATTTCTGCTATTGGTCTTTACTTTTCATTCGTTTATCTTTTCTTTCACCAACCCGTATACTGCTCCCTCTAGGAAACGGCCAGCTTGGTTACTACCTCTCCGAGCAATCAAGATTTTCAACCCTTCCCTGAAGGATTTGATGAACTCTTGGTCTTCCGAGTAACCCAATAGAATCTCCATCGTTGATGCAAGCCATTCCGAGCGCTGAGAACTGATAACGAGTTCGTCGGAAAAACTTTTTCTTTTCTCCCCCGCCCTTAGCCTCGACGCCCCATCCAGAACCGAGAAGATGAAAATTTTCGACTCCACGATAAAACTTTTCTCCATTTCAGAACCCCCCCAAATCACAGCCGTCCGACCCAGAGAAATTTACATAGTTGCTGGTGGAGAGGAACCCACAAAGAGAAACCACCGGTTGATGCCCCTACGCTCGATACAAAAGAGACCCAAGAACCAGAAAACGGAACTCACACCCCGACTGCACAACGAAGAGAAAGGAAGCGAAGAGAATGGGTCTCCTAGCTTGACGCGCTCTCACGTGCCGACGCTAGGTCTGGGCTCTTTTGAGAGAGAGAGAGCTAGAAAAGTTTGGCCAAAACTAACATTGAAAATTTTAAAAACTTTGTTGGGATACATTGCCAATTTTTAAACATTGGAGGCAAAATTGAAAAAGTGGTAAAAGTTTTGGGGGGCTGGGTAATATGTAATTTTTCCCTTTTAAATTTCAGCATGTTGGCACGGAATTCTAAATAGCTAAGTTAAATTAGCCAAGCTTTTGAATTGGCTCAATGATATTTCATATTTTTCTAATTAATGATATCATTCAACTGGGTTGACTTAGTATGACATCGAATTATGTGTAGCTGCTATACTAATTTCTCATTTTCCCATGATGCAAGCATAATATTCTTGTGAACTTTGAGTGCTCTGTTTGCTCCCAAAGTATTGTGTACACACCTCATACATCCGAGTTACATTCTCAGTACCAGAATATATGTGCGCAAGGCACTCCCAAATGGCCTTTGGTGTAAAGCGAAGATGCAATAGAGTAGAACCGAGACTTGGTTTGATACTCGTAGGTATTCGGGACATGATTTGATCATCCTCCTGGTCCCAAAGGCTAGATGCACCAGTGATTTTCGGCTTTTAGCTCTCAAAAATACTTCAATAGAATGCTTTCTCCCCAAAGCTGCACCTCGACAAATATAATGAGAACTCCCAATTTACAGGATCGTATGCTTTCTCAATATCCAATTTGCAAATCGCCCCTGGCTCACTAGATTTTATCGTACTATCCAGACATTCATTGGCTATAAGTACAGGGTCAAGGATTTGTCTACCTCTGACAAATGATTTTTGGGGGCTTTGAAATAGTCTTCTCCACGACTGTTCTCAGCCAATTGGCTAGGACTTTGGTAATAATGTTGTAAACTCTACTCACAAGACTAATAAGTTTAAAGTCCTTAACATCAATAGCCCCAATATTTTTTTTGGAATGAGAGCGATGAAAGGGGCATTAAAGCCTTTTTCAAACTTGCTAATGGCATGAGAAGCACCCCCATCAATAGCCATAGTAAAACCATCGGGGCCTGGCGCCTTATTACTGTTCATACCTTTCACTACCTCAAGGATCTCATTCTCCTCAAATGTTCTCTCTACCCAAGAGGCCTCCTCCTCATCAATAAAATCAAAATCAAGACCATCTAACTTGGGTCGCCAACTAAAATGTTTAGTAAACAATTTATCATAGAATTGCACAATGTGATACCTTATATTAGTTTACTTGAAGAAACTAAGCCATTTACCTACAACAACTCAGTGGAATTGTTTCTCCTATTCGAGTTGGCCACTTGATGGAAAACCTTCGTGCATCTATCCCCCCGCTTTTAACTATGGCATTGTCCACTTCTGCCTCTTAACTCATCTCCTCCAATAAGGTAGCCTTTTCCAAATCACTAATAACTTTGCCTTTCCTCAACCTCTCTTCGTCACTTATCCTCCGAACCATTAAGAACACACAATTCATCCAATAGAATCTTTTTATTGGTCTCCACGTTATCAAACACTTGCTCATTCTAGACTCTTAAATTCTCTTTCAAGGCCTTGAGTATACGAGCCAAAATGTAACTCGGGGCGCCTTGAAAATGATAAGAAGTCCACCACTATCTCACCCTGTCTACGAAACCTTTGGCCTTTAACCACATGTTCTCGAACTTAAAGTATCTTTTTGCCACCCTGTACCTTGCCACAATCAAAGAGGATGGAGAAATGGTCCGACCAAAGTCGAGGCACCCTTTTTTTGAGACAAATTAGGAAACTTTGCTTTCCAATCTGGAGTGACAAGAAAACTATCAATTCTTGATCAATAAGGGGATCCCGATTGTTTGACCACGTAAAATTTCCTCCTACAAGGGGAATGTCCATGAGGTTCTACTCACAAATAAAATCAAAGAAATCCAACATGGCAGGACAAAAACGAGTTTTACTTGATCTTTCACTAGGAAAACGGGTGACGTTGAAGTCTCCCCTAATGCACTATGGCAAGTTCTACCATCTAAGCAAGTTCGCCAATTCCTTCCATAAATATCTTCTATCTCAATTGGAATTAGGCCCATAAACACCCGCAAAAGCTCAAGAGAAACCATCTTCAACATTTCTAAAAGAGCAAGCAATAGAAAACTGCCCCCCACTCTTTGATCTTCTCCACAACCCTCTTATCCCACATAAGCAAGATGGAGGCCCCTCTAGAAGTTGAGTAGTACCAGTCCACATGTTGACTACCGCACAAACTATGCATGACGTTGGTGTAAATGAGCTCAAATTTAGATTTTTGTAAACATATAATATCCGCTTTTCACTGTCTAAGCAAATTTCTGGCAAGGCATTTATCTTCCTCATTCAACCCCCACATTCCAAGATAACAATTTAGGCATCATAAATAATCACACTCAACCCTCCCTTTGACTCTGCCATGACTAGCACTACCACTTTTCGAATCATAGTTTATGGAACAAGATAACCTTTTTAATTCTCTACTTTCTTTATTACCCAATTTGGAACAAGAGACTGGCTCCTTTAGGGAGTGGTTCACTTCATTGGTCGTAAACAAGGCCACAAACTCCTCTTCAAAATCCTCGCACGAAAGCCCCGCCACATTCTAGATTGTGAAGACAATATGCAAAACTCAAGTTGAAGACTCTGTCCCTGCACTTTCCTTTTTAGCAAACAGGGGACATTAACTCAATGGAATGGGCTCTTCCTCAAAGAACACTTCCACATCCAGGCAAGGAGGAGTGGCATTAACAAGAGATTCACACCTAACCACTCCACCCACATCACACCCATCCATCAGAAGTACTCTCCCCCCTCCCCCAAGAGGAAAATGGTGAAGAGGACAAAAAGAAATTCGGCAAAGGAACCACCAGAGTTCAAAGCAGAAGGCCCAGGGAATAGGGGGACCAACTCATTCTCATCACCGGCAAAATTTGAAGGAGGTGGGAGAGCTAAGTGCTGCAATCGGATCACCAGATGCTCCACCTTGGATGGAGGGTTTTCGGCTGGCAAAGACAACGCCTGTAACCCTTGCAGGACTCAGCTCAACTCGCGCTCCAGCATCCTTGTCATCAAGAGCTGGCGACGAGCCCATCGGAGGGCCACTAAGAAAGGTGAAGCTCGAAATTGCAAGACCCATATCCGAGCTCACTCGACCTGCTTCCACAACCGGGTCTTTACTCCAAGAAGAGGAAGCCTCCCCAGCCCGTGATCTCATTACCCACTTAAAAGTGGGCTTGAAATGAAACATACATTTCAATTTTTGTGGAGGAGGGCCTTTTTCTTTTTTGTATGCAAGACAGGCTCTCTCTTTTGGAGAGGGGCTTTGATTAGGGGATAATATCATGGTTTGGTCCTTCACTATAGGCTTCGCCAAAACAATACCGGCCTGATTCACATAATTTAACTCTTCCAACCCCCCAATAGAGTTCAATCCCTCATCCACCAACACAAGAGCCCGATCCATTTCCTCTTTTAATTTCTCAAGCTGACTTCTCTAGCTTCAAAGGTTCCGACTAACACTTGCCACATCACCTCCTACAACCTCGTCTCTAGCGCGAAAACAGGGAATGGATGTGTCTGCATCACCACCTCGATCAACATCCTTTTGAGCCTGATGTACGGAGGCAACGGTCCTAGCATGGCCCGGTACAAGGTGCTCACTCCACCGTCACTAATGGTGCCGGCGGACACCTCTGCAACTGCTCCGCCCTACGTAACACCTCCACATAGGTCCTTCTGCCACCCCCTATCATCCATGCCTTACCCAGAGAGGCCAAGGAAAAGTCACCCACGACGGTTGACTGCGAACCATCAGTGGGCTTACAAGCAGACACGCTCATCAATGGGAATGATGGTAATAGTGCCGTCATCCAACCAAAATACAGTCATGGTGATGAGGGCATCATTTACTTCCCACCGCGAGCTGCGGGTTATTCTACAAGGTTCTGTACAAGATGAGAAAAAAGAGACGGGAATAAAAGAACAAAAGAAAGAAAAGATGAAAATAGAAAGGCTTGGGTTTATTCTACCAAGTCTTTTGTCAATTCCTAATGCTCTGATACCATGTTAGAAAATAGGCATTTACAAAAGAGAGGCCCAATCATAAACTTTGGCCTTCATTATTTACTAATATTATTGGATCAGTTACATCATTCTAGAATAGGGATACCTGATTCAAACCCTACCTCATATTGGATCAGTTACATCTTCTAGAATAGAGACACTTGTCCCTTTTCTTTCTTCCAAAATAAAAATCAGTTTGAATCAGGTAGTTGATTAGTCTGTCAAACACTTTCTTTATTTAATTAAGTTTAGTCTTCATTGTGTTTCTCTGCTTATCTTGTCAATGTATTTGCTCGGTAGCATACTTTTATTCTTCAAGAATCTTGAGTGCTTGTTCTCAAATGAATAGAATTGTTATTTGATGTGAGCTTTTACTCAGGAATCTGCTTTTGAAAGTTTCACTTTGATATTTTTAGCTTTTATGCTGACTGCTCAGGTGAAGTTGACCGAAGAATTGCATTTGGTCAACTGAAAAGATTTTCATGGAGGGAATTACAGCTAGCTACAGAAAACTTCAGCGAGAAAAATGTTTTAGGACAGGGAGGTTTTGGAAAAGTTTATAAAGGGGTTCTTACTGATGGCACAAAAGTTGCTGTGAAACGGTTAACTGACTATGAGAGTCCTGGGGGAGATGCAGCTTTCCAGCGTGAAGTTGAGATGATAAGTGTAGCTGTTCACCGGAATCTTTTACGGCTGATTGGGTTTTGCACAACTCCTACAGAACGCCTTTTAGTCTATCCCTTCATGCAGAACTTAAGTGTTGCCTATCGTCTACGAGGTATCAGTTCTCTAAGTAATGTATGTGAATGGCATCTGTTAATATAGCTGAATGCTCAGCATCTGAAACACACACACACATAGATAGGTTGAACAGATGCAGAACTTGGTTTTTCTGTACATCGGCAATGGTTGAACAACCTGACTCGTTGGCTGGCGTGCCTGGGCAGCTGGCCACCATCTGCAGGCATGAGATGGCCTGCAGCAAACTTGAGTCAGCCAGTGATGAATTTCGTGTGTGCTTGTCTTACATCCACAGATGAAAATCATTGAGGCTGTTTAAGTGCCTGAAGTTAAAGTTCATTCTTCTATTTAAGTCATTTCAAAAGAGAGAATCCACAGTTTTCTTTGTTGATGGAAGTATATTCTATGTTTGCGGTTATGGAAAGTAATTCAAGTTGATCTCTATATTATTAGAATTAAAAGAAACTTATAAAAAAAAAAAAAAAAAAGAAATAAAAGAACTAACAAAGGGAGAAGAATTTATTAAATTGGAATTGAGGAATGATGCCTTTTAAAATTCTTTAATTTCAGGGAAAATATTCCAGAACCCACCTGTTCTTTTCTCTATTTTGCCTTTTAGACTCCAACTTTTAATTTGGCCATTTTAAGACTCGAGTTTAGGAAGATTTCAAATCTAAGACTTTCAATAACGTTGATAACACCATTGTGCTTTGTCATTGTATTTCAATAACATACAAGTCCTTTGTCACTGATTACACCATTGTGCTTTGTTGGCTGGTAGGATTTTAAATCACTTTATGTAGCTTATTGGACCATTTTATATGAATGTAGTAGTGGTTTCTAGCAGCCTTTCTGATGATATCATAATGACATTGAGCACTGATGCAGAACTTAAACCTGGGGAATCTGTTTTAATTTGGCCTACAAGAAAACGAATTGCTTTAGGCACAGCTCGTGGCCTAGAGTACCTTCATGAACATTGCAATCCTAAAATTATTCATCGGGATGTTAAGGCTGCAAATGTGTTACTCGATGAAGATTTTGAAGCAGTTGTTGGTGATTTTGGCCTGGCAAAATTGGTTGATGTGAGAAAGACTAACGTGACAACTCAAGTTCGTGGGACAATGGGCCACATAGCACCTGAATACTTGTCCACTGGGAAGTCATCAGAAAGGACTGATGTTTTTGGTTATGGAATAATGCTTTTAGAACTTGTGACCGGTCAAAGGGCAATTGACTTTTCGCGCTTGGAAGAAGAAGATGATGTTTTACTGCTTGACCATGTAAGATAACCATCTTGAAGGAAAGAATGTGGTGATTCCATTTCTCACAACAAAATGAACTATCTTTTTGTCTATGCTCATTGGTCCCCTGTGCTCATCATCTTTAAAGTTGAGTTTTGCACTATTTTTTTTAGCTTTTACTTGCTAATTAGTGAGATCTGTATTAATCTTCATGTGAAGGTCAAGAAGCTAGAAAGGGAGAAGAGACTGGACGCTATTGTAGATCTTAATCTAAATAAAAATTACAACATGCAAGAGGTGGAAATGATGATCCAAGTTGCATTACTTTGTACCCAATCATCACCGGAGGACCGTCCGGCAATGTCAGAGGTGGTACGGATGCTCGAAGGAGAGGGACTGGCTGAGAGGTGGGAAGAATGGCAGCATGTTGAGGTTAGTCGCAGGCAAGAGTATGAGAGACTGCAGAGAAGATTTGACTGGGGAGAAGATTCGGTGTATAACCAAGATGCCATTGAATTGTCTGGTGGAAGATGAGGTAATGTATAAGTCTGGGTCCATTCCCCCTTGGATTATAGGCATGTATCCATTTTGGTAGGGTAGCTTAATGAATTTTTTTTTTATGCTTACTTTTATACCCAATTGAAAGAATCATGGCCTTCAAATTTGATCTTTGATGCTTTGTTGGTTCCTGCCTTTTCCCTTTGTTATATATATATATATATATATATATTTTGTATTTTCTTGTGTTCATTTGGGTCTTTGATCAAACTCATCAAGACCATGCATTTTATAAGATGATACTTTTCTCATTATTGGTTATCTGAATGTTTTTTCCACAATTTTGATTTCAGTAATCTCCATCCAAAAGAAAGATAATAATATAATAACCTGTTCTTATGCAAATATAGCTCTCTCTCTCTCTCTCTCTCTCTCTCTCCCCGTACACATGTAGTTTTGGCAAAGGCACTAATTATGATGGTACAGTTGTATACATGATCGAGTTGATGCCTGCCATTGCTAGAGCTAGCTTCGATTGACATGGCTTCACCAGAAAAGGAATCTGTATGTGTGTGGTGTGTTAAATTGAGGAGAGATTTGGAATTGACTTGAAAGAAAATTAACCAGCTTTGGTGTTTATATGTGTGATCTGAGCCCTCTGATGAATGAAGTCTCAGGTGTTCAACTCTTTTAAGAAGTTTGTGGAAACAAACGTCACAGGTGTTACATGTACTGAGTTTCTCTAGCTTTTCCCCGTGGTCTCAACGACTCCATCTCTTCATTATCAAGTCTTTCACTTTTGTAAGTAAATATCGTTTCAAAGCAAATACGATAATGATTGTGCGTTTGATATGCAATGGATGTCTAATCATATATAATGTTGCCACACGTGCACGTTGTTCGTTCGGTACTTCTATAGATATACCTTTTGAAGTCATAGATATGCATATGAATACGTTAGTGTGATATATTGTTAGAGGTTTTTAGTAGACCCTGATAAATCTATCACTTATTTAAAAAGTTTAAGCAAGTAAGAAGGGATCAAATTAATAATTTAATTTATATTTTAACATTTATTTTTAATAAGTGAGATCCAACATGTAAAAATATTAATAGGAACTTATGATCTTTATTTTGATACCATGTTAAACTACCACTTATTCTAAAAGCTTAAGTTGATAAAAACAGTGAATTTAATCATTTAATTAAATATTTTAACACTTTCATTCACTTGTGAGCTTAAACTCTTAACTTCACAAGTGAAGTTTAACACTTGAAATATTTAAGTGAAATGAGGGGTGAATTATGGAATCACAGTACGAATTCATGACATTTGATGCTTATAATTTCAGGTTAAATTATTCTTTATTCTAAAAGTTTTAAGTTTTTTTTTTTTTTTTTTGAAAATCCAAATGTTTAAGTTAATAGGAAAGAATAGACTTTAATCAGTTAACTTAAAATTCTAACACGCATTCAATAAGTGAGGCTAAAATAGAAGGTGAGTGATAGAACTCAAGACATGTTAATTCACCAATAATCTTAAAAGGTGAGAAAACTCTGGTCTTTTCTCATTTCGAAGTGGAAGTGTGATGGGTACGAAGCAACTGCAACTCCTACATCAACATGACAACACCCACCGCGAGAAAAAAGTCAGAATCGAAACAGAAAAGAGTTGCCATTGGAAAAGAAATCCAATTTAAAAGAATCCGACAAATAATGGTGGAAGTTAATTTAGTCTTGGTATAGTCAGCAAATGCTTCATTTTCTTCGTCTTTTGGGTCTGCTTACAGACACGCAGGTGACAAGTTTGTGGGATCGATGGATATATCCTCCGTCCCATGATCTTCACCAGAGCTAAAGATTAAATATGCTAATTAATCATGATCTCAAATCATAGAAATATTCCTCTAGTTTCCAGTAAATTAATTGCCAAAACTGGAAATGATGCCACTATAAATTCTTAATAAGGTTTTATCATTTTAATTCTCCCAAAAATTCTGTTCAAAATCATTCACGAAAAAGAAAATAACTCTCCGGAACAGCATGCAGAGTCTCTGGTTTGTTCTAGCAAATTGGGTTGTGCCCGAAAAAGTTAACTTAAAACACGCCACACCAATCTATATAAAGCTGACGTAAAAATCTAGCGTGAAAGAGTAGCGTTACTTTATTATTATTATCATCTCAAGAGTGATTCTCATTGCTTAATTGGTTAACATTGATCGAATCAAGCTTTACAATTGGCTTAATGCTATTCTCATTCATTGCAGCAACAGCTTTAGCCCATTCGCGCATCCTGGCTTTCATCCATTCTCCACGAGCCACCAAAAAACCAGCACCCATTTTCTCAGCTTCAATGCTAAAATTTTGGTCGGCAAGCAGATGTGGTGCTGGCTTTTCAAAGCCAACCTTCTCCCACTCTTCAAGCTTGATGTCGCATTCTATGTAATCGATGCCCGCCATTGCCAGAGCTTCAATAGACATTGCTTCGATCTCTAATATATAAAAAGATCTTGCTATATTAATTCTATTGCTTCTTGAATCTTACCTCAAAGACAAAAAGATCATAGAGGGTAACATTAATTTATATGTGGATTCTTGATCTTCTATTCTCAGCTTTCGATAGGGAAAAGAGGAAAATACACGGGCATTGCATGTGTCACTTTTATATCGTTGTACCCGTGATCTCTCTTCCTCTGTGCGCGCGCGCGAGCACCTTGTGTCGGTGCATATGTCATGAAGCCATATCATACAAGCAGTCGTCAGCATGTCTTAACATTCTATGCTTTTCACATTGATCAAGTTCAAGTACCCGGATCAAAAGATTGTCTGCAATTATCTGACCAAAGTGTAGAGAATTTGAGCAAGTAATTGTGTGTGAGAGACCATTTATGAAACTTACGGCCTGACCGAGTAAGTAGTTGGGCTGAATTATCTCATCTGCTGTTGGATCATCAAAATCAAACATGAAGAAAACGTAGACGTCTTCGGAGAATTTGATGCTTTGCAGCTTGTTCTTTTTCAATAGCCTCACTGCGTGCGTTCTCTATATATGCAGTGATAATATCCCTGAATTAGCATATGCATTTTTCCATCAAAATAAAATAAAATAAAAATTATCCTTCTTTTCGTTTCATTATCTGCCAAAGATGGAAGGATTAAGTTAATTCTTCCCAACTATCAAGTAAATACTGCCAGACCGAGCACACATGAGTGTTTTTCTAAACTAACTGCTCTCTATAAGCAGGGCCGGCTCACTAAATTTTGGGGCCTTAGACGATTATTTTAAATGAGGCTTTCTTTTAACATTTAAATATTAAATAAAAATAAATTTTTAATTTTTTTTTATTATACTTGTATATTAAAATTATTGTTTTCACTTTTGAAATTCAATGTTATATTACTAGTAGCAAGTACCCTATATAAATTTTACAGGGGCAAAAACAATAATATTATTGTTTTTGCTAAACATTTTACTTTTCAACAAAAAATCTACTTAACTCAAGTTTTTGTGTTTTTTTACACAATACAAAAGTTTTGTTTGATAAAAACGATAAAGTGATATAAGAGGTAAAAAAACAAAAATAAAATTAATAACATGACAAGTTTCTGTTGGCAAGTACATCAGAACATGTGGCTATGGATGACCGATAAAAATAATGAAAAAGGTGTGGTCATGACATGTGGTCTTATCTTGTCTTCACAATAAAGAAAAGAAGGTTAAGCCATTAGTTTCAAATTCAGCGCCATAGATCCAGGGAAAAAAAATAAAAAAACCTTGAAGAGAAGAAGAAAAAGAAAAAAGAAAAAGAGAGTACTCAAGAGCCATAGATCGAGAAATAGTAGATGAAAATCTTACCACCCATCACAGTGGTAGCATCTTAGTATTTGTGCCTTTACCTTGGGTTAATGGGTGTCAAAGTTTGTTGGAAGGAGAGATTGAGTCTCAGACGAGCTCAGCAGCCTTGGCCTTCTTACCACCTGGCTGTTGAAAAAATTTGTATAGCTTTTCAAGAAGTGATTTTCGTAATTTGCTGGAATTAAGAGAACGATTTTTTTTATTTTTTACTTTTAAATTCGTGTTCGTAGATTGACGGTTAATTTTTCTATGTGGAGTTCTAGAGTCTCTCAAAGGGTAAAATAATGTGCTTTTTTTTTTTCCTGTGCAAAAGCGTTGTGTTCTTGGGCCTCTAATGATCGATTTTTCTGTTGGAGTTGGAGTTGGAGTAAGGGAGAGATAATGCACATTTTTGTCTTGGTAATCGTTGTTTTTTTTAGGCCTTGACGATTGATTTTTCAATGAGAGTTAGTATTCCAAAACAGAGATATATAATGCACTATTTTTTTTTCTTTAAATAGTTGTTGAATTGTCTTTTGCAAACTTCGTCTCAGTTTCACGAGGCCTTCTTCCATCTTTTACGGGGTTTCATGTGGTCTTCTTCCATCTGTTTCACGGGGCCGCTTCTTCCATCTTTTATAGGACCTTCTTCCACCAGAGGCCTTAGGTGACCGCCTAAGTCGCCTAGTGGAAGAGCCAGCCCAATCTATAAGGCTTGTCTGGGATCGAGTGTTACAACTTACATTTATTTGTTTGATAGCGGGTCATTGTAGGGAATTAGGATGTACATCTAGATCTTCGTCTGATTACGAAGACAAAAAGATTTTTCTTCATGATCTAACGACGACTTGTCTGGGAGATGAAAGCAGCCAAGCACAACCTTAAACAGTGGAGATCGAAGATGTGTCTTATGTTTCGAAGATTCAAGAGAGGGAGAGACACCATGGAGGCAGAGTCAAAGGGCACAACCTGGTAGGGTTTTATTTTATAATTTTAATTTTAATTTTTTTCTGAGCACATAAGGATCATATATCGGAAGGGGTTATATGGGTGAGATAAAAAAACTGCAAAATGATCGAGTGGTTTCCCAACAACAAACCCATAATAAGTTTTAAAGAATATAATTCATAGCTTCTTAATTCAAACATTAATGCCGGTTTGGACTTAGGTAATTATATATAATCAAAATGAAGTCTTCATTTTTGTCATGAGAAACAGTGGAATATAATGCAATAGCTTTCATATGTTAAATTCTTCAATTTGGCTGTTTCAATTTCTATAAACCAATATTTATCTTGAAGATAATAATTATGCAACCTATGGCCTCACAGTACGTAGTACTGAAGCTTCTATTATTTTGTCTACTTCTTCTTCTTCTTCTTCTTTTTTTTTTTTTTTGTTTTTTTTTTTAATTTTTATTTATCTTAGTATTTTTGTCTTTCTCAGTTTTCTTTTTCTTATTTTATTTTTTATTTTTTTATTTTGATTTTTTTTTTTGGGAACTAAAAACTACTCTAGACTATAGTTATCAAATAAAATTAAAAGACAATGTAGTCTGCATTCAAATAACTATATATAGTTTCTCATAAACACATTTCATTATAGAAAAAATGATTTACAAAATCAACTATAAACGAAATTAATTTCCAAAATTATCTCACAAATAAAAAAAAACCCAAACGGGTCGGAGCAATATTATTATGACATTATCAATACTTAATAACAATAATCTCTAAATTACACAACATCACTTAAAGTTAAGAATTAAACTTAGAAATCATAGGCTTTTTATATATTGAACTTCTAAAGCTCAAGGGAGTTGTTCAGTTAATAAACTTCCACTCATATACCTTAAGGAATGACTCATACAGAACACAGTTGAAAATCAGAGGAATTTTAATGGGTAACGATTAAAGTTTGGGTTAGAGGAATTTTAACCTCTTTTAAATGAGATTTCAAAAGAGAATATTGGAGCATCGATCCAGATTACAAGGATTCTTTCATTTGAAATGGAGAAAAGCCATTTCATGGTCATGATTTAATGTTATTGCATGCATCTAACGATGTAGATGATACAATGTGATAAATATGTTGGTATACTATTCAAAAAATTTAAATGACGTGCCATCTACACCGTTAAATACAATAACATTAAATTCTGACCATGAAATAACTCTTAAGTCAACCCTCTCTTGGGCTGTCTTTGCCTATCTCATTTAAACACAGAAAAATGTTATATGCCACTTATTTATTTATTTATTTTTTTATCATATTTCGCTAATGTGGTACTATAAAAATTGTTTAAAAAAAAAATAAAAAATCTAAAGGCTTTGACAATGCCACATTAACAAAGTAGAATAGAAATAAGATAAAAATGTAGTGTATAACATTTCTCTTAAATAAATGAGTAATGTTAGAAACCACATTTTTATCTCACAACTATCTCATAATATTATCATGTCAATCTCAATCAACTTTTTTTTTTTTTTTTTTTTTAATAATTTTTAGTTTTTTTTTAAACAATAGCCAGTCCAAAGGTTGGTTAAGACTGTCGGCCATATTAACATTGTAGGATGGTTACGGGAAAAAAATATAATTCCTTCCTTACCTAACTTCGAATAATTTGATTCGATATTTATAACATCACATTTGTATCACACAATTCTGAGACATCATACACATCTTTTGTTTATCTCTTTTTAAAATCAGCCGTTGAATCTTTAGGATCTAGTAACCACACCATTTAGCACCAGCAATTGTAGCAACATTCTTCTACAATTGATCCGGTGCTTGTTCAAGACCTATCTGATTCCTTTCTCTTCTTCTTCTTCTTCTTCTTCTTCTATATTTATATATATATATATATAAAATATTTTTATATGTAAAATAGTTAATTAAAACTTACTTTATTTATTTTAACTAATGGGTTTCAAAATGTATTATACATCCGATTATCTATTGTTTCACTATATCGATCATTTAATTTTTTTTTATTCTTTATTTATTTTAATTCTTAGATATTTTTTCAATGATAGCCTTGAGGTGTGGACCCGTTTGTAAAACGGTTCAAAAGAAACGACTCAAATTGTTTAGAGCCGTTTTAAGGGCTTAAAAGGGTTCTAAAAAAGCAGCTCAAAACAACGTTTTTTTTTTTTTTAGTGTGGGGTCAAATAGGAGGATTTGGCCTCTCTCTGCTGCAACTCATTCTTTCCCAATCAGAAATAACAGGAATATGTATAGCAAGCCGTAAAACAATTGGCCTATAACTTTGCCATGAATTGATCTTCAAGCACGTGATATTTCTCGTTCAAAAAGTAACTTCATTTTTGAGAAAAATACATTTTTTTTTAATTATCTATGCGGTTAATTTGGAGTCATTACAATTAGCTCATTGGGGTTTAAAAAGTGACTAAACAATTCATGAGGTAAGAAAAAAAAGAAGACAAAAAACAAATAGGTCCTTACCCATTAAAAAAATTTGTCAGAATCAATTATGTGCTATATCGACACTATAGAATTCTAAGAATCTATGAATTGTATTTTATGATTGCTTACCTTTGTATTGGTAAGGTCCTGTATTTATAAAGTATCTTAGGTTACAATGATGATGAGATAACCATTGCAGTTATTATCTTCATCTGATATGTTTACATTTGAAAATGAGAAGTTATCTCTATTTGAGATGTGATTACATTTGAATTACAAGTTATCAACTCTTAGCTTTATCTTCCTTGTGCTGTAGTGTTGTTGATCTAGGACTGTTGTCTTCTGCTTGATTATCGCTTGAGTGTTTGTCTTGGACTCTGTGTATAGCTTGAGATAGAACATCATTGCCAGACACCAATCATATATTGTAACACATCACTCATAATAATAATAATAAAAAATATATAAAATAAAATTATTTTTTTAAAAAAAGAAGAAAAAGAAATGGATTGAAGGGGGCACTGGCTTTGGCCAAAGGAGGGGTGACCGGTTTGTGGTAGATCAACACGGCTTCTCCAACCGCTGTGCTTGTTGGAGTGCTATCTGTGTTGGGTGGTTTGCTTTGTTTGGCTTTGTGTTCTTTGCTTGGTGGGTGCTCTATAGTGTGGTTTCTCCGAGCTCCACTAGTTTTCGTGGATCTTTGTTCTTCTTCTTTTTTATTATTTTTTATTTATTTTTATTTTTTATGTTTTATGAACGAGTAACTTTCATTATCAACAAAGTATCTAATTACAAAGAAACCTTAGCAAAGCTAAAGCAAAAGACAACAACCCACCTAAAGAATTCAACAAGAGTAGGCCGGACAACGAGAAAATTAAATACAACAAAAATCAAACTGAAATCTCATCTAAAGTACCCCAAATCCTACAAAGGATAACATTTCCTTTAATGGCCTTAAACTTACCTTTAGAGAGAATCTTAGTTCTAACATCCTATACAATCTGTTTGAGCAATTATTTTTCAGTTTTGGGATGATTAATATAACATATAGCATTATAGTTTCTCCAAAAGTTGTAAACAATAGAACCAAATATCAACTGACAAAGCTAGGATAAGCTTTCAATTTAGCACCCTTCCAACTCTGCATCTCCAAATTAACAATATCATCTCACTTTGGGGGGGGGGGGGGGGGGGGGGGGGGTTCAAGATGTACAAAGACCCATAGCATCCTTCCAAACTCGACTACTGAATCCACACAAAAAAAATAAATGATCTCTGTCCTTGATGCCATGCCGACAAAACACACATTTCACAAAACACAATGATCTTTCTTGGTCTTGGCTAGCTTTGAATATTCTATCAAGGCATGCATGCATGCACGAATCTGAGAGCTTGGGGTCAACCAGGAGGATTAGGCCTATCGATCCATTAATGCAGCAACAGCTTTGGCCCATTCGCGCATCCTGGCTTTCGTCCATTCTCCATTTGCCTCAAATATTACATCACCACCACCCATTTTCTCATCCTCAACGCAAGAATTTTGCTCGGCTACCAGATGGAGTGGTGGCTGTTCCAAGCCAGTACTCTTCTCCCACTCTTCCAGCTTGATGCCGCTTTCTCTGTAATCCATGCCTGCCATTGCCAGAGCTTCTATAGACATTGTTTTTCTGATTGCCGCAAAAGATAAATGGCTGGCAACATTATATATATGTAGATTCTTGATCATCGATCTCATATACACGGGCATTGCATGCATCAAGTTTCATATATCGTTATACCCGTGATCTCTCTCTCTCTCTCTCTCTCTCTCTCTCTCTCTCATATATCGTTATACCCGTGATCTCTCTCTCTCTCTCTCTCTCTCTCTCTCTCTCTCTCTGTGTATTGCTATAGGGAAGAGAGAAAGACCTTGTGTCAGTGCATATGTCATGAAGCATATATATGATCGAATGTCATACGAACACTCGTCAGCATCTTTGATCCTATGCTATTTATATCAATGTGAACATAAATAATTATAAATCTGTAGGATTAATGAAAACAATTTGAATGATGGGGCAATATGGATCAATATTTACTAGTCTATGGTCAACATCTGAGATTGGACCATCAAAGTCAAACATGAAGAAACTCGATCAAACATCTAAGGAGAATGTGATGCTTATAATTAAGTTGAGCACAGTTTTGTTTATGCTTCCATTAATTAACAAGCACCAAAACGGAGCTTTGCATGCATGTTTATGATGATAGAGGGTCGAATAAGATAACTGACAAGCTGAGTCAATTACCTTCTAGGAGCAGTTTCGTCTCTATAATTACATGCCGGAATCTAGGGCGGAACCAAGATTTTTGGTGTGGAAGCTAAGACTGATTTTTTTGTTTTGTTGGGGAGACAAATTTACACAAATAAAAAAGCATATAATAAAAGCATATGAATCTTACATTTAATCTCATGGAATCACAAACAAACAAACAATAATATAAACTAGCAAAATAAACTAAACACGTACGATCTATAAGGTCCAATAAAAACGGTACCTTATGGACTTTTTCTCCTAACAATTTCTTAAAATCCCAATTAATAATAATGTTATGAGTTGAGCAAAACAATAGTGTAATCATAAATGATTAAACCATTTAACTTGAGATGCTAAAACAAATATTGTGATCGAACCCAATTCAATGATGACAGAATAATCATTCAAAAAATTGATTGTTGGTTAGAAGTTCCTCAAAGAACTAAAACTATTTAACTTTTCATTTCATATCTTCAATCAAAGTCATAAACTAAATTGAGTTTCTGATTAGAAGAAGCCAATTAAAATATGGAGGGAAACTAAATGAATGAGGTATTTTAGGTTTTTTGTGATGGAAGATATATAGGACAAAACTTAGAAAAAAAAAAATCAAGGGGACACAAATATTACTTTAAGGGGACAAAAATATCATTTTGAAGTGACAAATTATTAAAATAGATATATTTTCAGGATATTTTTAAACATTTTGCAATGTCCCCCACCCCAAGGCGTTGGTCTGCCCTGCCTGGATCCATAGCCCTAGGGTGGACAGCATATGCAATTTTTGGCGTTAAATGAAACATTTAAAAAAACATTTATTACGTACGAAAGATGGAAAGATTAATTAGCTAATTAATTAATTCTTCCCCACCATCTAGTTCGACAAAAATATCTGCATGTGTTGAATTGACCAGATCAGTCACAGGGCATGCAGCCCAGTTAATGAGCAGATCGATCAGTTACGTTCTAGTAAAATTGTCATATTTTATGATTTAAATATCATATGAAGGCAATTTTGATGGCGTTAAAAAGTTTTTTCAAAGGGCTATAAATTCATATTTATAAAACCTTTTCAATTATAACATTTATTAAGTTAAAATGAGTCTGTTGGATGAACTTTGGTAAAAATTTCGAGGAGCCTAACTAGGTTGATGAAGACTAGGTCGATTACCAATATTCGACTGAGATGCTGCATTACATGTCTTTTTCAAACGAGACATCATCTCAATCGAACGAGGTGTGGCATCATATAAAAACTCGAGGTGGTGTTCAATTGATGGCACGGTCGAACCTAGCTAGTTTGTTCTATCGAGGAGCTAGTCTCGTTCAAACAAGATTGCAGCACATATGATCATTTTTTAGTAGGGTTAATTAAGACTCTTTTCTCTATATAAACCTAATAAGGACGGCCTAAGCTACAATTTATTTTGTATTTTCATGAGTTTTCATGATTTTTTTCCCCTCAATTCTTTGATTTTTTTTTTTTTAAAAGAGATGTGAATACTGTATTTGTTCAATTTGCGACCCAACACACTCAAGCTACATCTTCACATGTGCTAGGCGTATTAGAACCTTCTAATTGAAAATATATATAATATACGGAGATTTAAACCATAGAAAAACGATATTGAATTTCAGATCGATCGTATAAATGGGATAATGATATATATAGCAAGGTCATCTTGGTTATATATATGTTCACACTACTTTTGAAGATTCTACCAAAGCATGCATGCACGAATCTTAGTCATCATTCTTGGCCAATTAGAAGTAACAACAGAAAATATAGCAAACCGTAACACAATTGGCCACAACTTTGCTCTCAAAGTCGAGCCATTTTCTAACTAATTGATAATATTTTGTTTTTTTGGATGAATTAAAGCTTTATTAAGCAAAACTCAACATTACAAGACAACACGCCAGTGAAGATTGGAACAAATCCTTACAAAAAGGACACACTTACAAACACTGAAGCACAGCTGGCAAACCTGCAAGCAAAAAAATCAACTTAATTACAACAACTTTTGTAGACTCCACCTATTTACAAGATCTATATGCTTATCTATTCTCTTAGAAGAACCCTTAGCAAGGATCCTAGCTAGACTTCACTTCCCATTTAATCTGCATCATGATGGCCTCCTCAGACTTAGGAATTCTTCCATGCAACAATGCATTCCTCTGCTTCCACAATTGATACACACATGCCCCAAAACAAAGCTTGCCAAGAGTAGAATTCAATCATTTTTCATGCAAAACAGCAACACTCCATTCTGCTACACTTTTCCAATCAATAGGAGGATTAGGAAAAGAGCCCTCAGCCATAATTGCCTTCCATATACGTCTACTAAAGCTGCATTGGAAGAAAACATGATCCTGGATCTCCTAAAATCCACGACAAAACAGGCAGTTGGTGCTTCTAGCATAACCCTAACGACACATTATCTCCTTGGTAACAATGGCGTCACGAAAGACCAACTAGAGGAAGAAAGAGTGCCTAGGTCTAGAGAGGGAAAACCATACAATTTTCCACCAATATACAACAGGCTTTTTCACCCTCAATTTCTCCCAAGCTGCTGCACATGAGTAAGTCCCAGAACTGGAATTCCATACAGGTAGATCAGAACCACCTAAAGCAATTTCTGGAATTCTACTTTGGATATCCACTATATTATTAGATCAAGCATACAGCCAAAACCAGTCTCCATATTTGATGATAGTAGATAGCCTAGACTCAAGTGGAATACCCGAATCATACACTGCTCTATGTCCATAAGTGTCCAACAAATATCCTGCCGGATGCCAGAAATCAATAAAAAAAAAAAAATGGCATCCATCACCCACTTTATAACAAATGAAGGTCGTCTTAGCTATATCCTGAAGTTTCAACAACTTCTAGCTTAATTCCAACTCCAAGAGCAATTTTTAGAGATAGCAATTTGCCATAGACTCCCCGATCCCCTTCAACCGGCCAGTTTGCTTCTATCCATGCCATCCAAAGTGATCCAGCCTTTGTAAACTCATTGACAATATTTACAGTTATATATATAATTTATCTTTATAATCTTGTAATACCAAGTTGTATACAATTTTTTTTTTTTGGAAAGAAGTTTTATACAACTGATGCATCTATAGGTCATCGTGCATACTCAGGTGTACGTGTAGATTCCACGGGTGGTTAATTTGAACGATTCCATTATATATATATATATATAATAAAATAAAATATTAAAAAAAAAACCTTTTCATTAGGGTAAAAATCGGAATTAGGGATCGACTTTATAAAAGATATGGCCTCTAGGGAAAAGATAAAAAAAATACTTATTTTACACCTTTTACACATCCACCTTCTCACATGAGGTGTGGTCTATGTGATGTGAGTCCCACCCCATATGAAAGGATGTGTGTCTAAATGATGTATAAGCAGTGGCCGGTAGGGGCCATGCACCCCCCCCCCCCCCCCCCCCCATTTCATCTTCGATCTTATCTATTAGGGTTGTGGTGCGGTGAGAGGAAGAAAGAGGAAGAAGGAAAAGATAAGGGGTTTTTGTTGGAAGTGTTTTGCGAGGTTTTGATGAATGAGTCACTTACCCACACGTCAGACTTTGTAATTAATTTTATTTTAATCTTTCTTCACTATAAATGAAAATGACCCAAAAACCCTGAAGCTTCTAGTTATTACATATATAAATAAAGAAAACTTTAACATTTGAAGTTATTTAATTGACGATTTTGTTTTCTTTGTCAAGGACTAATACAATTACCCCAAAATATTGAAAAAAATATTATTATCTTTTATGTAACGTCAAAACAGTTTTTATATATTTATTTCATCTTCAATTTTAATATTTTTTTATTCATGCTTTGACCCTACTTCTATTTTAATAGATTTATAATCCATACCTTGGTGGCTTGATCACTGCCCAAAATACTTTCTAGCTCCGCCCCTGTGTGTAAGGAGTGTTTTTGTAACACTCCCCCCACCTCTCCCAGCCCAAAGTTATAGCGCTTTTACTTGTTAATTACAATCAGTTTTCATTTTTAAGAGATTAGAATCCTCAATTAATTAGGAGGCACATTTGTTAGAATGTATTTCCTTTTGAGGTTCGATAGATTTTCTATATAAGAATTATGGGTGATTGTAATCAAATTCTACCTAATTTGTATTCTCTCCACTTATTATTATTATTTCTCCTATAAATAGGGGTAATTTGTATTGTAAATAATCTAATAAAGTAATAAGAGCATATATACTGTAACCTTATCTGGCAATTCTTAGTGATAGACGTAGACTCTAAGGCTGAAACCACCTTAAAAATCTTGTGTCCTTTTCTCTCCACTTCTTTTATAATCTTTCTGATATTTTCATTTCATTACAAATTTCTACAACATTAATAGACTCCCCGCACCGGCCAAGTTCTGAATGATCGAGAAGCCTTGAGGTAAAATAAGAGAACACTCGAGCTTAAAGGGTTTTGTATTGAAAAGTACTTATGAAAAATACACAAACGGTGACCTAATTACGTTGTCCTTGTTGAGTTTATATAAAAAATAGAGTCCAAAAACCTAGTAAAAGAAATGTAATTACGACAATCAATTGCGATCTCGTTTGGACGGGGTTATATTCCGTTCTAACGAGAAATACGATGAACCCCTAAAAATACTAAAAACATTACTTAGTCAGCCAGGGACATATCGGATGCCTCGAGACTAATTATTGAACATGATGCAACACCTATAGGTAGTTCAAAAGCTGTCCGATCGAGACTCAAATCGAAACTCTCGAGGATAGTTTTGATTGCCCGTTTTGAGAAGTAAACCTTGAAATTGAAAAATCTTCATGAAATATGAATTTGTAGCTCTTTGAATAAGTCAACCGAAACTCTCAGGAGCAATTTTTGCATTTCTTTTGACAGCCCATTTTGACAAAGTAAACGTTGAAGTTGAAAATTCTTCATGAAATATGAACAATCTCTGAAGTAGAACTTCGGTATTGTTTCATCTATCTTTTCCCTTTAACTCTTGCTCGTGATTAGTCAAAAAAAAAAAAAAGAGAAATTAATATCAAGAGTCTAGAGAGACATGCATCTAATTAATGTAATACTTTATCTTCGATCTATATATGGCCTCTATGCCACATGTATATATGATTTATTATATTTAATAGTAAATTATATATACGGTGTACGGTATGGTAAGTTAATTGTATTAAATTACCTAATAGAATCAAATCAAATTAATTGTCATTGGCGTTAATTTGTAAATTGATATCAAATCAATTTTAATTAATTAATTATTTCTTGATGGGATGAACAATTATAGTGTATACCAATCTTTTATTTAATTAAAATATGACCTCTCTATTACCGTTCCCCCAAAAATTTGACATAATTATCGTTGATCAAATCTAACTTTACAATAATTAACTTTACAACTTTCATTTGAGAGTGTAGCAGATGAGTCTCGATCTTTCATTAATTGTAGTTATGATCTTAACTCTAATATCATGTTAAATAACTATTTATTGAAAAAATTAACAGTTTTTAAAACATGGTAATGCCTATCTCAAAAGTAGCGTAAATTGTGTTTTAATCATTTAATTAATATTATAACTCTCCCATTTATCTTAATTTTTTTTAAAATAAGTGATAATTTGACAGTTTTGTGTATGCTTGGATTAATAAGCAGCAAAATGGAGCTTTGCTTGTGTATGATGCATGGCAAACGCTAGAAGGCCCAACAAAGACCATAGGTGACAAGCTGAGTACTCAAACTTCTTTGATTGATCAGCAGCTTTGGACGTTCTCTTTTACAAGCCTGAATTATTAATGCATATTTTGAATTGACCAGATCCCAGTCATGATCAGGGCAATTTTCAAGGAATGATCTCTCTCCCCTTGTGATCGATCACGGGGACGGGGTGCAAAACTGCAAATGGAGAAGCATATTTACGTACAGTGTACGTACGGAGACTTAAAAGAATAGAAAGAGGATAATGTACGTTCTCTTTTACAAGCCTGAATTAATGCGTATTTTGAATTGACCAGATCCCAGTCAAGAGCAGAGCAATTTTCAAGGAATGATCTCTCTCCGGTCCCCTTGTGATCGATCACGGGGACGGGGTGCAAATGGAGAAACGCATATTTACGTACAGTGTACGGATACTTGAATTATTTTTGTATCCGTACAGTGTACGAATAATTATCGTTGACAAATGTAGTCAATGAAATGAATTACGTATTTTTTTTTTTTTCAAGTTTATCCGCGAGTTCATTTTTATATAGAATTGCTGAAAGTCATTGACTTGTCGGAGTAGAAGGTTCTCTTTTAAACTGTTGAAAGAAGACTACATTATTGATTAGACCATTTTTTTTTTTTTTTTTTTTTATATTGCCTCCATGTATCCCACTTAACCTTTATTATTTTTCCATATCCAATGTACGTATTTGAACCTAACAGTGAACCACAAAAACCCAACGAAGTTAGTTTTATTTTAGGATTTTACCTAAAAATTTAATATCTTTTCCAATTAAATACATCATCAAATCCTTCACATTCTAATATACAAAAGAATTTCTATATTTAAGATTTAAAGTATAGAGATGTTCACAACCCGTAATTTATAATTATTAAGGTTAATTAGTTTTTTTTTTTTTTTTGAAATGAGTAATGTTATATACTACATTTATATTTCATAATGCTGACACAATTCTAACAAATATATATATATATATATATATATATATATATATATATATATATATATATATATATATATATATATATATTGGATGAACTAAAGCTTTATTAAGGAAAACTCAACATTACAAGACAACAAGCCAGTGAAGACTGGAACAAATCCTTACAAAAAGGACACACTTACAAACCCTGAAGCACAACTGATCACAAACCAGCAAGCGAAAAAACCAACTTACGACAACTTATGTACGTAGACTCCACCTATATACAAGTTACAAGGTCTATATGCTTATCTATTCTCTTAAAAGAACCCTTAGCAAGGATCCTAACTAGACTTCACTTCCCATTTAATCTGCATAATGATAGCCTCCTTAGACTTAGGAATTCTTCCATGCAACAATGCATTCCTCTGCTTCCACAGTTGATACACACCCCAAAACAAAGCTTGCCAAGATTGAAATTCAATCATTTTCCATACAAAACTGCAACACTCCATTCCGCTACACTTTCCCAATCAATAGGAGGATTAGGAAAAGAGCCCTCAGCCATAATAGTCTTCCATATACGTCTACTAAAGCTGCATTGGAAGAAAATATGATCCTGGATCTCCTGGAACCCATGAAAAAACTGGCAGTTGGTCCTTCCAGCATAACCCCAGCGACACATTATCGATCTCCTTGGTAACAATGGCGACACGAAAGACTAACCAGAGGAAGAAAGAGTGCCTAGGTATAGAGTGGGAAAACCATACAATTTTCCACCAATATACAACAAGCTTTTTTACCCGCAATTTCTCCCAAGCTGCTGCACATGAGTAAGTCTCAGAACTGGAATTCCATATGGGTAGATCAGAACCACCTAAAGCAATTTCTGGAATTCTGCTTTGGATATCCACTATATTATTAGACCGAGCATAGAGCCAAAACCAGTCTCCATATTTGATGATAGTAGATAGTCTAGACTCAAGTGGAATACTCGAATCATACACTACTCTATGCCCGTAAGTGTCCAACAAATATTCTGCTGGATGCCAGCAATCAAAAAAAAAAAAAAAATGGCATCCATCACCCACTTTATAACAGATGAAGGTCTTAGCTATATCCTGAAGTTTCAACAACTTCTAGCTTAATTCCAACTCCAAGTGCAATTTTTAGAGATAGCAATTTGCCATAGACTCCTTGATCCCCTTCAACCGGCCATTTTGCTTCTATCCATGCTATCCAAAGCGATTCAGCCTCTGTAAACTCATTGACAATATATATATATAATTTGTCTTTATAATCTTGTAATACCAAGTTGTATACAATTTCTTTTTTTTGGAAAGAAGTTTTATACAACTCATGCATCTACAAGTCATCGTGCTTACTCAGGTGTGTAGATTCCACGGCTGGTTAATTTGAACCATTACATTATATTTATGTATAATAAAATAAAAAATAAAAAATAAAAAACCTTTCCATTACGAGAAAAATCGGCATTAGGGATCGGCTTTATAGAAGATATGGCCCCTAAGGAAAAGATAAAAAAACACTCTTTACACACTCCTTACACATCTACTCTCTCACATGAGATGGGGCCCATATGGTGTGAATTCCATCCCATGTGAGAGAATAGGTGTGTAAGAAGTGTTTTTGTAACCTCTCCCTCCCTAAAGCCCAAAGTGATAGCTTTTACTTGTTAATTACAATCAGTTTTCATTTTTAAGAGATTAGAATCCTTAATTAGGAGGCACATTTGTTAGAATGTAGGATTTCCTTTTGAGGTTCGATAGATTTTCTATATAAGAAGTATGGGTGATTGTAATCAAATTCTACCTAGTTTGTATTCTCTCCACTTTTTTTTTTTTCCTAATAAATATGGGTAATTTGTATTGTAAATCATCTCATTAAGTAATAAGAGCTTACTGAAGTCTTATCTGGCAATTCTTAGTGACAGATGTAGACTCTAAGCCTGAAACCACCTTCAAAATCTTGTGTCCTTTTCTCTTCGCTTTTGCCATAACTTTCCAATATTTTTATTTCATTACAAATTTCTACAACATTAATGGACTCCCCCCACTGTACCCCAAGTTCTGAATGAAAAGCCATGAGGTAAAATAAGAGAACACTCGAACTTAGAGAGTTTCGTATATTGAAAAGTACTAATGGAAAATACACAAATGGTGACCTAATTAAGTTGTCCTTGTTGAGTTTATATAGAAAATAGAGTCCAAAACTTGGTAAAAGAAATGTGATTAAGACAATCAATTGCGATCTCGTTTGGACAAGGTTATATTCTGTTCTAACGAAAAATGTGATGAAACCCTAAAAATACTTAAAACATTCCTTAGTCAGCCAGGGACAGATCGGATGCCTCGAGACTAATTATTGAACATGCTTCAACACCTATAGCTAGTTCAAAAGCCGTCCGATTTAGACTCAAATCAAAGCTCTCGAGGATAGTTTTGATTGCCCGTTTTGAGATGTAAACCTTGGAATTGAAAAATCTTTATGAAATATGAATTTGTAGCTCTTTGAATAAGTCAACCGAAACTCTTAGGAACAATTTTTGTATTTCTTTTGACAGCCCATTTTGACCACCAAGGAAACATTGAAGTTGAATATTCTTTATGAAATATGAACAATCTCTGAAGTAGAACTTCGGTATTATTTCATCTATCTTTTGCCTTTGACTTCTGCCTGTGATTAGTCTAAAAAAAGAGAAATTAATATCAAGAGTTTAGAGAGACATGCATCTAATTAATGTAATATTTTATCTTCTATATATGGCCTATATGCCATATGTATATATGATTTATTATATTTAATAATAAATTGTATATACGGTGTACGGTATGGTAAGTTAATTGTATTAAATTACCTAATGGAATCAAATCAAATTAATTGTCAGTAGCGTTAATTTGTAAATTGATATCAAATCAATTTTAATTAATTAATTATTTTTTTATGGGAGGAACAATTACAATGTATACCAATATTTTATTTAATTAAAACATGACCTCTCTATTACCGTTCCTCCAAAAATATGACATAATTATCGTTGATCAAATCTAGCTTTACAATAATTAACTTTACAACTTTCATTTGAAAGTGTAGCAGATTAGTCTCGATCCATCATTAATTGTAGCTATGACCTCGACTATAATATCATGTTAAATAATTATTTATATAAAAAATTAACAGTTTTTAAAAAATGGTAAACAATAGGCAGCTGCTGTAGCATGCTTATCCCAAAAGTAGCGTAAATTGTGTTTTAATCATTTAATTAATATTATAATTCTCTCATTTATCTTAAATTTTTTAAAATAGGTGAAAATTTAACAGTTTTGTGTATGCTTGGATTAATAAGCAGCAAAATGAAGCTTAATTTGCTTGTGTATGATGCATGGCAGACACCCAACAAAGACCATAGGTGACAAGCTGAGTACTCAAACTTCTTGATTGATCAGCAGCTTAATTTGTACATTCTCTTTTACAAGCCTGAATTATTAATGCATATTTTGAATTGACCAGATCCCAGTCAAGAGCAGAGCAATTTTCAAGGAATGATCTCTCTCCCCTTGTGATCGATCACGGGGACGGGGTGCAAATGGAGAAGCATATTTACGTACAGTGTACGTACGGAGACTTAAAAGAAAAGAAAGAGGATATTGATCGATCATTTTCAGAGTACTACGTATGAATATGTTAATTAATGGATGCTCGTTCACAGACGTCAGAAGCGGAACTTCATTATTATTTTCACACTAGTTTTGAATATTCAATCAATGCACGCATGAATCTGACAGATTGGGGTCAACCAGGAGTCCAGGAGGATTAGGCCTCTCGATCCATTAATGCAGCAACAGCTTTGGCCCATTCGCGCATCCTGGCTTTCGTCCATTGCCCATTTGCCTCAAATATTACATCACCACCACCCATTTTCTCATCCTCAACGCAAGAATTTTGCTCGGCTACCAAATGGAGTGGTGGCTGTTCCAAGCCAGTACTCTTCTCCCACTCTTCCAGCTTGATGCCGCTTTCTCTGTAATCCATGCCTGCCATTGCCAGAGCTTCTATAGACATTGTTTTTCTGATTGCCGCAAAAGATAAATGGCCGGCAACATTTATATATATGTGGATTCTTGATCATCGATCTCATATACACGGGCATTGCATGCATCAAGTTTCATATATCGTTATACCCGTGATCTCTCTCTCTCTCTCTCTCTCTCTCTCTCTGTATTGCTATAGGGAAGAGAGAAAGACCTTGTGTCAGTGCATATGTCATGAAGCATATATATGATCGAATATCATACGAACACTCGTCAGCATCTTTGATCCTATGCTGAAAGTCATTGACTTATGGGAGTAGAAGGTTCTCTTTTAAACTGTTGAAAGAAGACTACATTATTGATTAGACCATTTTTTATTTTATTTTTATATTGCCTCCATGTATCCCACTTAACCTTTATTATTTTTCCATATCCAATGTATTTGAACCTAACAGTGAACCACAAAAACCCAACGAAGTTAGTTTTATTTTAGGATTTTACCTAAAAATTTAATATCTTTTCCAATTAAATACATCATCAAATCCTTCACATTCTAATATACAAAAGAATTTCTATATTTAAGATTTAAAGTATAGAGATGTTCACAACCCGTAATTTAAAATTATTTAGGTTAATTATTATTATTATTATTTTTTTAAATGAGTAATGTTATTTATTACATTTATATTTCATAATGCTGACACAATTCTAACAAATTTTTGTATTTGTTATTTTTTTTCCCCTCAATTCTTTGGTTTTTTTTTTTTTTTTGAAAGGAGTTGTAAATATTGTATTTGTTTAATTTGCGACCCAACACACTCAAGCTACATCTTCGCATGTGCTAGGCGTACTCATGACCTTCTAATTGAAAATATATATAATATACGGAGATTTAAACCATAGAAAAACGATATTGAAATTCAGATCGTACAAATGGGATAATGATGGGATAATGATACATATAGCAAGGTCATCTTGGTTATATATATGTTCACACTACTTTTTGAATATTCTACCAAAGCATGCATGCACGAATCTTACTCATCATTCTTGGCCAATTAGAAGTAACAACAGAAAATATGGCAAACCGTAACACAATTGGCCACAACTTTGCTCTCAAAGTCAAGCCATCTTCTAACTCATTATATATATATATATAAAATAATTTTTTTTACCAAAAAAAAAAAAAAACCCTTTCCATTACGGGGAAAACTCGGCAGGCATGTAGGGATCAACTTTATAAAAGATATGGCCCGTAAGCCCAAAGTGACAGCTTTTACCAATTATACTTCGTTTGTTTCGGTGTAAAATGATTTCGGCATTTTCCGGTGTTTGGTAGGAGCGAAAATAATAGTCAACCGAAAATGATTTTTGTTTAACCAAAAATGCTTAGTAAATTTTCAAAAATGATAAATCATTTTTCAAAGACACCAGACGCATTCAACCGCTTTTAAACGACACAGTCGACCATCACCGAAATCTTGCCAATACGAAAATTCGCTAACATTCGATCAATGTCGCCGAAATCTGGCAACGGAATCTGGCCATCTTCGCCGGAATCCAGTCAGCCGGAGACAGAATCCGGTGACTAAACTAGTCGTATTTCGGCCGACCGGCCGGACGTATCTGGCTAGAAAATCCCGACCAGATCTTTGCCGACTAGCCGGGACCTAGCCAGTAGGCCGGAGCCCGGCGGTTCTGTGCTGGATTTCGGCAGTTTTGGCCGGAATCTGGTGACTTTTATTGGAATCCGGCCAACCCAAATTCCGACGAAACTGTCCAAATTTCGGCCTTTATCTCGAATTCTGGCTATAGTAGCCGGAATCCGGTAAAAGTGGCTGAAATCCTATCGGTCAGTGACGAAATCTCGTTACCAGTGATTTTTATATTATTTTACATTAATATTTATATGTTTTGAATTAAAATTGGTTTTTATAGGTTAATATGATTGAATAAAAATATAAAGAATATTTGTGATTTTCTGTACGCGCCAAACACCAAAAAATGCTTTCGAAGAAAAATATTTTCTAGAAAAATAACTTCCCTGAAACCATTTTTCGACGGAAATTATTTTACATCGAAACA
This sequence comes from Alnus glutinosa, assembly GCF_958979055.1. Classification (NCBI taxonomy): domain Eukaryota; kingdom Viridiplantae; phylum Streptophyta; class Magnoliopsida; order Fagales; family Betulaceae; genus Alnus; species Alnus glutinosa. The sequence continues at coordinate 20,861,122 of NC_084899.1, read as the reverse complement.
ACGGAGCATTAATTACATTCATTTTTCATTTCATAGAGATTATAATCCTCAATTAATCTGGAGGCACATTTGTTAGGATATAGGATTTCCTTTCGAGGTTCGATAGATTTTCTATATAAGAATTATGGGTGATTGTAATCAAATTCTACCTAATTTGTATTCTCTCCACTTATTTTTTTTTTCTCCTATAAATAGAAATAATTTGTATAGTAAATCATCTAATTAAGTAAAGAGAGCATATTGTAATCGTATCCAGCAATTCTTAGTGATAATTGTAGACCTCTAAGGCCGAAACCACCCTAAAATTCTTGTGTCCTTAACTCCTTTTCTCTTCACTTCTGCGCACTAAAATCTTTCCAATATTTTCATTTTATTACAAATTTCGACAACCTTAATAAACTCCCCCCACCCCAAGTTCTGAATGAGTAGCCATGAGGTAAAATAAGAGAACACTAGAACTTACAGAGTTTCGTATTGTACAGTACTTACAGAAAATACACAAACAATGCCCTAAGTTGTCCTTGTTGAGTTTATATAGAAAATATAGTGCAAAACCTAGTAAAAGAAATGTAATTAAGACAATCAATTGTGATCTCGTTTGGACAAGGTTCTATTCTGTTCGAACGAGAAATGCGATGAAACCCTAAAAATACTAAAAATCGTCCTTAGTCAGCCAGGGACAGATCGGATGCCTCGAGACTAATTATTGAACATGATACAACAATTGAAGCTAGTTCAAAAGCGGCCCGATCGAGGCTCAAATCATGCTCTCAAGAACGGTTTTTGTATTTCTTTTGATGGCCCGTTTTGACCAATAAACATTAGGATTGAAAAATCTTCATGAAATATAAATTTGTAACTCTTTGAATAAGTCAACCGAAACCCTTGGAAACAATTTTTGTATTTTTTTTAACGGCTGATTTTGACCAAGTAAACATTAGAATTGAAAATTCTTCATGAAATATAAACTATCTCTGAAGTAGAACTTCAGTATTATTTCATCTTTCTTTTACCTTTGAACCGTGCCCGTGATTAATCCAAGAAAAACAGAGATCGAACAACTTTTGAAAGTTAATATCAAGAGTCTAGAGAGACATGCATTTAAGTGTACGAACCTAAGAATTGTTTTAAAAACAAAAAGAGAAGGAATTTTATCAAAATCACACACACACACACACACACACACACACACACACACAACGGTGCAATTATATATATATATATATAATTGCACCGTTGGTCACTGTGGTATGTCATAATTATTTTTCACTACCTATAGTTTAAAAAGTGCATGGGAGGTCCCTGTAATATGCAATAATTACGTTTTACTCCCTGTGTCAATTTTTCGTCTACCATTTTGACGGAATCTGTTAGCCCTATACGTCAGCGCTACGTGTCGCCAATAAGATGGCGACACGTGTCCATCTTCATAAAAAAATATAAATTTATTTTTTTAAAAAAAAAAACAAAAAAGAAAGAAGAAAAAAGAAAAGAAAAGAAAACTGGCAGGCAAAGGGTGGCCGCGCGCCACCCCAAGAGGCCGCCTGGGGTGGCGCGCTGCCACCCCAGTGGCCGGGGGTGGCCATCGGGCCACCCCCAATGGCCTTAGTTTTCTTTTCTTTTTTTTTTCTTCTTTCTTTTTTGTTTTTTTTTTTAAAAAAAAAATTAAAAAATAAATTTATTTATTAGTAAATTTATATTTTTTTTATGAAGATGGACATGTCTGCGCCACGTGTTGCCAATAAGATGGCGACACGTGGCGCTGACGTGGCATTTGACGGAATCTGTTAATCACTAGTAGATAGCCTAGACTCAAGTGGAATACCCGAATCATACACTGCTCTATGCCCATAAGTGTCCAACAAATATCCTGCCGGATGCCAGCAATCAATAAAAAAAAAAAAAAATGGCATCCATCACCCACTTTATAACAAATGAAGGTCGTCTTAGCTATATCACTAGTAAATTTATTTACTAGTGATTAACAGATTCCGTCAAATGCCACGTCAGCGCCACGTGTCGCCATCTTATTGGCAACACGTGGCGCAGACATGTCCATCTTCATAAAAAAATATAAATTTACTAATAAATAAATTTTTTTTTTAATTTTTTTTTTTAAAAAAAAAACAAAAAAGAAAGAAGAAAAAGAAAAGAAAAGAAAACTCAGGCCATTGGGCCACCCCCGGCCACTGGGGTGGCAGCGCGCCACCCCAGGCGGCCTCTTGGGGTGGCCATCGGGCCACCCCCAATGGCCTGAGTTTTCTTTTCTTTTTTTTTCTTCTTTCTTTTTTGTTTTTTTTTTAAAAAAAAAAATTAAAAAATAAATTTATTTATTAGTAAATTTTTTTTTTTTTATGAAGATGGACATGTCTGCGCCACGTGTTGCCAATAAGATGGCGACACGTGGCGCTGACGTGGCATTTGACAGAATCTGTTAATCACTAGTAGATAGCCTAGACTCAAGTGGAATACCCGAATCACACACTGCTCTATGCCCATAAGTGTCCAACAAATATCCTGCCGGATGCCAGCAATCAATAAAAAAAAAAAAAATGGCATCCATCACCCACTTTATAACAAATGAAGGTCGTCTTAGCTATATCTCGAAGTTTCAACAACTTCTAGCTTAATTCCATCTCCAAGAGCAATTTTTAGAGATAGCAATTTGCCATAGACTCCCCGATCCCCTTCAACCGGCCAGTTTGCTTCTATCCATGCCATCCAAAGTGATCCAGCCTTTGTAAACTCATTGACAATATTTACAGTTATATATATAATTTGTCTTTATAATCTTGTGTCCTTTTCTCTTCGCTTCTGCCATAACTTTCCAATATTTTTATTTCATTATAAATTTCTACAACATTAATGGACTCCCCCCACTGTACCCCAAGTTTTGAATGAGAAGCCATGAGGTAAAATAAGAGAGCACTCGAACTTAGAGAGTTTCGTATTGAAAAGTACTAATGGAAAATACACAAATGGTGACCTAATTAAGTTGTCCTTGTTGAGTTTATATAGAAAATAGAGTCCAAAACCTGGTAAAAGAAATGTAATTAAGACAATCAATTGCGATCTCGTTTGGACAAGGTTATATTCCGTTCTAACGAAAAATGTGATGAAACCCTCAAAATACTAAAAACATTCCTTAGTCAGCCAGGGACAGATCGGATGCCTCGAGACTAATTATTGAACATGATTCAACACCTATAGCTAGTTCAAAAGCCGTCCGATTGAGACTCAAATCAAAGCTCTCTAGGATAGTTTTGATTGCCCGTTTTGAGATGTAAATCTTGGAATTGAAAAATCTTTATGAAATATGAATTTGTAGCTCTTTGAATAAGTCAACCGAAACTCTTAGGAACAATTTTTGTATTTCTTTTGACAGCCCATTTTGACCAAGGAAACGTTGAAGTTGAAAATTCTTTATGAAATATGAACAATCTCTGAAGTAGAACTTCCGTATCATTTATCTTAAATTTTTTTAAAATAGGTGATAATTTAACAGTTTTGTGTATGCTTGGATTAATAAGCAGCAAAATGGAGCTTAATTTGCTTGTGTATGATGCATGGCAGACACCCAACAAAGACCATAGGTGACAAGCTGAGTACTCAAACCTCTTGATTGATCAGCAGCTTGTACGTTCTCTTTTACAAGCCTGAATTAATATAATGCGTATTTTGAATTGACCAGATCTCAGTCAAGAGCAGAACAATTTTCAAGGAATGATCTCTCTCCGGTCCCCTTGTGATCACGGGAACGGGGTGCAAATGGAGAAGCATATTTACGTACAGTACTGTGCGGATACTTAAAAGATTAGAAAGAGGATATTGATCGATCATTTTCAGAGTTCTACGTATGAATGCATAATGGGGTTGTTTGGCAAGAGAAAACAAAATTTTTTCTTTTTCTTTTCACTTATTTCAAAAATAATTAACTTCAAAGTATTTTTATTTTATATAACAACAATAATTTTTTATTATTATTTAAATTAAAAAAAATTCACTACAAAACAATTTTTTTTCGTTTTTCTATACAAATTCTTTTTACTTTATATCACATCTATTACTTCTAAATCTCACTACCAATTTACTTTCCCTTATCAAACAAGGCCAATATTAATTAATGCATGTTCATAATCTCCGCTTCATGAGGCGTGATCTTCAGCTTATTAAATTATCCCTCGGAGACAATTTGAATATTCTATCAATGCACGCATGCACGCATGAATCTGACAGCTTGGGGTCAACCAGGAGGATTTGGCCTCTCTCTGCCGCAACTCATTCTTTGCCAATCAGAAATAACAGGATTAATATGTATAGCAAGCCGTAAAACAATATATTGGCCTAACTTTGCCATGAATTGATCTTCAAGCATGATATTTCTCATGCAAAAAGTAACTTCATTTTTGAGAAAAAAAAATGCATTTTTTTTAATCTATGCGGTTAATTTGGAGTCATTACAATTAGCTCATTGGGGTTTAAAAAGTGACAAAGCAATTCATGAGAAAAAAAAAAAAAAAAAAAAAAAAAAAAAAAAAACAAAAACAAAAACAAATAGGTCCTTACCTGTTAAAAAAATTTGACAGAATCAGTTATGTGCTACATCGACACCAATCATATTTTAATACGTCATCACTCATAATAAAAAATTAAAAAAGCAAATATAACATAGATAAAAAAATATTAATATTTTTGTTTTAAAAAAAAAATAAGAAAAATAAAACGAAGGGGGTACTGGCTTTGGCCAAATTAAATGAAGGGTGGTCGGTCTGTTGTGGACCAACACGGCTTCTCAGGTTGCTGTGCATATTGGAGTGGTATCTGTGTTGTATGGTTTGCGTTGTTTTGCTTGGAGGGTGGTCTATAGTGTGGTTGCTCCAAGCTCCACCGGTTTCAGTGGATTTTTATTTTATTATTATTTTTCTTTTTTATGAATAAGTAACTTTCATTATCAACAATGTATCTAATTAGAAAGAAACCTTAACAAAGCTAAAGCAAAATACAACAACCCACCTAAAGAATTCAACTAGAATAGGACAACGAGAAAATTAAATACAACAAAATCAAACTAAAATCCCATCTAAAGTATCTCAAATCCTGCAAAGGATAATAATTCCTTTAGTGACCTTAAATTTACCTTTAGAGAGAATCCTAGTTCTAACATCCTATACAATTTGTTTGAGCAATTGTTCTACATTTTTGAGATGATTAACATAACAGCTAGCTAGCATTACGGTTTTTTCAAAGATTGTAAACAATAAAACCAAACACCATCCGGCAAAAATAAAATTTCAACTTAGCACCCTAGCTTCCAACTTTGCATCTCCAAATCAACAATATCATCTCACCTTGTGGGGCGTTCATGACGTTACAAAGACCCATAGCATGCTTCCAAACTCGACTACTGAACCCACAAAAAAATAAATGATCTCTATCTTCAATGCTATACCGACAAAACACACATTTCACAAAACACAATGATCTTTCTTGGTCTTGGCTAGCTTTGAATATTCTATCAAGGCATGCATGCATGCATGAATCTGAGAGCTTGGGGTCAACCAGGAGGATTAGGCCACTCGATCCATTAATGCAGCAACAGCTTTGGCCCATTCGCGCATCCTGGCTTTCGTCCATTGCCCATTTGCCTCAAATATTACATCACCACCACCCATTTTCTCATCCTCAACGCAAGAATTTTGCTCGGCTGCCAGATGGAGTGGTGGCTGTTCCAAGCCACTCTTCTCCCACTCTTCCAGCTTGATGCCGCTTTCTCTGTAATCCATGCCTGCCATTGCCAGAGCTTCTATAGACATTGTTTTTCTGATTGCCGCAAAAGATAAATGGCTGGCAACATTTATATATATGTGGATTCTTGATCATCGATCTCATATACACGGGCATTGCATGCATCAAGTTTCATATATCGTTATACCCGTGATCTCTCTCTCTCTCTCTCTCTCTCTCTGTGTATTGCTATAGGGAAGAGAGAAAGACCTTGTGTCAGTGCATATGTCATGAAGCATATATATGATCGAATGTCATATGAACACTCGTCAGCATCTTTGATCCTATGCTATTTATATCAATGTGAACATAAATAATTATAAATCTGTAGGATTAATGAAAGCAATTTGAATGATGGGGCAATATGGATCAATATTTACTAGTCTATGGTCAACATCTGAGATTGGACCATCAAAGTCAAACATGAAGAAACTCGATCAAACATCTAAGGAGAATGTGATGCTTATAATTAAGTTGAGCACAGTTTTGTTTATGCTTCCATTAATTAACAAGCACCAAAACGGAGCTTTGCATGCATGTTTATGATGATAGAGGGTCGAATAAGATAACTGACAAGCTGAGTCAACTACCTTCTAGGAGCAGTTTCGTCTCTATAATTACATGCCGGAATATAGGGCGGAACCAAGATTTTTGGTGTGGAAGACTGATTTTTTTATTTTGTTGGGGAGACGAATTTACACAAATAAAAAAGCATATAATAAAAGCATATGAATCTTACATTTAATCTCATGGAATCACAAACAAACAAACAATAGTATAAACTAGCAAAATAAACTAAACACGTACGATCTATAAGGTCCAATAAAAACGGTACCTTATGGACTTTTTCTCCTAACAATTTCTTAAAATCCCAATTAACAATAATGTTATGAGTTGAGCAAAACAATGGTGTAATCATAAATGATTAAACCATTTAACTTGAAATGCTAAAATAAATATTGTGATTGAACCCAATTCAATGACGGCAGAATAACCATTCAAAGAATTGATTGTTGGTTAGAAGTCACTCAAAGAACTAAAACTATTTAACTTTTTATTTCATATCTTCAATCAGAGTCCTAAACTAAATTGAGTTTCTGATTAGAAGAAGCCAATTAAAAAATAGAGGGAAACTAAATGAACGAGGTATTTTAGGTTTTTTGTGATGGAAGATATATAGGACAAAACTTAAAAAAAAAAATAAAAAAAATCAAGGGGACACAAATATTACTTTGAGGGGACAAAAATATCATTTTGAAGTGACAAATTATTAAAATAGATATATTTTCAGGATATTTTTAAACATTTTGCAATGTCCCCCACCCCAGGGCGTTGGTCTGCCCTGCCTGGATCCATAGCCCTAGAGTGGACAGCATATGCAATTTTTGGCGTTAAATGAAACATTTAAAAAAACATTTATTACGTACGAATTGAAAGATGGAAAGATTAATTAGCTAATTAATTAATTCTTCCCCACCATCTAGTTCGACAAAAATATCTGCATGTGTTGAATTGACCAGATCAGTCACAGGGCATGCAATTGGGCAAAAGTCTAAACTACGCTTGTAATAATCGCAAGTAGCTAGTCAAAACAATTACTTTTCAAAGACTGATCCCACCTTGTGATCACGTGATGCAGCCCAGTTTATGAGCAGATCAGTTACGTTCTAGTAAAATTGTCATATTTTATGATTTAAATATCATATGAAGGCAATTTTGATGGCTTTAAAAAGTTTTTTCAAAGGGCTATAAATTCATATTTATAAAACCTTTTCAATTATAACCTTTATTAAGTTAAAATGAGTCTGTTGGATGAACTTTGGTAAAAATTTCGAGGAGCCTAACTAGGTTGATGAAGACTAGGTCGATTACCAATATTCGACTGAGATGCTGCATTACATGTCTTTTTCAAACGAGACATCATCTCAATCGAACGAGGTGTGGCATCATATAAAAACTCGAGGTGGTGTTCAATTGATGGCACGGTCGAACCTAGCTAGTTTGTTCTATCGAGGAGCTAGTCTCGTTCAAACAAGATTGCAGCACATATGATCATTTTTTAGTAGGGTTAATTAAGACTCTTTTCTCTATATAAACCTAATAAGGACGGCCTAAGCTATAATTTATTTTGTATTTTCATGAGTTTTCATGATTTTTTTCCCCTCAATTCTTTGATTTTTTATTTTTTATTTTTAAAAAAAAGAGATGTGAATACTGTATTTGTTCAATTTGCGACCCAACACACTCAAGCTACATCTTCACATGTGCTAGGCGTATTAGAACCTTCTAATTGAAAATATATATAATATACGGAGATTTAAACCATAGAAAAACGATATTGAATTTCAGATCGATCGTATAAATGGGATAATGATATATATAGCAAGGTCATCTTGGTTATATATATGTTCACACTACTTTTGAAGATTCTACCAAAGCATGCATGCACGAATCTTAGTCATCATTCTTGGCCAATTAGAAGTAACAACAGAAAATATATATAGCAAACCGTAACACAATTGGCCACAACTTTGCTCTCAAAGTCGAGCTTTTTTCTAACTAATTGATAATGTTTTGTTTTTTTGGATGAATTAAAGCTTTATTAAGCAAAACTCAACATTACAAGACAACACGCCAGTGAAGATTGGAACAAATCCTCACAAAAAGGACACACTTACAAACACTGAAGCACAGCTGGCAAACCTGCAAGCAAAAAAACCAACTTAATTACAACAACTTTTGTAGACTCCACCTATATACAAGATCTATATGCTTATCTATTCTCTTAAAAGAACCCTTAGCAAGGATCCTAGCTAGACTTCACTTCCCATTTAATCTGCATAATGATGGCCTCCTCAGACTTAGGAATTCTTCCATGCAACAATGCATTCCTCTGCTTCCACAATTGATACACACATGCCCCAAAACAAAGCTTGCCAAGAGTAGAATTCAATCATTTTCCATGCAAAACAGCAACACTCCATTCCGCTACACTTTTCCAATCAATAGGAGGATTAGGAAAAGAGCCCTCAGCCATAATTGCCTTCCATATACGTCTACTAAAGCTGCATTGGAAGAAAACATGATCCTGGATCTCCTGAAATCCACGACAAAACAGGCAGTTGGTGCTTCCAGCATAACCCTAACGACACATTATCTCCTTGGTAACAATGGCGTCACGAAAGACCAACTAGAGGAAGAAAGAGTGCCTAGGTCTAGAGAGGGAAAACCATACAATTTTCCACCAATATACAACAGGCTTTTTCACCCTCAATTTCTCCCAAGCTGCTGCACATGAGTAAGTCCCAGAACTGGAATTCCATACAGGTAGATCAGAACCACCTAAAGCAATTTCTGGAATTATACTTTGGATATCCACTATATTATTAGATCAAGCATACAGCCAAAACCAGTCTCCATATTTGATGATAGTAGATAGCCTAGACTCAAGTGGAATACCCGAATCATACACTGTATCAATCTACTGTCAAGCAGCTGAAACCAAGATTAAAGCAAGTTAACAATGACGAACGGTTGGATCACCAAGACATGCAAGACACGGATCAAGAGCAAGCTGTACAATGACAGCTCATGTCTGCACATGTTGCACATGTTTTAATTTAACTCTAGATAGTTAGCTGTACAGATTTACTTGGTGTTCAAGTATTCTTCAAGTTGTATAAATACATTTGTAATTGTTTCCATTTACAAGATAATACAATATTTCGCAGAGTTTCTCTTCCATTGCTTGTAAATGGAAACAATTACAAATGTATTTATACAACTTGAAGATTACTTGAACACCAAGTAAATCTGTACAGCTAACCATCTAGAGTTAAATTAAAACATGTGCAACATGTGCAGACATGAGCTGTCATTGTACAGCTTGCTCTTGATCCGTGTCTTGCATGTCTTGGTGATCCAACCGTTCGTCATTGTTAACTTGCTTTAATCTTGGTTTCAGCTGCTTGACAGTAGATTGATACTCCCCCTCAAGATGAAATATATCCAATATATTCATCTTGGACAGTAAACTATGAAAAAGAACACAGCCAAGTGGTTTTGTAAAAATATCTGCCAATTGTAAATGAGACTTGACATGAAGAGTGTGTATAAGGCCAGCTTGAATCTTTTCACGAATAAAGTGGCAATCAAGTTCAATATGCTTTGTCCTCTCATGATAAACCGGGTTGGCAGCAATGTGTAAAGCATCTTTACTATCACAAAAGAGAAGAGCAGGTTTTGGATGTAAAAGCTGAAAATCTTTGAGAAGAGAAAACAACCACATCAATTCACAACATGTAGAAGCCATAGATCTATATTCGGATTCAGCAGAAGATCTGGAAACTGTTTGCTGCTTCTTTGACTTCCAAGAGATTAAAGAATCTCCAAGGAATACACAATAACCTGTAACTGACCTTCGGGTATCTAAGCATCCTGCCCAATCAGCATCACAAAATGCTTTGAGATGAAAATCAGAATGGGAAGGGAAGAAAAGACCTTGTCCAGGAGCTTGTTTGATGTATCTCAACAATCTGTGGGCAGCATCTAAATGAGGTTGTCGAGGCTGCTGCATAAATTGACTAAGATGTTGTACTGCAAAGGCTAAATCCGGTCGAGTAATTGTAAGATAGATCAACCTACCTACAAGGCGTCTATAGCTAGATGGATCAGCTAACAATTCACCATTGCTGCTTGACAGTTTTAAATTTTGATCCATAGGAAACCTTGCTGGCTTACAAGCTAACATTCCAGCATCTTCTAAAATCTCAAGAGCATATTTTCGTTGGCAAATGGAAAGGCCCTTATCCGACCGAGCAACTTCCAATCCCAAAAAATATTTGAGAGGGCCCAAGTCTTTAAGGTGAAATTGCTGATTGAGAAAAACAGTCAATGCAGAGATTGCAGTGGGGTCATTACTTGCAAGAATAATGTCGTCAACATAAACTAAAAGAGCAATAAAAGAGGACCCTTGAATCTGTGTAAAAAGAGAGTAGTCTGATTTCGATTGAGTGAAACCATGAGCAAGTAAGGTGCTAGAGAATTTTGAGAACCACTGTCGAGAGGCTTGCTTCAACCCATAGAGAGATTTCACCAATTTACATACATGGGACTCCCCCTTAGTGTCAAAACCCGGAGGTGGTGTCATATAAACTTCTTCATCCAAGTCCCCATGCAAAAAAGCATTGTTAACATCTAATTGAGTAAGAGACCAATTCTTAGCAGCAGCAATAGCCAATAAACACCGAACAGTAGTGAGTTTGGCAACTGGGGAGAATGTCTCATGATAGTCCAATCCTTCGGACTGAGTGTATCCTTTAGCTACAAGCCTAGCTTTGTAACGTTCTACACTGCCATCTGCCTTAAGTTTTACTTTATATACCCATTTGCACCCAATTGCCTTTTTGCCTTGTGGAAGAGGAGTTAAAACCCAAGTATTATTCTGTTGTAAGGCTGAAATTTCTGCATTCATTGCCTCACGCCAGTGTGGAAATTTAATGGCTTGATGAAAAAATTTAGGCTCATAATGGGAAGTGACAGATAAGCTAAAAATCCTATGAGAAGAAGACAAATGATCATAAGAAATAACAGAAGAGAGACAATGAGGAATACCTGTATCATTAGCAGTCTTGGCAAGTGAAGAAGATTGGAATGAGCTTGGATGAGAAGCTAATTGGCAATGATACTGCTGCAAATACCGAGGGGCATGTCTTGAACGGGTAGAGTGTCTAAGAGGTAAAGAAACGTGTTGAGGAATAGAAGAAACAGGAGAAGAAGATGAAGAAGTAGGAAGAATAGGAGAAGTATGTGAAGAAACAGGGGAAATAGAAGGAGGGTTTGAAGAGATTGAAAAATTAGGGGAATCAGAAGTGTCATCACAGTGAGTAATAAAAGAAGGAATAGAAGGAGATGTATCATTACCATGATCTGAAAAATAAGGAGAAGGTAAGAAAACTCCCTGTGAATTAGTGTGTAAAAGATTAGAAGCATATGGAAAGATGTTTTCATGAAAAACAACATGTCGGGATATGTAAACAGATTTGGTGGTAAGGTTGAAAAGTTTATATCCTTTGGTACCATTTGGATATCCAATGAAAATAGAGGGGATGGATCTAGGATCAAATTTGCTTCTATCACGAGTAAGTGTAGAAACAAAAGCTAAGCAACCAAAAACACGAAGATGAGAATATGTTGGAGGAGTAGAATACAATAGTTCAAATGGAGATTTATTGGACAGCAAAGGAGAGGGAATTCGATTGATGAGATGAGTGGCTGTTAAAACACAATCACCCCAAAAACAAAGAGGTAAATGAGCTTGAAACCTCAAGGCTCGGGCAACATTTAGGAGATGTTGATGTTTCCTTTCAACAACTGAATTTTGTTGAGGAGTCTCTACACAACTAAGTTGATGTAAAGTGCCATGTTGAGAAAAGAAATCATCCATATGAAATTCAACCCCATTATCAGATCTTAAGGTTTTAATTTTGAGGTTAAATTGAGTAGCAACCATGGTAAAGAAAGATTGAATGATGCATCGAGTTTGAGATTTGCTATGCATAAGATAAGTCCATGTATATCTACTAAAATCATCAACAATAGTCAAAAAGAAACGTGATCCATTTATTGATTGAATGGAAAATGGACCCTAAATGTCAACATGTACAAGATCAAAAGCACATTGAGAGATAGTAGTGCTAACAGGGAAGGGTAAACGATGTTGTTTAGCTAATGGACAAACATTACAGACTTTATTCGAATCAACAGAAACTGAAGGAACTAAACTATGCAACAAGCTTAGCCTAGAATGAGACAAATGCCCTAATCTATAATGCCATAGATCAGAAGAAGGATCCTTAAGAGAAACAGTAAGAACCCGGGACGTGGCAGCAAAGACCTTAGGTGTTTGCAGCAGGTAAAATAGACCTCCTCTTTCTTCACCCACTCCAATCGTTTTCCAATTGACCAAATTCTGTATGAAACAGTGGTTAGCAATGAAAATGAGACAACAAGTAAGATATTTAATCAATTTGCTTGCTGAGATGAGATTGAAAGAGAATGAGGGAACACAAAGTACATTGGTTAAAACAAGACAATCTGAAATTTTTATGGTACCAATGTGTGTAACTTGGACAAGGTCACCATTTGGTAATGTGACAGAGGTAGAAACAATAGCTGTGATGGTTGTGAAAAAGGAGGTGCTATTGACCATATGGTCAGTAGCTCTTGTGTCAATAATCCAAGGGGAATCCTTCGGATTATGAGGCAAATTTGATATTTTGAAATGAGAATGAAAAACAGAATGCTTTGGGTGTAAAATTGAATGAAATGAGAAGTTACCTGTCATATTGGAAAAGAGATGGTCTGAATTGGTGGGGGTAGGCAGTATACCTACTTGATTGGCGGAAGCATGATGAGAATTGGCTTGAGGCTTGATCAAGGCCAAAAGTTGATGGCATTGTTCTGCAGTAAAAGGCACTTGAGGCAATTGCATATGAGGCTGTGGTTATGAAGCAGAATTATTAGAATTCTCCTCTTGAAAATGACCAATAGAACAAGCACTAGGCTTATTAAATCAAGAGTGGGGTGGTTTCTTAGTGAACTTAAAACCAGGAGGATACCCATGCAATCGATAACACTTATCTACAGTGTGTCCGGGAATGTTACAATGAGAACAAATCGGTTTTTCTTTCTGATTGTGAGGCTTGACCAATCGATTCTGCTGCATAGGTACTGCTGTGGTCATCAAAGCTGCTGTATCATGAGTCAAAGAGCCAAGAAAAATTTCTCGTTGGCTTTCTTCTTGAACAATCAAGGAAAATACCTTGTTGATCGAAGGTAGAGGGTCTATCAAGATGATTTGACCTCTGATATTAGAGAAAGAGTCATTAAGACCCATCAAGAATTGGAAAATGTATTCTTGATTGTAGTTAGCAACTATAGAACTCAATGCTCCACAAGAACATGAAGGAGAGCATGTACAGGTCGGAATCGGCCTGTAATTGCTTAACTCATCCCAAAGAGACTTGAGACGAGTAAAATAGGCACTTACAGAGAGGTTTTCTTGAGAAAGAGCCGAGATTGATTTCTGTAATTGAAACAATCGTGGTCCATTCTTCTTTGAAAATCACTCCTTCAAGTCCATCCACATTTCTGAGCAAGTGTTGATGTAGATGACGCTTGCTGCAATTTCCTTCGAAAGAGAATTCAGGATCCATGAAATGATCATGTCATTACATCGAGTCCAAGCCTCTGCACCATCTGGATCAATTGGCTTGACTAGAGTTCCATTGACAAATTTGAGTTTATTTTTGGCTCTCAATGCCATGGTCATAGACCTACTCCAGGTATTATAGTTCTCACCAATCAATGGCTGAGAAACTAGAACAGCTCCAGGACTATCTCCATTGTGGAGAAAGAAAGGATTCGAAAAGTTATCAAAGTTTGAAGAAGATGATGAAGAGTTGTGCATAATTGTCGCCATAGATCAGAAATGCTCTGATACCATAATAGAAATTGAAGATGAAGTTTGAGAAGAACAGAACCAGAGAACAATGTCTCTACGAAATATTGTATTATCTTGTAAATGGAAACAATTACAAATGTATTTATACAACTTGAAGAATACTTGAACACCAAGTAAATCTGTATAGCTAACTATCTAGAGTTAAATTAAAACATGTGCAACATGTGCAGACATGAGCTGTCATTGTACAGCTTGCTCTTGATCCGTGTCTTGCATGTCTTGGTGATCCAACCGTTCGTCATTGTTAACTTGCTTTAATCTTGGTTTCAGCTGCTTGACAGTAGATTGGTTCTGTTACACTGCTCTATGTCCATAAGTGTCCAACAAATATCCTGCCGGATGGCAGAAATCAATAAAAAAAAAAAAAAATGGCATCCATCACCCACTTTATAACAAATGAAGGTCGTCTTAGCTATATCCTGAAGTTTCAACAACTTCTAGCTTAATTCCAACTCCAAGAGCAATTTTTAGAGATAGCAATTTGCCATAGACTCCCCGATCCCCTTCAACCGGCCAGTTTGCTTCTATCCATGCCATCCAAAGTGATCCAGCCTTTGTAAACTCATTGACAATATTTACAGTTATATATATAATTTATCTTTATAATCTTGTAATACCAAGTTGTATGAAATTTTTTTTTTTTGGAAAGAAGTTTTATACAACTGATGCATCTACAGGTCATCGTGCATACTCAGGTGTACGTGTAGATTCCACGGGTGGTTAATTTGAACGATTCCATTATATATATATATATATATATATAATAAAATAAAATATTAAAAAAAAAACCATTCCATTAGGGTAAAAATCGGCATTAGGGATCGACTTTATAGAAGATATGGCCTCTAGGGAAAAGATAAAAAAAATACTTATTTTACACCCTTTACACATCCACCTTCTCACATTAGGTGTGGTCTATGTGATGTGAGTTCCACCCCATATGAGAGAATGTGTGTCTAAAGGATGTATAAGCAGTGGCCGGTAGGGCCATGCACCACCCCCCCCCCCCCCCCCCCAATTTCATCTTCAATCTTATCTATTAGGGTTGTGGTGCGGTGAGAGGAAGAAAGAGGAAGAAGGAAAAGATAAGGGGTTTTCGTTGGAAGTGTTTTACGAGGTTTTGATGAATGAGTCACTTACCCACACGTCAGACTTTGTAATTAGTTTTATTTTAATTTTTCTTCACTATAAATGAAAATGACCCAAAAACTCTGAAGCTTCTGGTTATTACATATATAAATAAAGAAAACTTTAACATTTGAAGTTAATTAACTGACGATTTTGTTTTCTTTGTCAAGGACTAATACAATTACCCCAAAATATTGAAAAAAAATATTATTATCTTTTATGTAACGTCAAAACAGTTTTTATATATTTATTTCATCTTCAATTTTAATATTTTTTTATTCATGCTTTGACCCTACTTCTATTTTAATAGATTTATAATTCATACCTTGGTGGCTTGATCACTGCCCAAAATACTTTCTAGCTCCGTGCGTCCCTGTGTGTAAGGAGTGTTTTTATAACACTCCCCCCACCTCTCCCAGCCCAAAGTTATAGCGCTTTTACTTGTTAATTACAATCGGTTTTCATTTTTAAGAGATTAGAATCCTCAATTAATTAGGAGGCACATTTGTTAGAATGTATTTCGTTTTGAGGTTCGATAGATTTTCTATATAAGAATTATGGGTGATTGTAATCAAATTCTACCTAATTTGTATTCTCTCCACTTATTATTATTATTATTTTTATTTCTCCTATAAATAGGGGTAATTTGTATTGTAAATAATCTAATAAAGTAATAAGAGCATATATACTGTAACCTTATCTGGCAATTCTTAGTGATAGACGTAGACTCTAAGGCTGAAACCACCTTAAAAATCTTGTGTCCTTTTCTCTCCGCTTCTTCTATAATCTTTCTGATATTTTCATTTCATTACAAATTTCTACAACATTAATAGACTCCCCGCACCGGCCAAGTTCTGAATGATCGAGAAGCCTTGAGGTAAAATAAGAGAACACTCAAGCTTAAAGAGTTTTGTATTGAAAAGTACTTATGAAAAATACACAAACGGTGACCTAATTACGTTGTCCTTGTTGAGTTTATATAAAAAATAGAGTCCAAAAACCTAGTAAAAGAAATGTAATTACGACAATCAATTGCGATCTCGTTTGGACGGGGTTATATTCCGTTCTAACGAGAAATGCGATGAACCCCTAAAAATACTAAAAACATTACTTAGTCAGCCAGGGACATATCGGATGCCTCGAGACTAATTATTGAACATGATGCAACACCTATAGGTAGTTCAAAAGCCGTCCGATCGAGACTCAAATCGAAGCTCTCGAGGATAGTTTTGATTGCCCGTTTTGAGAAGTAAACCTTGGAATTGAAAAATCTTCATGAAATATGAATTTGTAGCTCTTTGAATAAGTCAACCGAAACTCTCAGGAGCAATTTTTGCATTTCTTTTGACAGCCCATTTTGACCAAGTAAACGTTGAAGTTGAAAATTCTTCATGAAATATGAACAATCTCTTAAGTAGAACTTCGGTATTGTTTCATCTATCTTTTCAATTCCCTTTTAACTCGTGCTCGTGATTAGTCAAAAGAAAAAGAGAAATTAATATCAAGAGTCTAGAGAGACATGCATCTAATTAATGTAATACTTTATCTTTGATCTATATATGGCCTCTATGCTACATGTATATATGATTTATTATATTTAATAGTAAATTATATATACGGTATACGGTATGGTAAGTTAATTGTATTAAATTACCTAATAGAATCAAATCAAATAAATTGTCATTGGCGTTAATTTGTAAATTGATATCAAATCAATTTTAATTAATTAATTATTTCTTGATGGGAGGAACAATTACAATGTATACCAATATTTTATTTAATTAAAACATGACCTCTCTATTACCGTTCCTCCAAAAATATGACATAATTATCGTTGATCAAATCTAGCTTTACAATAATTAACTATACAACTTTCATTTGAAAGTATAGCAGATCAGTCTTGATCCATCATTAATTGTAGCTATGACATCGGCTCTAATATCATGTTAAATAATTATTTATCTAAAAAATTAACAATTTTTAAAAAATGGTAAATAATAGGCAGCTACTGTAGCATGCTTATCCTAAAAGTAGCGTAAATTGTGTATTAATCATTTAATTAATATTATAACTCTCTCATTTATCTTAAATTTTTTTAAAATAGGTGATAATTTAACAGTTTTGTGTATGCTTGGATTAATAAGCAGCAAAATGGAGCTTAATTAATTTGCTTGTGTATGGTGCATGGCAGACACCCAACAAAGACCATAGGTGACAAGCTGAGTACTCAAACTTCTTGATTGATCAGCAGCTTAATTTGTACGTTCTCTTTTACAAGCCTGAATTATTAATGCATATTTTGAATTGACCAGATCTCAGTCAAGAGCAGAACAATTTTCAAGGAATGGATCTCTCTCCGATCCCCTTGTGATCACGGGTACGCGCGGGATGCAAATGGAGAAGCATATTTACGTACAGTGTACGGATACTTAAAAGAATAGAAAGAGGATATTGATCGATCATTTTTGGAGTTATCCATATAGGCTTGTTTGGTAAGAGAAAATAAATTTTTTTCTTTTTCTTTTTCTTTTCACTTATTTGAAAAATAATTAACTTCAAAGTTTTCTAACTTTATATCACATCAATAATTTTTTATTATTATTTAAATTAAAAAAATTTATTACAAAATATTTTTTTTTTTCGCTTTTTTATACAAATTCTTTATACTTTATATTACATCTATTACTTTTAACTCTCACTGCCAATTTACCTTCCCTTATCAAACAAGGCCAATATTAATTAATGCATGTTCATGATCTCCGCTTCATGAGGCGTGATATTCAGCCAATTAAATTATCTCTTGGAGACAATTAGAATATTCTATCAATGCACGCATGAATCTGACAGCTTGGGGTCAACCAGGAGGATTTGGCCTCTCTCTGCCGCAAATCATTCTTTGCCAATCAGAAATAACAGGATTAATATGTATAGCAAGCCGTAAAACAATATATTGGCCTAACTTTGCCATGAATTGATCTTCAAGCATGATATTTCTCATGCAAAAAGTAACTTCATTTTTGATAAAAAAAAAAAAAATGCATTTTTTTTTTAATCTATGCGGTTAATTTGGAGTCATTACAATTAGCTCATTGGGGTTTAAAAAGTGACAAAACAATTCAAGAGGCAAGAAAAAAAAAAAAAAAAAAAACAAATAGGTGCTTACTCGTTAAAAAAATTTGACAGAATCAGTTATGTGCTATATCGACACAAATCATATTGTAATACGTCGTCACTCATAATTAAAAATTAACAAAAACAAATATAAAAAATAAAAAATATATATATAAAGAAAAGAAAAAGAAACGAAAGGGGTACTGGCTTTGGCCAAATTACATGAGGGGTCGCCGGTCTGTTGTGGATCAACACGGTTTCTCAGGCTGCCGTGCATGTTGGAGTGCTATCTGTGTTGTCTGGTTTGCGTTGTTTTGCTTGGAGGGTGGTCTATAGTGTGGTTGCTCCAAGCTCCACCGGTTTCAGTGGATCTAATTTCTTTCATTATTATTATTATTATTTATGAATGAGTAACTTTCATTATCAACAAAGTATCTAATTACAAAAAAACCTTTACAAAGTTAAAGCAAAATACAACAACCCACCTAAAGAATTCAACTCGAGTAGGATAACGAGAAAATTAAATACAACAAAATCAAACTAAAATCCCATCTAAAGTACCCCAAATCTTGCGAAGGATAATAATTCCTTTAGTGGCCTTAAATTTACATTTAAAGAGATCGAATCCTAGTTCTAACATCCCATACAATCTATTTGAGCAATTGTTCTTCAGTTTTAGGATGATTAACATAACAGATTGCGTCACGGTTTCTCCAAAGGTTACAAAAAACAAAAGTAAACACCAACCGGCAAAGATAAAATTTCAACTTAGCACCCTAGCTTCCAATTTTGCATCTCCAAATCAACAATATCATCCCACCTTGTGGGCCGTTCATGACGTTACAAAGACCCATAGCATGCTTCCAAACTCGACTACTGAACCCACAAAAAAATAAATGATCTCTATCTTCAATGCTATACCGACAAAACACACATTTCACAAAACACAATGATCTTTCTTGGTCTTGGCTAGCTTTGAATATTCTATCAAGGCATGCATGCATGCATGAATCTGAGAGCTTGGGGTCAACCAGGAGGATTAGGCCTCTCGATCCATTAATGCAGCAACAGCTTTGGCCCATTCGCGCATCCTGGCTTTCGTCCATTGCCCATTTGCCTCAAATATTACATCACCACCACCCATTTTCTCATCCTCAACGCAAGAATTTTGCTCGGCTACCAGATGGAGTGGTGGCTGTTCCAAGCCAGTACTCTTCTCCCACTCTTCCAGCTTGATGCCGCTTTCTCTGTAATCCATGCCTGCCATTGCCAGAGCTTCTATAGACATTGTTTTTCTGATTGCCGCAAAAGATAAATGGCCGGCAACATTTATATATATATGTGGATTCTTGATCATCGATCTCATATACACGGGCATTGCATGCATCAAGTTTCATATATCGTTATACCCGTGATCTCTCTCTCTCTCTCTCTCTCTCTCTCTCTCTGTATTGCTATAGGGAAGAGAGAAAGACCTTGTGTCAGTGCATATGTCATGAAGCATATATATGATCGAATATCATACGAACACTCGTCAGCATCTTTGATCCTATGCTATTTATATCAATGTGAACATAATAATTATAAATGTATATGTCATGAATATATAATATCTGTAGGATTAATGAAAGCAATTTGAATGATGGGGAATAAGGATCAATATTTACTAGTCTATGGTCAACATCAGAAATTGGACCATCAAAGTCAAACATGAAGAAACTCGATCAAACATCAAAGGAGAATGTGATGCTTATAATTAAGTTGAGCACAGTTTCGTTTATGCTTCCATTAATTAACAAGCACCAAAACGGAGCTTTGCATGCATGTTTATGATGCTAGAGGGTCCAATAAGATCATAACTGACAAGCTGAGTCAATTACCTTCTAGGAGCAGTTTCGTCTCTTTAATTACATGCCGGAATCTAGGGCGGAACCAAGATTTTTGGTGTGGAAGACTGATTTTTTTTGTTTTGTTGGGGAGACTAATTTACACAAATACAAAAACATATAATAAAAGCATATGAGTCTTACATTTAATCTCATGGAATCACAAACAAACAATTGTATAAACTAGCAAAATAAACTAAACACGATCTATAAGGTCCAATAAAAACGGTACCTTATGGACTTTTTCTCCTAACAATTTCTTAAAATCCCAATTAACAATAATGTTATGAGTTGAGCCAAATAATGGTGTAATCATATATGATTAAACCATATAACTTGAGATGCCAAAACAAATATTGTGATCGAACTCAAATTCAATGACTGCAGAATAACCATTCAAAAAATTGATTATTGATTAGAAGAAATTGAGTTTCTGTTTAGAAGAAGCCAATTAAAATATGGAGGGAAACTAAACGAAAGGGGTATTTTAGGTTTTTTTTTTGTGATGGAAGATATATAGGTCAAAACTTAAAAAATAAAAAATAAAAAATGAAGGGGACACAAATATTACTTTGAGGGGACAAAAATATCATTTTGAAGTGACAAATTATTAAAATAGATATATTTCAGGATATTTTAAACATTTTGCAATGTCCCCCACCCCCAAGACGTTGGTCTGCCCCTGCCTGAATCCATGGCCCTAGAGTGGGACAGCATATGCAATTTTTGGCGTTGAATGAAACATTTAAAAAACTCTAACGATCAATTGTTACGTACAAAAGATGGAAAGATTAATTAGCTAATTAATTAATTCTTCCCCACCATCTAGTTCGACAAAAATATCTGCATGTGTTGAATTGACCAGATCAGTCACAGGGCATGCAGCCCAGTTAATGAGCAGATCGATCAGTTACGTACGTTCTACTAAAATTGTCATATTTTATGATTTAAATATCATATGAAGGCAATTTTGATGGCGTTAAAAAGCTTTTTCAAATGGCTATAAATTTATATTTATAAAACCTTTTCAAGTATAACATTTATTAAGTTAAAATGAGTCTGCCGGATGAAATTTGGTAGAAATTTCCAAGAGCCTAATTAGGTTGTTGAAGACTCGGTCGATTACCAATATTCGACTGAGGTGTTGCATTACATGTCTTTTTCAAACGAGACATCATCTCAATCGAACGAGGTGTTGTATCATATAAAAACTCGAGGTGGTGTTCAGTTGATGGCACAGTCGAACCTAGCTAGTTTGTTCTATCGAGGAGTTAGTCTTGTTCGAGCAAGATTGCAGCGAGGCTGATCATTTTTTTAGTAGGGTTAAGACTCTTTTCTCTATATAAACCTAATATGGACAGCCTAAGCCACAATTTATTTTGTATTTTCATGAGTTTTCGTGATTTATTTTTTCCTTCAATTCTTTGATTTATTTATTTATTTTTTTGAGAGTTGTGAAAATTGTATTTGTTTAATTTGCGACCCAACACACTCAAGCTACATCTTCACATGTGCTAGGCGTACTCAGAACCTTCTAATTGAAAATATATATAATATACAGAGATTTAAACCATAGAAAAACGATATTGAATTTCAGATCGTATAAATGGGATAATGATACAAATAGCAAGGTCATCTTGGTTATATATATGTTCACACTACTTTTGAATATTCTACCAAAGCATGCATGCACGAATCTTACTCATCATTCTTGGCCAATTGGAAGTAACAACAGAAAATATAGCAAACCGTAACACAATTGGCCACAACTTTGCTCTCAAAGTCAAGCCATCTTCTAACTCATTATATATATATATATAAAATAATTTTTTTTACCCAAAAAAAAAAAAAAAAAAAAAACCTTTCCATTACGGGGAAAACTCAACATGCATGTAGGGATCGACTTTATAAAAGATATGGCCCTTAAGCCCAAAGTGACAGCTTTTACCAATTATACTCTGTTTGTTTCGGCGTAAAATGATTTCGGTATTTTTCGGTGTTTGGTAGGAGCGAAAATAATAGTCAATCAAAAATGATTTTTGTTTGACCAAAAATGGTTAGTAAATTTCTAAAAATGATAAATCATATTTCGAAGACGCCGGACGCATTCAACCCCTTTTAAACGACACAGTCGACCTTCACGTTCAAGCAGTTGACCATCACCGAAATCTTGCCAGTACGAAAAATTCGCTAACATTCGATCAATGTCGCCGGAATCCGGTCAGCCGGAGATAGAATCCGGCGACTAAACTAGTCGTATTTCGGCCATCCGGCCGGAATCTAGCTAGAAAGGCCGGATCTGGCCAGAATATCTCGGTCGACCGGCCGGACGTATCTGGCTAGACAATCCTGGCCAAATCTTTGCCGACTAGCCGGGACCTAGCCAGAACGGCCGGATTCCGGCCAGTAGGCCAGAGCCCGGCGGTTCTGTGCCGGATTTCGGCAGTTTTGGCCGGAATCTAGTGACTTTTATTGGAATCAGGCCAACCCAAATTCCGACGAAACTGTCCAAATTCTTGCCTTTATCTCGGATTCTGGCTATAGTAGCTGGAATCCGGTAAAAGTAGCTGAAATCCTATCGGTCAGTGGCGAAATCTCGTTACCAGTGATTTTTATATTATTTTACATTAATATTTATATGTTTTGAATTAAAATTGGTTTTTATAGGTTAATATGATTGAATAAAAATATAAAGAATATTTGTGATTTTCTGTACGCGCCAAACACCAAAAAATGCTTTCGAAGAAAAATATTTTCTAGAAAAATGACTTTCCTGAAACCATTTTACGACAGAAATTATTTTACATCGAAACAAACGGAACATTAATTACAATATTCATTTTTCATTTCTTAGAGATTAGAATCCTCAATTAATCTAAAGGCACATTTGTTAGGATATAGGATTTTCTTTTGAGGTTCGATAGATTTTCTATATAAGAATTATGGGTGATTGTAATCAAATTCTACCTAATTTGTATTCTCTCCACTTATTTTTTTTTTTCTCCTATAAATAGAAATAATTTGTATCGTAAATCATCTAATTAGGTAATGAGAGCATATTGTAATCTTATCCAGCAATTCTTAGTGATAATTGTAGACCTCTAAGCATAAAAATCAAATTGATCGAAGTTTAATTTCTATTGAACTGTAAATGCATGCAGAGAGAGATCAAAGAGAGAGAAGCAGCATTGTTCTCGTGACCATGGTATGCATATATATTTCTTTTGAATCATTTTGAGCTTCTTCTCAAAATAAAATGATTACGAAAGATGCCGTGTCATGCTTTAGTGCTCTTATACATTGGTTATATATGATTACCGCCATGACATAATCTTGGTAGCTGACAATTACAGACGTTGTATTCTATGCTCACCTGATTATTTTATTTTTATTTTTTTTAAAAAAATACAATTACTTGAATATCCCCCTCAAACTTGATCTCAATTGTCAATGCCTTTCCAAGACTAACCAAAAAAAATAATGACTCTAATTTTTTTTCAATAAAAACAAAAATGTCTTTATAAATTCTTAAAAAAAAATAAAAAATAAAAACTATAAGTAAAAATAAAAGGAAAAAATAAAAATTTTCAAAAATAAATAAATAAACAACTTTTATTTTTTTTTTTAAAATAAAACAACGAAAAAGTAATTTTAGTTTTTCATAACATTATATTTGACCATTATCACCTTATTTAAATTTTTATTGGCCTATAAAAGTGATGCATCTAATATGTATATAAACTTGATGTTGACATTTTTTTTTTTTTGAATAATGCATAATATTTATACCATTAAATAATTCAATTTTAAATTCTGACCATTAAATTGAAAGAACCATGGTTCCCGTGCATCGATTTTTTAGAGATGCATTGTTGTATTAAGGGTCCGTTTGGGTTTGCGATTTCAAAGAGTGCGATTTTAAATCACGATTTTAAAATGTGCGATTTGAAAAAAGTGATTTTTAAAAATGCAGTTAAGCGTTTGGCAAAATCGCAAATTAGCCTTCAAAATTCTGCGTTTTCAAAAAAAACATCATCTTAATTACCTGCGATTTGCAAAAGCAAATTTTTTGCGTTTTCAAATCGTAATTTTTAAAAACGCAATTTCCAAACGATTTATGCTCTGCGATTTGGTTTAAAATCGCACTTATTGTCTACGAAATCACAATCCCAAACGCACCCTAAATGCTAGAAGACAGATACTAAAACGTCTTCCCGTTGAACAGTTTCTGGAGGGAATCTTTATATATATACTCTTAGAATGCATTCACTATTCTTTCTTTCTTCATTTTATTTATTTATTTTAGTGGACAAGGCTTTTTTTTTGGGGGGGGGGGGGGGGGGGGGGGGGGTTGGGGGTTGGGGGGAGTAAAGCTAGTGGAGAAGCTAGGCATTCGATCACTCTCATAATTAAAAAAAAAAAAAAAAAAAAAAGTCCTTTCTCGACGACAAAACCATTAATCTTAAACGAAACAAAAGGAAAGCTGAAAGAAAGAAGAAAGATAATCCATCTTTATTGGCTGTCGTGAAGTTGAGAGGAGTCCGGATCTTATTTGTGATCAAGGCAATCTCCTTCTCACATGTTCTACTATACATTAATCTTCCAACTTCGAATTGAAGCATGAGAAGTTTGAGAACCCAATGCCCCCCCCCCCACCCCCCGGTTAGGCCACCACGCTTCTCGTACTTGAGGATTTTTTTTTATTTTTAGGTAAGAAATAATTGATGTGATAATTCTACTCCAAATTAAATTGAACCCCCCCGTTAGGCCACCACGCTTCTCGTATTTGAGGATTTTTTTTTTTTAGGTAAAAAATAATTGATGTGATAATTCTACTCCAAATTAAATTGAAGTAGTAGTTTTCATACGGATTCAATAAGGACACTTTAAATAATCTGATCAACTAAGTTGAACGAGAATAGGACTCCTTGAATAAATTAAACTCCAGACACTCTTAGTTTAAGTGAAAATAGTAAACCTAATTTAGATTTGACTCCGGTAATCGTCAGAACTTGAAAAATATCAAAGAACGTGTTGTTCATACAATATTAGAAACTGTCAAAATTTTATGTTGTAATGAGTTTTTTTTATTTAAATAATAATAAAAAATTGTTAATGTAATATAAAAATTTAAAAAAGTTAAAATATTTTGAGATTGATGTATATATAGAATTGAGAATAAGGAGAGAAAAAAAGAAAAAGAAAAAAAGAAGAAGGGTTGGGAGATGGGCCAATATCCATTGTTCTTGAATACATGACAGACACATCTTTTCATTACCCCACAAATCTTCAATTCCCAATTCAGCATTTAATCAAATGGATTTAGTTAAGTCCAATCATTTTTTTTTCTCATATTTCTGTTCCAATAAAAGTAGAGTAGGATTAGCCTCTCTCTTGCTTCTCAATTGTGATTTCAGATATAAAGGTATGTAGATTAGATATGCCTCCCAGAAAAAGACTTGGCGCACGTGTCCAATTATTTTCTTCCCCAAGAAAATATCTGAAACAGTGCTGCGTGGTGGTGGGCGTTTGGTTGGTGGAAATTTGAAAGAAAGGATAAAAGCAACTTTAACCCCACAATTCGCGTACTCGATCGGCTCAACTGCTCAAAAAGTTTTCACTGTTTCTGTAAAAGTTGTGAAAACTAGATCGACTTTTAGCGCATGGGCATTAAAGTTGAAGAGGAGAAGCTGCTCTTGACATAGATGGTGGCAAAGTACTCGATGTCAATAACCCCAACTCGATGGCGATCTGCTTGTCCCCTCCTCCTGTATGTGATTCGTACAGAATGCTTTCCTTGTAATCAATCATCTTTATATATATATATATATATATATATATATATATAACTATGTTTATGGTGTGCTAGAAGCATCCTGCATAACCTAGCTCAACATGTGTCCACTTGAGTTTATATATATATAACTATGTTTATGGTGTGCTAGAAGCATACTGAATAACCTAGCTCAACATGTGTCCACTTGAGTTGAAGAATTAGTTGATAAGACATCAAATTCTAAGCTAATGGAACTTGCATCGGAGAGAAAAACAAGCACATTAGACTGGTTGGATATGCCGACGGGAGAATACTTTTATGAAGTGTTTTTTGCGTGATGATCACTTCAGTAGAATTGAGTAAAAGAATAATCGATTTGATTTCATGAACCTTACTGTTAGGTGATTGCTCTCCCATGCTCAAAGAATATCGAGGCATTAGGGTACACGTGACCCAATTATGACATTCTATAGACATTTTCCTAGGACTTGTACACTTGTTGTCTAGGGTCTAATTGAGCCTGACTTGCTTGTAATGTTGCTTGTGAGATGGGCCTTATTAGGTCTTCTAGGCCTGAGCGTCCATTTCGTAAAAGATTATTCTTGAATACACCATTGGTTTAATTAAACACTGCGGTGGATCTTCCTTCTCCCTCCCCCTTTGTCCTTTGTATTGCTTAGGGCACCTTTCAAATCTTATTGCTCAAAATTTGCATAAGGATTAGAATCGGGGCTTCAGAGAAGAGAACCTACAGGAGTGGTTTCAGAATAGGGACATTTCTTCCGGTGTAATAGTTAAGGTTAGGAGAAATGCTATATAGTGTTAAAGTATTCACCTTCCCTCCACCAAATTTGACGTGGCGCAATCCTTCGACCAAATAATCAATTTTCGTCCATTGCTATGAGAAGACTACCCCCACATCAGATTTGATAGATAAAAAATGGATGGTTTGGAAGCCTATAACATTTCTTGTAAGGTTAGCATCAGCTGCTGAGGATAAGGAGGTTTTGGTTTCCATTTAGACTATCGACATTTACCTCCAGTACACTAACTGTTAGAAACATAAGGTTATAAGAAGAAAAATCAAAACAAAACACTGAAATTGTTAGAAAAATATTATGTAAGAAATAACAAAAATCTGAATTAAAAAGATAGCTTTGAGGCACAATGAATTGCTATCTTCAAGATGATATTTGCCCTCACTCAGAATGAGTTTACTAATAGATTGCTAGCAAATTATCTTCAAGATACAACAAAGCTTATAAATTTAAAAGATAGCAATTCTCGATAAGTTGAGAATTGCTGCACTAACTTTTATGTCAATCCTAGTACTAGTCTCTCCAGCATCCATGCCAACACTGCGGGGGATGTTCATAGCCCAGCAATAGCATGTTTTCCACAACACCCAAACAGGGTCTTAGGAAACAGAGGACCTTGATTCAACCCAAATCCAATTTTCCAATCTTCTTCAATCTCATTCAACTACTGTAACATGCACGCATGACCAAGAAAGTTTGTCCTGTACTTAAGCAAAACTGAAATTGCTAGGTCATAAATTGAATCTTTAAGCAGCTTTTGATCTTTACTCACAGATGGTGGCCATTTCTAATAAGCCTCCCAAATAAACACTGTTCAACATCCAGCAGCCAAAATGGTCTCGAGAAAACAGGGGGATTAAAAACAATCATATGATCAGAACTCACCTAATTATCCAAAAACATGAACTTAATTGCAACTCAAAATGGGAGAAGAATTTATTAGAAGTCACAACAACAGAGACAAAGTCAGTAAATATCTTCACAAAATCTACACAGCACCAAGGCATAGAAAATATTAAAATAATAATAATAATACCTATTGTCTCCCAATATCAAAAACCATCAAATCCAATCGGCGAACCCAACACATCCTGAAAACCATAGCTCTCGATCGAACCAAACCCATCGAATATCCCATCGAAGAATCCGTTATCCGAAGAACTCGCAGCCGCTAACTCAGCCTCATTCGCCACTCCCACATCCTCGTCCTCGTCCTCCACCTCCATCGCCGCCGGTGCCGGAGGCTCCGTGGGCCTCTCGTCCTCGTCCCAGACCGCCGGCATGTGGCCCTCAAATAACGCCATGTGTCCAAATAGCTTGTCCTTGCGCGAGAAGCTGGTGCCGCACGTGCACCGCCACCTGGCCTCCCCGCAGTGCTTCAGGTGGTTCTTCAGGTCCGCCACCACTGAGAAGCTCTTCTTGTTGCACCGATTGCACGAGTACATCTTCGGGCAGTGGCTCCGCTTGAAGTGGTTCTTCACGCAGACCACCGACTTCAACGCCCTGAACTTCTTGTGTTGCCTGTTCCTGTTACACCCATCGTACGGGCACGAGAACTTGGTTTTCCGGCTCGCCTCGCCGCACATCCGGTCCGGCTTGGCCAAGGCCTCGGGGGTCTTGTACTGATTCCCGTGCGCCCTCATGTGCATCCTCAGATTCGCGTCGCGCTTGAACCCTTTCCCACATATGTCACAGAAGTGAATGTGCTCGGCCAGTAATTCCACCGCGTCGAGCTCCACGATCTCCGAATCGTCCAACTCGGAGACCGAATTCTCGGTTTTCAATTCCTCGTCCAGAGACTCGACCTTCAACGAACCCGAGGAATCCGCCAAGATTCTCGGATGGGCCGTTGGGATGGGTGGTGTGGATTCGGTGCGTTGCGTGCAGGCGAGGAGGGCGGCGCCGTTGACGATGATCTGTTGAATGGCGGAGACGATCTCTGACGAGACCACGTCCATCTGATCCTGGCTCACCAGCTGGTTGCGGTTGACCGAGTCCGATAGGAAGCGCTGCAGGTAATCCATCCTATTTCGTACCGCGGAGAGGTTCAGGAGCGGGACGCGTGGGTCCGAGACCCCGACCTGAGCCTGGCCGGGGTTGGACTCCAGTCCGGAGGAATATTCCGCCGGAATCTGAACAGATTCGCCGGTATTGAACATCTTTTCCGCGATTTGTATTAAGGGAAGCGAAAATGAGAGATTTAAGAGAGAGGGTTACAGTGTGGTAGACTGGATATAAATCAACTTGCGCCTATTGACTTTATTAGACTTTGAAAATTAATACCGGAAGATAAAAGAAAAAGTTAGATTTACAATATCAATACAATATCAGCATAACAACTCCTTACACGAGGGTAGGTCTCACACACTGAGACTCACCTTCATGTGAGAAGTTGTTGTGCAGTCGTTATGATGGTGTAATGCAAGAATCAAATTTCAGAAGATAAATGCTAAAGCGTCTACCAGCTGTGTATTTCTCGGGGGAAAATGTTAAATTTACAACACCAACACAACAACCACACAACAACCCCTCACATGAAGGTGAACCCCACACACTGGGGCCCACCCTCATGTGAGGGGTTGTTGTGTGGTTGTTGTGATGGTGTTGTGTATGAATCAAATCCCTTTCTCGGGTCCTTCCCAATGAGGTGGCATTTAATTTTTTTTATTTTTTTTAGCCCTTTTGAGATTAAAAGAGCACCCGTGTGTGACACATGGGGCCACGTGGGGGCTCCGAGATGAGCTAATCCTGACCGTTCAAATCGGTGGGATGGATCTACGTCACGCAGCGGCTGTGGCCCATGATAGGGAAATGCATCGACGGCCATTTGTTCATAATGAAATCGTGGGTCCTACTTAATCCTACTTTTGTATTGCTCCAATAGGAAAAGTGAAATGAAGATTTCCGGTGTACCAATTTATTTATCGAGCATGATTTTATTGTTGCATTAATGTAAATAATATTACGCCATTTTAAAATATTTACTACATGATAATATATACATCATTGTATTTCTAAACTTAATCTAAACAACAAAATAAATTTTCTTAATTTAAGAGAATTTATTATTATTATATTGCGAGAATTTATTATTATTATATTGCTAAAAATCAAAAAGTAAACCCAAAAAACATTATCAAAACAACGGCCAAAATTTTCTTCATCTTACCCTTTGGGGCTATCTTAGAGTTGTTATATGGTTTTTATATTATTGATCAAGTTTCAAATATTTTGACTAATTTAATGTTTGAATGAAAAATAGTTAAAGTGATTGCAGTTTTTATGCGTTAAGATAATATTATCTTTGATAATTAATAGTATATATAGATTTTTTATTATTATAAAAAGCATGTAAGACTGAAAAATTGCACTTATACGAAGATCAGTGGAAACAAACAAAGACGCAGTCTACAGCGTGCGTTCTGTGAGCCGTGAAATTAGAGATAGCAACCAATCATCACACGACAGCTCATCAAAGTTCAACCAATAGTGGATCTTCTCTATATTATATCGAGGTCGGTGGAAATAGTGGACCCGACTTTTTCTTGACGTTTTGTTATTGCATAAACAAAAGCAAGTATTTTATTTTATTTTTATTTATTATTATTATTTTCAGCAGATCGATGCCGGCTGCTTCCACGATGGTTCTGCTGTATGCTATAAAGAGAGTTTTACTTTATGAGTGGCAAATTTTCTTTTCTTTTTTAAGAATTATAAAATTAATCAATTTAATTAAACAAATCAATTTTCTCTATTTTAATAAGTTAATTTCGAGTTGAGTTTATATTAAATTTGTGAGTCAGCTTCAAAATTTGTAAGTCTTAAATTAATTGTGTATCGTGTAGGGTTCAAATTGTACGAAGATATATATGAATATAAAATTATATAACTTAATCTTAATTTAATTTATTTAATTAAACGTTTAAAAAATACCAGACCTAATTTTTTGATTGAAGTCTTCTAGAAGGTTTTCCAAATTACAAAGATTTAGAAGATTAGAACTTTTTCACTTTTTTATAAAACAATTCCAAACTTTTTTATACACTTATTGTAATTTTAGCATTACCCACTTTTTTATATTTTACATTACATCAACCACTTTTCATTATTATTAAAAAAATTTATATATTTTAGAATTACAATCATTTGCCAATTATCGGTGTTGTTGAGTAATATTTTATATAATCTCCTGCTAGAAAAGAATATTCATATCAATAAAGGTGCTTTTACAAGTCTCTTGCGCATATTGAAGTGACAACCCACCACATAGTAAGTGTTTTTGTATAATAAAGTCATTGACATCATGAATAAAAAAAAAAAAAAAAAAAAAAAAAAAAAAAAAAAAAAGAAGTCTCTGGCTACGAAAGTCACTAACAATTAAGCATGATTAGACATAATATTACAAGCATAATTTTTATTTTTATCAATTGAGTATTATTAATAATTATCACACTTTTTAAAACTTATTTATCCTCATAGTTAACAATTAAGCATGATTAGACATAATATTACAAGCATAAATTTTTATCTTTAACAATTGGGAATAATTAATAATTATCAAAGAAAAAGATATTTGCCGCCTTAATAATAAAAATAAAAACGAATCTGGTCAATTATATAATACTGAGAGGAAGAGCTTGATCACCTTATTGATAAGCTAAAAAAGAAAAAGAAAACCAAGAATACATTTGCCCCCTTGACTACGACGATAGATAATTTTTAAAAAGTGTGATAATTATTAATAATACCCAATTGATAAAAATAAAAATTTATGCTTGTAATAGTATGTCTAATCATGCTTAAATATTGTTGACTATGAGGATAAATAAGTTTTAAAAAGTGTGGGCATAAAATCATTAATTTGTTTTTACATGGTTTCCAATGGTGATAAGTTAATTAGTAGCATGAAATATCTACGAATTGCAGCCTTTCGCTATTTTTTTTTTTAATTGCTTTGTTTACAATTTTTTTTTAGGCGAAATGGGTAGGAAGGGCGATTAACTGTAGCTACATTATTTGAGCGTAACACCATAATAGCACTTACCCGTTAAGAACCAATGACATGAGGGGCCTGTATAATGAAAAATCACAAGCATTTTTTCTAATATATACAATAATGTTTTTTAAAATTATTTTTTTAAGAAAATGAAAAAAGTGAAAAAAGTAGCTGCAGGCTTCCAGTTCCCCATGGGTTGGGGTGGCCCGGAGGCCACTCTTAAATCAGTCTAGGGGTGGTGCGTGGCCACCCTTTTCATTTTCTTTTCCTTTTTTTTTTTCATTTTCTTAAATAATTTTTAAGTTATATATATATATATATATATATTCATTTATCCCTAACTTAAATTTGTAGTAAACAGGAACTGCATTATTCTGAAAGGGAAAGATTGATCCAAAAGCATGCATCTCAGCAATCTTTTCTCAGCAGATATGGACGAAAATCTTCTTTGGAGTAGCTGTCACCCACCATTTTCTTTCCTAGATGCGTCATGCATGCAATCACTACCTTGTCTCTTGTATTATTTTCCTTCTGGACAACCCCGACAATGATGACTATTCAATTATATATCACTAGCTACTCTATATATATATATATATTTATTTATTTATTAATCAAAACAATAATACCCTATTCCTATTTTCTTAATTATGCATATCTGACTTGTCATAGTACTTTCATATCATATATATCTGACCACGTGCCAAAAAAAAAAAAAATAATAATGCTGCAAAATGAATTTAAATAAATACAAATGAATATCTTTATGCTCAATTATAGAAAAAACAATTATAAACTAGTCACATTAATGTAAAGAAGAGTCAATTTTGTCGAAGTTGGTACCTCTAAAATTAATGTTTCCTTCCTTTACACGAACATGTGCCAAGAACAAAACAAAACAAGCATACAAAGAAAATTTTTAAGGGTGTATTGGAAATTGAGATTTCGTAGATAAAAAGTGCGATTTTAAACCAAATCACAAAAAATGAACCGTTTAAAAATTACGATTTGAAAACGTAAAAAACAATTTTTTCAAATCGCAGGTAAATTAGTAATTTTTTAAAAACACAAAATTTTAAATGCTAACTTGCGATTTTAAAGGTTAAACTGCAGTTTTGTCAAACACTTAATTTTGTTTTTAAAAATTACTTTTTCAAATAACACATTTTAAAATCGCTCTTTTGAAATTGTTAACCTATACCGACCTAAGTTGGTGGTGCAGACTGTGCAGTAGTGATTACTTTGCCTGAAATATCTTTGGTTTTTTTCTTCTTCTTTTTTAGTGATTTTTCTTCTTTTTTTTTTTTTTTTTTTATTTTCTTTATATGCTAATTTTTATTTTTTTTTAGAAAAAAAAAAAAAAAAAAAAAACCTCATGTAATTTATTAAACTATCTAGATTTAATTCCAAGTTCTTTCTCATAAAAAAGTTTGAAACTAAATCTAGATCATTGAAAAAACTACAAAGATTTATTGTAATTTTTTATTTTGCTAAATGTGATTTTTTTTTTTTTTTTTACTTGATCTAATCTGTAGAAATTGATATTTAACGAACTTTTTATTTAAAATAGAATGAAATGACCAATCTAATAAAAAAATTATTAGTATAAATCCTTATTTGAGAAAGAGCCAAAAAAACTCAAAGCAGTTTTCGTCAAGGAGCGTGTGCTGAATGACGTGTCTGACCACGCTTGCTCGTCTTTGAGCCAGTCAAAGGTGGTCCGGCTTTCCAGCTCATGAAAAATGTTTTCATATTTATTAAATTAATAAGGCAAAGTGGTGCCCCCTCATTTGTCTAAAAGTCGGATTATTTTATAGTTTATATTCTCCTAGCTCTTAAAGGAAGAATTTTTTATTGTATTTATTTTTAATACTGGTCTTAAAGGAAGAAGTTGATTTTTCTTTGATATGATACAACAAATTTCAACAACTTAGCTGTCACGTTCACTAATTTTCCGTTGCGAGCATGCTCCTATGTCTTAAATCATTCCACTCCCAGCAAATTAATTGGTTGAATCTTAAATTTTGGTCTCGGGATGCGTCTAATACACGGTCTATCAACCGACCAATCCGAGAACCTCTAAACAATTTCACACTGAATTTCTTTTTAATTCACGTCAATAACCATTCTCAAGATTTTCGGCATAATGCAAAACGCATGAGAGGGGCCGGTCGTGGTGTGTAGAGAATATTTGTGCAGATAAATCTCTAATGAAGGTGTAATACATAGCAGGCAGTTATGGCAAAATCGGTTATAAAGAGCGGCAGACATTGAGTAAAATGAGACTTTCGTCTCCTTCCTTTCAACCATATCTTAATTTTCCTACGATTATTCCATTTCATAATGACTTAAGCATTGGAGCCAACTCCAGCCCCTCGCTTCAGCAAGCTCTTTTACTAGTTTCTTATCTCCTCGCAAGCACTTCTAATCATTACCTCCGCATGCGGTCAATTATTCTAATAGTCCATATAATATTTATTACGACATTTACTAAAATATAGATTGCTACGCGACAATCCAAATGCCAGTTACTATACTTACAAACTGATGTGACACTAGGGTGGGCAATTCGGGTTCACGGGTCGGGTTCGTGTCAACCCGACCGACCCGATTACATAAACCGGTCTGACACGAACCCGACCCGATGATTATTAATCGGGTTGTGACACGCGACCCGATTAATAATCGTGTAACCCGTTAACCCGACATCAATTTCATAGTATGGTTGCTGTTTTTGACCTTTTCACTTTTCAGTTTTGCTTTTTACCTTCAAGAATCGAACCGAAACAGAGGATCTTAAACGCATTGAAGAAAGAAAGCCCAGAGAGAAATAGAGACGTACTTGCAGGCTGCGGAAGTATTTTGATTTGTGATTGTAGGCTTTGTACTTTGTAGCGATCGTAAGTTTCGCAACTCTCTCAGTCTCTCTGAGTCTCAAAAGCTTTTTTGATTTTTGCTTTTTGGTTCTGGCATTTCGTGTTCCGCCGTTCCGGTACTTTCTACTTTCTAGTTCTTTCTTCTTCTTTAATTTTTTTTTTTTTTTTTTTTTATATAACATAACCGGGTCATAATCGGGTTGACCCGAGAATGACCCGAACCCGATTATACTGAACCCAAACCCTATTTTCCCGTGTCGTGTTTGCGGGTCGTGTCAAAAATTGACAACCCTATGTGACACTCTACTTAATACTTTTCACATCAATCATTGAAAAATGGGCTGCCAGTCTATCACCTGGCAATTCACGTGACCTTTATTTTAATAAAATATGAATTATTACATATATTTGTAAAAGTATTATACTAAAAGTTGTAGTACCTCAAACATTTTGCAAGGTTTTAGTCTCCATTGGAACTAGCTAGGATTGATGAATTGAGCTCGACAACAAAAAAAGAAATAAAAAAAATAAAAAAGTTTTTTTTTTTTTTTTTTTGGATTTTGGGTGTGGAGGGCATGAAAGGAAGAACATTCTTAATGATATGCCAAAAAGAAAATTAACTTCAGACTCAAATTGAAGGGAACTTAATAGCGTAATTAACTAATAATTAACTTATCACCATCGGAAACCATGTAAAAACAATCATCAATCATGGAATCTTCCTCCTTAATTATTCAAATGTATGAATAGCCACAATCCCAACTCGATTTCACTTAGGGTTGGCAATTTTTGCCATGACCCGCAAACCCGACACAAATACAACACGAAAAAATTGAGTTTGAGTTTAGCATTATCGGGTTTGGGTCATAATCGGGTCAACCCAATTATGACACGGTTACTTTAAAAAAAAAAAAAAATTATAGAAAGTGAACTAGTGAAACTGTGAACAGAGAAGTTGAACCCTAGCCGCATACCTGCAGGTCTCGCACACCCTTCTGCCCTTCATCAGTTTCAGTCTCTCATTTCTGCAGCTCTACCTTCAGGAGGTTTTAGCCAAAAAGCTTCACAACTCACTACCCAGTGTTACATTTTCATCAATCACTCAAAAGCCACTCTAAACATCTTCCGCCACAGTAAAATGGGCACTGCCAGTGAGGCCAGGGCCGGCTCAATGTATTTTGGGGCCTTAAGCGAAACTTCAAAATGGAGCCTTAAAAAAAAATTTAAGTAAAAAAAAAAAAAATAATATTATTATTATATTAATTAAACACTAAGATTTCACGACTTTTAAGTTTAGCGCTAAGATTTTTCAAGTCATTAGTTCATTCATTATCTAGTTGCAATCTATTAGGTTTTGAATTAAACAACTTGTAAACAAAAACAAAATATTCCATCTAAATCTTTTGAATAGACTAATCATTTTCTATTAAGTTTCTATTTGATAAGTTACTATGGGCTTATTATATTGGAGCCTTATTAAATTAAGTCCTTTTTTAAATTACTTATTTAGAGGCCTTAAGTTTTATGAATTTTTTTTTGGACCTTACTAAAAAAAATTTGGGCCTTCAATTAAAAAAAAATAATTGGGCCTAGAATTTTTTTTGGCCTTATCAAATCGGGGGCCCTAGGCGAGTGCCTAACTCGCCTAGGCTTTGAGCCGGCCCTGAGTGAGGCAGAGCGTGCCTTGGAAATGGAAGCGATGCGCAAGGAGGACTCATCTTGGCACCCTTGCCAGGTCTCTTTTCGGTGAGGCCTCCACTGCTCACTATGTTTTCCCTTACAATTTGGGAGTCGGATAATAGTAAACACAAAATTCAATATCCAACGCATTGTTTTATGTTGCTTTTTCTTTTCGTTGCGATCGCGGGATTCTTTTTGAAAACTGATCGCTTAGGTTTTTTTTTAAAAAAAGGGTCGTGTCGGGTTATGGGTTACCTGATTATTAATTGTGTTTATCGGGTTGTGTTCGGATTACTAGATTATTAATCGGGTCATGTTCCGGTCACGGGTTCCAACCCAATAAATAATCAGGTCGGATTCGTGTCGAACTCGTTTGCGTAATCGGGTCGATCGGGTTGACACGAACCCGACCCGTGAACCTGAATTGCCAAGCCTAATTTCACCCTTAATTCTGATTTAATCTTTGCATTAAATCATTAACAACAGTTTTTCTTAAACTTTTCATCAATTTAGGAAACTAAACACTTTTTGCTTTCCTATTTAAATGCACTCCACAACAGATTCCCTTATTATTTCCCTAAATCATTTAAATATTCTTTAAATTAAATGATAGTGGAAAAAGGAGAAGAAAGATGAATCATTTAAATATTGTTTTAAATAAATGATTGAAGAAAGAAAAAGTTTTTTATATTAAAATAATGTTAAAGGAACCACTTTTTGTTGTTATCATGCACAATAATGATTAATAATATGAAATCGAAAAAGAGAGAGAACAAGAGAAAATCTAGACACATATTTACGTGGTTCAACAATATGCCTATATTCACAGGAGTGCGACTATATTTCAATAATAATGGTTTAAGGTTATAGCATAACATACCACCAACTGGGCACTATATTGGTACTCTCGTATTATTTTCTATGTCCAAAAGAATATGAGTCACTTGTTCCAAGACTTTTTGTAACGACTTAAGGAAAAGCGTTAGTCACATCTGTGCTTTCACTCCAAAACGACTTGTCAATTTGGAGCTTTCTCTAGAATCACTTATAAAACCCAGTTTCACCTAGTAACTAGGGAATGTGGGACTTGACACTCATCTATCTCTTATAAATCACTCACTCTATGTGAGCTATTCATCTCTTCCCAATATGGGATCGAGGTATTACACTTTTGCTTCCCTAGATCTAGGGTACAGCTAGGCTTGGCAATTCGAGTTAGCGGGTCGGGTTCGTGTCGACCCGGTTGACCAGATTACATATATGGGTCCAACACAAACCCAACCCGATTATTAATCGGGTTTAAACATACGACCCGCCCGTTCTGAACTTTTGGAGTTCTAGTGGATCTTGTTTCTTGTGGTCATGACCCCAGACCCATCACCCACAGCTTGTAAGGCTCTGTAAGAGATGCAATTGGGTCATCTGGTCCTTGGAGTCTTGCAGATTGTCTGGGTAGGAACACTGACAGCAAATAATCTCTCACACCGGTGAAGGCGCAGGTGGTCGTCAAGGACCGAGAGAGGGATACCCAATTGGCAGGCTTGCTCCTTGGTGCGTTTCGAGGTGGGAATTCCGACGATGTTGGATAGCTGACCGGACTAGAGGAGGTAGCCGAACTTGGCGACGACAAAGGTGGTGGTGGATCCGATGCCGAGGCCGAGGACCATGCCGGGCTTGAAGTAGTCCACGGCCTTGTCGGCGGCGAGCTT
Source organism: Alnus glutinosa (assembly GCF_958979055.1). Taxonomy (NCBI): domain Eukaryota; kingdom Viridiplantae; phylum Streptophyta; class Magnoliopsida; order Fagales; family Betulaceae; genus Alnus; species Alnus glutinosa. The sequence continues at coordinate 20,822,834 of NC_084899.1, read as the reverse complement.
CTTGAGGTCGTCTTGCGTGAGGATTGGAGCGGAGAGGGCTTTGATGGAGATGGGTTTACGGGACTAGGTGCTTAGGTGAAGGGGTTTTGGGTTGCATGGGCTAAGAGGGCTAGAGGTTTGGTGGGGCAGGGAGGAGAAGTTGGAGAACGACTGGGAGAGGGATAAGGAGGAGGCCATTTCTGGGTGGAGATGAGAAACAAGAGAAGCATGGTGGAGATTGTGGTTTTGAGATGGGTCTGTAGATGCGGTGATGAAAACACTGAAAAGGGCCAAAAGGCGTGCGGTTTGAGTAGGGTTCTTCACTGAATGTCTAAAATCTGATCTGAATCACTAATTTTTTTTTTCTTTTTTAAAGGATTTGTGTCATAATCATGTTTCGCGGGTCAACCCGCCGGTTGACCAGCGAAACACGATTATAAACAAGTAATAATCGGGTTGACCTGAATATGACCCGAACCCGATAATACTAAACCTAAACCCGATTTTTTTTCATGTTGTGTTCGCGCCGGGTTCACGGGTCGTGTCAAAAATTGCCAACCCTAGGTACGACTTTTGGTTCCCCTTGGTATTTCCTTTATTTAGGAAACAAGAAGAAAATCTGATTCAATGGGTTTTTTAGAAATTTTCTCTACATCTACTGAAGGGAATAAAATTTAAGAAAGCTGCTACTAGTACTGTTATTAGTTCCCATATTAGTCTTCAATTTACATCTTTGTTTATTTTTCCCTCTTTATAAGATTTCCGTGCCTTTTTCAAAATATATTTTGCTTTTCTTTCTAGTTTTTCGCCTATCTTGTTGAACCTACCTACAGAAGAGGCAGCTCTTCTGTGCAATCTTCCTTGGCTTCCTCAACTTCAGCTACAGTACCTCTTCATTTGTAAGATTTAGAACACCATTTATATATTTTTCTTGCTACAATTATATTATATAGGGGTCGCGATGCAAATATGGCCTTCAGACAAAGGATAGATTCTAAACTCTATCTTCTTCTAAACAACTAAAGTTGTGATATATGCATCTATAAATCCTTCTAAGAAGTCTTTATGTTCCTATCTGCTAGACACTAGTGTCCAAATTAAAGTGTTTTTCTTGTAGTATATAATATTGGTTTTAAACTTCTGGGTCAGAGACAAAAATAGAAAAGGAGGAAGGAAGAACAGATTTTTTATGCTTTTTACTTTTAATTTTTGAGTATATTGTGGTGTAATTTGCATATGTGTTTCAATAAACCAATTTCAATTATGTTTTTCTTAAGTTTGTTTCTGACAGACAAACTGCTTTGCTAGTTCATGTTTCCTGTTTGTGCTAGATAGATCGATGAAAGAAACGGGACTACTTTTACAGATTCTTAATTAGTTTGAAAAACAAGAAGATAATAAGATGAACTATCTTCATGTTGAGCCAAATTTTCTAGGTAAAATCAGTCTAATATATATCAAAGGAATGCTTTGCAGGCCATGTTGAGAGAAAAAAGTACTTGTTGGTATGACATTTCCGCTTTAATTAACAAACATTTGTCCAAATGCATTTTCCTTCTCTAATATTACAACTAGAAATCAAAATTTAGGTATAAGTCAAATGGATTTTTCCCCTTTAGTTAAACCAATATATAACAAGGTCTCTCAAAAATTTTGGTGGATGAACTACCAATAATATTCATAAAATTCTCTCAAATTTATTTATTCTTCGGAAAATTGTCCCACAAAAGTGATCTTAATTGGGTACGTAAACCAAGCCCAATGAGCTTGCTTTAAGCCATATGTGACTTTGTGTAACTTGCACACGTGATCTGAAGATCGAGGGTGAGTGAATCCTGAGAGTTGATTCATATAAACTTTCTCGAATAGAATGCCATGTAAGAAAGCATTATGGATGTCAATTTGTTAGATGAGCCAATTTTTAGATACTGCATAGAGAGTACAACCCGAATTGTAGTGGGCTTGATTGCTTATTGTCTGAATGTTTCATCATAATCGAGCCTAACTTGCTTATTATAACCCTAGACCACAAGTTGATTAGGCCCTTGGGCCAGGCCGACAAGCTTCTCCTTGGCCTGCTGGCCCTAATATCATCGATAGGCTGGTTGGCCTCATGGGCCCTTTGGTAATCAGGCCCACCACATGAATTTAGTAATATGTCTTAATATATTATATTATATTAGTCTCTCTAAAATAACTATTGAAAATGCATGTTAATATGTGCAACAATTTGCATAGCTTAAACACTCCTGCAACTGCAACGAATTACCAAGAGGCCGACTAGCTCCCTTGTCCAAGTAGCTAGGGTCGATACCCTGTTGTGCAAGGTTTCTGCCAAAATCATACATCTCTGGGTGCACAGATGAATTTCTTAGCTCTCGGATCAAATCTTCTCTTCAATAAATATAAAGATAAAGATAATTAAAGACATTTCAAAGATGCATCATGAGAGAAGTGGAGCTTTAATTTTAAGTGTCTTTTTTTTTTTTTCTATAATAGCTTTAGAATTGATTTTGGAAAAAGAAAAGAAAAGGTTAACATCACAAGTTTCAGGTTTTTCTCCACAATAAAGTAAAGAAAGTGTGCCTAGAATAAAAATAAATAAATAGATTTTTCTAAAAAAAAAAGTGACAAAAGTGAGAGTAGCATCTTCCACGCATGGTTATCAAAGTTCATGATGTGGACCAATTAAGCAACAAAGGTCAACAAATTAAGGCCCATCCAAATATTGGATTCCTGGATGGCTGTATTATCCCATAAGTTTAATTATATAATAACAAAAAATCTTATTAACTAAACTAGCAGACATTCAACTTTATCCAACAATATTAAAAAATAAATAATTTGACTATTAAAAGATGAACTATAATTAAAAGAATGAAAAAGTAGATAAATTCGATCAAGAGAAATTTAAGAAGATATAAAACAACAATTACCCATACATAGTTTGGGTCATTGCGCTACATCTACGAGACTACGGAATAATTGTCCATTTAGAGAACTTGAATATTGTTGATGTGACATTGTCAATCAACCTTTAAATCAATTCTTATTTTAAAAGAAAAAAAAAATATTTGAAGAACGATTGACAGTACCACATCAATTAATAAAGTGAAATAAAAGTGTGGTGTATATATATATATAACAATTTTTTTTATCGATTATTTTCCCTCTTTAATCTCTTGCACATGTACTTATAAGGTAATATATAATAAGTATTTTATTGGTAGAGGAAAGCTTGGAATCAATTCTTTGATTTTTCCACTTGAAAATAATAGAAGATAATTGAGTAAATTTGATTCACTTTTACTGAATGAATGGATACAAAGGACGTACGGTATTATATATATACAAGTGCCTATTCGTGGAAGGCAACCAACATCAAATAAAGAGAAAACAAAAAATATATTGAAAGCTCGCTATTAATCAAAGAATATTTCCATATGAGATTATTTCTTATTGAACCGATTGTGAGTTTTGAAGTCTTAGTCTCTTTCCTTTCTGATATGCGTGAGTTGTCGGACATATATGTTGCCTTGACGTGAATCATGATATGTGACTCCATGATCTGCGTGATTGTGAAGAGAAATATAATTTGGGTTGATATGATTCTCATTAGTTGGCTGGACTCCATGAATCACAGCATGACTAAGGTGATAGCTAGCAATAGGGATCTTTACGTGATTCTCAATATCTGAGGCATGATATGTGGGATTCTCAGCATCAGTGAGACATATGTCAACACCACTCAGTACGTATTTGATGATCAATGTATCTTTGAATCTATTCGCTCGATATGTGACAACTCATTATTAATTACATTCATATCTGTGATTTCTTAATTCAAGGATTAAGAAATAGCCAAAGAGACTAAACGAAGAGATAAATAGCAGGAGAGGGGAGAAGGGATGTTAGATGGTTTCAAGAAAGAGATTAAACAAGGAGCCATGCATGCATCAACACGCGTCCCTTTTAGTGTTTACGGCAGACGAATGAGACTCCATAACGGCGGCGCTAGTGAGGGTAGAACGGAGGAACTCAAGAGAGAGGAATGTTGGAGGTGCAAATAGCGAGAATGTTTGTGTTCTTGATGTGTTTGTAGCGTCTATAAATCAATTATTCTAGGAAGCACAATTATAAATTCATTATTGTTGATAGTGAAAATTTAATTGGATTAGGTCTCGTAGTTTTTTCCTTCTCATTTGATGGTTTTCTACGTAAAATTTGGTGTCTTGCTTTATTTATTTTTCTACAGTTTTGTGAGTTGATTTTTGTTGCTAGAAGTTGTTATTAATTGCCTATTTAGTTTGCACAAAGAATGGTAGAAAAATGATGTTGTGTGTTTGTTATTGGTGTTCACCCTATCAAATATAAACCATAAACTAATCACAATTGTAACAATATTTTTTATTTTTTTATTGTTTTGTCATATCCTTTTTCGTTTCTAGGTAGCTTGGTCGTTGAAGTTAAGGAAATACTTGTTGCATACTTCTTATAACCATATCCTATACAACGTACGCTAGCTGCTACTTGTACATACCAATAATTTTGCATTAAAATTAACAGAGAGGAACTAATTATAATTATATCAGATTTTAAAACTGCCATGAAAGGTATGTGTACCGAAGATGTGTGAATAACATAATCTTTAGTCTTTTTTCTTTTTTCTTTTTCTAAAAAAAAAAAAAGAAAAAAGAAAAAGAAGAAGAAGAAGAAGAAGAAGAGGAAGAAGATTGTTATCCACCTTGAATTCAAGCTCTAAACATGTTTTCACTTTCTTAATTATAGCACCTATCTGTGCTTCCCTCACGCCTAGCCTGTAGCTCATCTATTCATGATCGCAACGAATCTTTGAGCTACATTTGAATTTCATTATCTGACTTCAAACAATGAAAAGAGAGTCTTCGATCAATATATATATATATATATATATATATATATATATATATATATATATATAATATAAGTCTATTGGCGTCTTAGCCTATAAATCTATCAATATATATATTATGCAGTTTTTAAATTTTAAATTATGATGAAAGATAATGGAAACTTTGGTCATCATTCAACCAAAGCGAGGAGGATTAGGTGGTAAACGTTTGGCTTCTATTTTATGACTAGTTGGTAATTAACATAAATGTTTAATTAATTTTCATATATATATATATATATAGACACACAGAGAGAGAGAGAGAGAGAAAGAGAGGATATATTTTTCCTTTGCTTTGACAAGCATGACCGTTTTGACTTTAATGATCAAGTAATTCCACTCTTTTCCAAAATATAGCTTACTCACAATTGGACTTAATTGATCCCTCGATCAGCATCGTTGGATTTTGATTTCTGTGGCACGGCATCCCCATCTTTCTACTCTTAATTACCAGCAATATATATCGTTCATTACTGAAATTAATGGGAAGTAATTTCAGTCAATCCCTTGTTAGAAAAGTAACGAAGTCTACCTACTCACTCAGGAAATAGTGTCTTACGTGAGAACATTGTTCTACCCGTGGATATATATATATATATATATATATATATATATTTCTTTATTTCAATTTTTTTTAAAAAATATATATCGATCCCATCTACTAATCACTGACTATCAAGAATTAAAACTTCCTCCTTTTGGTGTAAGAACATGACTTCAAAGATCTAATTAATTCCCAATTAGCTAGTCCCATTTTGTTATTGGGAAAACATATTTTTAATTACAAGAACAAACACAAATAATTAACTGTATATATATATATATATATATTAATGGTATCAAGTCATACTCAAAATCTGTCACAAACCTAACTTTGATATTGGGAGGCCTGGTTTTTAATTTCATCCAACCCAGCCGTTCAGTTTCCCAACATCCCTACGTCACTATCTACCAGTTGATTAATTTCATGTGATCGATCATGATCCTTGACATAATTTTTAACCCATCCATTAGCATGATAATAATTAAGATGATAATGATTTCTTCCTTTATTCGATGCATACCCATTTTGGATACATGCAATTTGGCATATATATTAATATATATACTAAAGGTGTGTGGCATATACATGCACGCGCAGCGCCGGCTCCATTAGTCCATAGATGGTGGGCCTAATTATGTGATCAATTTAAGGGAGTCTCTTTCATAAATAACTTTTATTTAAAAAAAAAAATCGATTTTCTCACTTTTTGAGCTTTTTTTCAAAGGAAAGGTAAAAAATAATAATAATAATAATAATCTATTTTTTTTATATAAATTATAATAATAATTTTACTATTGCTGTTTGGAGCTTAAGCCACCACCTAGCTAATTTACCTAAATAATAAGCAAGTCCTGCAGACACGTGCAGGCAATGTGCAAGGCACATGCATGGATCTTTCCTTAAAATTCCATATATATATTAAAATGTAAATGAAATTTGATCACATTATACTAACGAAAAGGGTGAAACTCCTCTTCATTTGAAAATTATAAAATATTTTTTGAAAATGTTTTAGGTACACCTTTCATCTGTATTATGTTAATATATTTATTTTTAATGAATAAGCTTCAATTATCTTGGTACCCATTTCTTGGTTAAAAAATTTAGTATTCCTAGCATTAATTTTTTATTTTTTATTTTTCAATAATATATGGATGCATGAGAAAAAGCCAACTAAACATTTGAAATATAATTACCATTTAGTTATTTATCTATTAATTATATTTAGAAAGCAACTGCAAATCATTATGCACTGCCAACATTTTCAAAATTCTTAATTTCCGTTCATTTCATTGGACGTGGCCTCTTTTGGTCCGAAAAGTAATATGATTGTGTAAAGTGCTTGGCTAGCTGTCAGCAGCACAAATACATTGATTCGTCCAAGTATCTCTTTCAACTCAGAAAATTCTGAAAACACTTGCGTTTCCTAACTACTTGGGTCCCTCGATCTTATCATTGTGAATCCTTCGACGTCACTTTTTTGACATTAATGCCTTGGTCAACTCTCTCTCTCTCTCTCTCTCTCTCTCTCTCTCGCTTATAGAAGAAAATGCTATATAGTCTCTGAGAGGCATATTACAAGAAAGTGAAATAGATCGAGGTTGAAGGCTCTTCCTCAAGATTGGTTGGCTCCTAACTTACCCAGAATATTATAAATGGATTAGAACATAAAATAAGCAACATTACAATAAACATAAAAAGAGTAGAACATGCAAAAAGAAGCTATTTTTCCGTGTGAACACCAAGACTTGAAGAAATTAACCATAAATGTTTTGTTTGTTAGCTAGGCTTCTTAGAAGCTTCTTTTTTTTTTTTTTTTGGTTTTGGAAGGAGAAGGAAAAAAATTTATCAAACAATTATATCGATCGTTTTAGGTGTTTTCTCATCTTATTTTCTGTTATAATCTTTTTGTGTGCAAAAATTGTACAAAATGAAAGGTGGGACTCAATGGTCGGTTGTGGGAAAAATATATTTAACATGGTATGTTTCTTTCTTGCCATATCTCAGGCAGAATATTATCAATTATCTTTGAATAAAATGGGATCTCATTTCCTGTAAAACAAACCTATAAAAAAGAAAATGATATATAAACAAGGTAAATGTTTGGGGTATTACATCAATCTTTTACTACAATTTATTTATAAACTGTCGTTATAGTTCACATAATTTATCACGCGCGTACATCAGCATAATCAAATTTAATTCTTACAAGTACCTGAAGCATGATATTCAAACTCAAATGCAAATGCCCGATGATAAATCTTTTTTATTTTTTTTCTTTTTTTCCCTCTTTCTTTCTCGAGCTAGCTGGTCATACCCTAGTTAGTCGTCTGAGCTAACAAATTGCCACCTAATTTTCTTTCTCAAGACATCCTTTTGAGTACGATCCTACGGATCAAGTACTACGTACTAGGAACAGGCTGGCCGGATTATGCATAAATGAAAAGTAGTATAGATATATATGCTTAATTAGAACTAATTAATAACACACAGATCGAGTAAAGTGGTGCATGGTGCAACTTCAAACCTTTCACACACATCTAAAACTAAGAAATCTCATGATCAAACAAAGGGTATTCAAGCAGAAGTTCAGGCCAAGCGAAAGGAGCGGCTCCTCCGAAGCTTGAAGTACTGCATGCATCGCCTAAATTGCTGATGGAAGTCTCTGTCGTTACTGGCGGAGCCACAGAAGGAGATGGAGTGCTCGAAGATGAAGCAAGCCATGGAGAATTAATGGGAGAGTTTTCCCCTTGGCTAAACGCCGTTAACTCAAGCTGAGGAGGAGCTTGAACAATATCATTGCCATTGTTTAACGGTGTTTGATAGGTGCAAGGGATTTGCAAGTCAGGCAAATGAAGGAAAGGGATTGAATCATCATGGAGTACTGGTTGAAGGCCTAAGTCATCTTTCATTGAAGAAACTGAGTTCAAAAGGTTAATAGTCTCCATGTCAGAGAAACTGTTTAAGTTGTTTGCGGGGTGGAGGAGATATTGTAGGCATTGAAGAGTAGCCATTTGAGCAGCCTCTGCTTGTAGTCTCACAGCCTGTTCTTCCCATGAGTGGTGATCCATAAGCTCTTTCAAATTAGCCAGAGCTATAAGGTGAGGCAAGCTTGAGAAGATGTCGGTTCGAGGCCTGTGGGTCATCGGATCAAACCCCATCTGAATAAGCTTTTTCTTCAGATGGGTGTTCCAGAAATTCTTGATTTCATTGTCCGTCCGACCAGGTAGGTGGCCTGCGATTGCCGACCATCTGTAGAGTAGAAAAAATAAGAGGTTAAGACTAGGTATACTGTACACATGTTAAGAAATGTGTTATATTCTAAAGTTCGACCGTTGAGTCCAAATCATTATTTTAGGGTCATGCTGCAGAAGAAAGCTCAAATTTTATCTGACTCATGTATAGGGAGCGTTTTGGCATGATGTGCTGGAGATCTAGTCGGAGGCAAAGCCCCGAATACCCAGTTATTAAAAAAAGTGTTATATTCCAATTATATATAAAGCAAAAGGGGTATTGGTGAAATTACTTGTTGCCAAGAACAGCATGGAGATTCAGAATTGTTTGTTCTTCTTCTTGGGAAAATTTCCCTCTCTTGATGTCAGGCCTTAAGTAGTTCGTCCATCTTAATCTGCAACTCTTCCCACATCTGTTAAGCCCTGTAAAAGCACAAAGAAGACTCGCTTGAGAGAGAGAGAGAGAGAGAGAGAGAGAGAGAGAGAAGAGAGTTGGGAGTGGTGTAATGGATCCATACCTGCAAGTTTGGGAAGGGCTCTCCAGCTTCCATGTCCATGTTTTTGGATATATTTGACAAGCTTTTGATCTTCTTCAGGTGTCCAAGGGCCTTTCTTGAGGCCACTGTCATCATTAGAAGGAGGCCTTCCCATTTTTGACTTGCAATCTTCCAAGAATTGGCAGCTGCCTCCCTTAAATCCAACCTTGTCTTAAGTGGGTTGCCTTCCTTAAATCCAACCTAAAACTCCAGCTTTCTATTCTGTATATATACACTCTTTGCTCTTGTCCCCGGGCCATAATTAATGGAAGCCGGCTGACGTGCTAGTTTCCCATTTGCTAGCAAAACAAGTACCATATATACCCTTTCTTCCTCCTGCCTTGACACATGTATTCTGCCTTGACACATGTATCGATCCACTTCATTTTGGCATTTATTTTTAAATGAGTTTGGTTATATATTATATTTTTATTTGGCAACTATCACATGAAGCTGGTATGATAGTTACAATTAATTTTTAGATTTTTTTTTTTAATTTATAATGATCGATCTAAAGGTTGATTGTAAATGTCTCATAAGTATTATGAGATAATTATAAGATAAAAATATAATTTTTAGCATTAATTTTTTTAAATGAGGGTTAATTTTTTTTTTAAGTACATGTGATTTGTCTTGTTATCACATTAATAGTCACATTAGCTTGTAAAAGTGTCATAAATGATATTTTTAGACATCTTATAAATGCAGTTGGTATTTCCATTTATGTTGCGTCCAATAATTTAACAGTACACCACTTCAAGTCCTCTCATAATCTAATGCCACACATCGGCATTAATATATATAGAAGAAATTAAAAAAATAAATAACAATAATAATAATTTTTTTTAAAAAAATGGTGGTGGGAGAGATCCACCCCATCGGGCGGCGGGGGATCTCCCCCTTAGATGGAAGAGTTCCTCCACCCTCCACCCTCCACCTACCCCCGAGAGTCGGATACCACCCCACCAGTGGGTGACGGGGTAGATTGATCTGACCCCCAGTATCTTGGAAGGGAGATCTCTTTATTGTATACACAATATATATATATATATATATATATATGATCACTAAAGATATATATGTGCTTCCGTCTTTTCTTTTTCATTGTGCATCGAGGAACTAAAAAAGAAAACTTGATGAGGAGGCCTAGCTAATTAAATAGATACTATAAGCTTAGAAAAACCATTTAAACAAGATTTATGAGGCTGTAAGAGGAAATATCAAACGTGACATGCAATGCAAAAGGGTGAGGGCATTATTGGGCTTCCAGTACTGTTGATTAACTGGTAAATTATCAGGATACTATTCTACGTCGGAGACAAATGATCAGGCTGGATCAAGAAGTCAACATCAGGGAACAGGTGGCACGTCATCGCGCTCGCTGGTCAGAGGGACCAACCCATTCCATGCACGCAACAAAGGCCCTATTTCGTCACTGATTGCATGGCGATCTCGTAATCTTTTTACGTATTTATATCGATGGGTCCTCTTTACTAGCTCTTTATGAAATTTCTGGCCACCTTACGCCGTAGACCCGACTTTAGTTGCCACTTTCGAATGGGGTTTGGCTCCTGTCTAGTGCCACCTCACTCTACTATTATGGGCTTACGAATCACATTGCGCCAAATAACAATATACGTAGAAGAAAATATATATTCAACATGGAGGCTCCTTTGGTTCTTGGAACAATGCGCATTTACTAATTAAGAAAAATCAATGATTAATTAACCTCGATCGAGAGACTTCCAAAAACAGTGATGATATAAGTAGGTAAGCGGAAGAGATGATCAATGTGAAAAGTATTTTAAATTTGAGGGACAGGGCCGGGAGAGTAGGAAATGAGCCACCCTCGCACGCCAGAGGGTCACTTGTTTCGCTTTTCATGCCCTATTTGCAAGGAGGAAATTAAGATGATCATAATTAAGCAACAAATTAATCAAGACTTTCGTGAAGGGTATTTCTTATCAACGGTGAAAGGTAGATCATGAAGAATGCATGCATTTAAAGTTCATGTGAGTAATACATTATTACAGGCTATAAGTTGAATTCTGAGGAGTATATATATATGTTCTTAAGAGGATTGATTGGGAGGTATGGGTTTTCTCGTAAATTGGTTAATACGGCTGCGTATTAATAGAGATCTCTGTTGTCGTAATTGGGAAGTGTCTGAGAAGGTGCTAATGGCTAAGCTGAGTTGGTGATTTTTGTTTGGTGGTTTTGTCGGTACATATTTGAGTTTTATCTTTGGGATGGTTTGTTTTGTGAGTTGGAGGTGAAATGTAAGTGGTAGGGAGTTTATTTGCTGTGTTTGAGTTGGTAACCAGTTAATTCTCGTGTGTATATATATCGTTTGTCGGTTTTAATGAAAGCAGTTTAGGAACTAAATATAATTAATCACTCGAAATTAATTAACACCATGGCAATCAAATAACTTTGGTTTTATCACAGAACTTACTAAGATATGTAGGGACATGAAAGGATCGATGTGACCCATTTGACCATTGAGGGTGCTAGTTAGACAGAAGTTGGTGCAGCAAACACCCCAAATTTCCACCCCGTTTTGACACCCCAAGACAATCTCCGTTAAAGCTGAGAACCTGTCAATGGCATTTGTTTATGCCTTCCATCGTCTTTTAGTCTTTGTCTGTAATGGGAGATTCATCACAGAGAGAGGGATATCATTTATCCATACTTTTTCTCCCTGGCAGGAAGATGCTTTAGCTTAGTTCGATCTTGATCATCACAAATTAAAGATGATAGAAGCAAAGGCTTGTATCCTGTATATCGTTGTGGCAATGTTTTCTTTTTGGTAAAAATATTTACCCAAAGTGAGTTATAAATGTATATATCTACATGTATGTATATGTAGATCATGCATGTAGAGGAAACTAAGGAAATTAAGGTTAATTAGTCGATTGATGGCCTTTTCGTACATAAACTCAAAATATAGGGTCCATTTCGTCCAAATAAATCAAGGTCGTGTCCATTTTCTTTAGCTATCTCTTTCAAACATAAGCTTCTTTTAAAGCATCACATCAATGGCCACATAGAGTCAAAGTAAGAAGGACGACAAAGTGTGCCCCATCTTCTCTCCCTCTTCCTATTTTGTTGTCGGCACAACTATAACTCTCATAAAATTAATCCCAACTCACGGTTTAGAGAAAGGATGGGAATTAGTTAAAAAAAATAATTAAATTAAATTAAAAACTCAGTAGCTAGCACCTTCTCACGAAAGCTGGTGACAGATTTTACGTACAAACACAAAGATACAGAGCAAAGATTGCTTGCTTCTTCAACTAAGCTAGGTTCCTTGTCCGGTGGACCATCTTTCACAAATCAAAGAGGAAGCAGGCCCCTTTATAAAGAATTTAGGGAGTCGGTGATGTCACCTTAACAATGATTTACTCATTAGAAAAATCCTGGTTGTATTGTCAGCTAAACAACTGATTTGCTTGCTCACTTAAGTTTCTACCCAATACATCTAAAACTCGGACTTTCTTTGCTTCCCCATGACACGTATAGGGTTTCTGTCTTTCCCTTTGCATGCAGAAGAAAACATAACTCCATATTTTATGTTTAACTTCACCACGTACGTAACATTTAAACTATTGACATTTTGTTTGGTTCTTGCCTAGATTAAGAGAAAGGACAAGTTTTTAATGCGAAATGAAACAGATTCTTGGAAATAACGATCGATCTGAGAAATGAGAAAACAACTTAAACGGGTTTTATTTTCCATGCCTTCTATATTGTATTGATCACTTTAATTCTCCGAAAACCCGAGGAAAATTGGCTATCAATGTTCTAAAACATAAAAGAATACCTCAGAAGAAAATTCATCTGGCTGCCAATTAAGTGGATTTGATAACTATGCACTACCTTTAATGCATGAGGTCCAGAAGTCCCTTCAAATTATAAAATTATCAACTTTCTTTCTTTTTTTTTTTTTTTTTTCCTTTTTATGAATTAAAGTTATCAACTTCTTAATTGTCCCCTTTAATTAGGGAATTCCATCATATATCTTCAAGCAACTCAAGGAAGAAATAGGATTATTATAGTCATTCCTATGTAATTTTTGTTTTATTTTTTCTATGTAAAAAGGGTAGGAGGGGGCGATCTGAGGAGTGATTTTTTACCTTGACGTGACCATATCAACACGTACTGTAACGATCTACACCAATGACACAATATTGTTCGCTTTTAGCTTCCCTTAACCAAATTTTCAAGAGGTCACCCATCTCGATACTACTCTCTCAGAAGTTCGCTTAACTGCAGAGTTCTAATAGGTTCATGGCTATCACAGATTTAAAATGCGTTGTGTCAAAAATTGTGCGTTTATACATATAAGCACATTTTCATTCTCATACTCGGGCGATATGAGACGTCACACATATACATTAAAAACTAATGACAGAATAGACCTAAACGGAGGAGACTACAAGTGCTTCGAAGCTGGCCTGACCCAATCCCACCAAACGAACTAGTAACACCTAGCCGGCTTGAAAATTATTCTTCTTTGCATCTGGAAAATACAGTGAAATCAGCTGAGAATGACCTGGACTACTAGGGTCTCTTTCTTTCTTATCAGTGACAGTGACAGTCACCCTAAGCAACCTTAAGCACTTGATTAAACAAGTGCATAATGTGAAAGAAGAGGCCACCAAAATAGTAATTAACAGATACTTCCATTACGTCTAGTACACGTGAATAGTATTTGTGATCACACACACCGAACACCAACTTCAACCTTCCCAAAATATTCATAATTAACCAAACAATATTAATTAACCAAACAATATTAATTACCCAAACACAATTAAACGTACCATAGAAAATGATGTGGGGTCTAGAAAATCTATGCTAATTTCATCATATCTTTACCGTTTCAATGATAACTACGTGCATGTAAAAAAAGTATGTTTTTTTAAAGGTGATCCAGCCTTGAACCCTATTGGTCTTTTTACCCAAGCATCCACACGGAATTCTCACCTAATGATAAGGCACATATTATATTTTCTTCTGTAACTACGCCAAGACTTTGGGTCGACGATTCAAATTTTCTAATTACTCATCGATTAATTAGCTTCTTAGTGACTCCTTAATTAATTATATACAATAATTGATATATATATATATATATCAACTTGCGTCCGTCGACGCTTCAAGTTTTCTCAACCGTTTGACCAACAACATGAGATCGATCAGGAATATTTTAGGAATTGATAAATATGAAATCATCCATAAAATATATGCCATGTGATCTGATGAATATTTATGTTTGAACATATGTCCTTAACTGTTTTATTAAACTAATCAAGTACTTTTGTAAATAATTGTTTTAGCAAATCAACAACTACACCTTAAACGTTGGCTTAACTTCCATTGGCAGTGACATCACCTTCACAGCTAAGGACAAGCAAAAGCGAGCGAGAATGACAGTTAATGGTTATATATATTGTACAAATATGTTATACATAATCTTAATTTGTACAATCAAAACATCCACGACAATGATCTTGTTTAGTCACTTATAGCATATATATGATAGTTGTTTGCATGTCATTATAGACCACCTAGACGTGTACCCAGCTAAATACGTGACTTTTGAAGTACTGGTCATGATCAGGTGCTCTTTCATTAATATTGGAAGAAAGTGTTAAAGCTGAGATAGGCCAGGATCGATCGGGTTATTAGAAGGAGATTAGATTAGCCCGGTAGCTAGAGCCTAGAGGACCTTGAGTCATCAATTCTATTTTATTGAAGCTAGCATAGAGGCGATCACCTGCTTATAGCAAGGTTGTATTTTTTTTGGTGTATTATTAAAAGTATTGTCTTTTTTTTCAATATTTAATGGAAAACAGTTACGGATTGTTTCTTTTGTTAAGTAAGGATTTATTAAAGGAACTTAGCAAGAACAAAAAGGATTCGCACGCAACCCTAAAAAACAAGACTGCCAAAAGTCGAAGAGACCCCACATTAACAAGCGCCTACAAAGAAGTAAAAGTTAGGGCAAGTTAAGTTAAAAGATTATATCAGAAAAACCTCGAGACCTAACTAAAAATTGATTACTAAAAGAATTACGTATACCCTTAAATGAGTTAACTTTAGATCTACCTCAAAACAAAATCTTTGAAAGAATGTACCCGGAATCTTTGCTTCTCCTTTGGAATAATATTGTGTTTCTCCCACAATCAGAGAGCATATGTTGTAGCAGCTACCATAATGGAGAGAAAAGCTTTGCCTCTATGAGAGGTCATCCACCGAATAAACTCCTCTCAGTTCGTACGAGCCCAGTGAATATTGCCTCTATATCAAAGATTAAATCAAATGCTGTATGAGAAAGGGTAGCAAACAAAGACATAGTCGATATTCTCCCTATCTCAAACAAAACACATTTCATCCCCTGAACTAAGCCAATAGCAACCAACCTATCTTGGGTATACAATCGTCTTCTAATTGCAAGCCAAAAAACAAAAGAGTAGCGCCGAATAATTTTACCATGCCATACTATTGTAGCAGCCAAACTGTTACGGATTGTTACAGACCCATATGAACCTAAGAAACCTACGTGAGAAGCTGCCAACGTAAAAATAAGAATTAAGAAAGAAACTGCATGAATGTAAGATTATTACTTTATCATTTATGATGTGGATTAGGAGTTTTATTAGGATGTGGATTTGGATCCCTAAGGACAGACTTGTTATCATTTAGAGTCGTAATTTTATTTAAATTCTTATTTTAAGCCTATATAAAATTAAGGCACCTTGCATGTATTCAATAATAAAAGGAATATCAAAAGTATAATTTTTTCAAGATTTGTCATTTGATTGGGAGGCCTACTGTTTCTGGAATTACCCTACCAAAGGCCTAGGATTCCTTGAATTACCAACCTATCTTAAATCCCTTAGTTAATTTCTTCTTCCATTACCTATTGCACGCCCATCATAGTACTTACGGTCCAAATCCTTTTTCAATCAATGCAAAATTATGAAGGAAATTTCAAAAAACAAAAGTGTAAACCATTTTCCTAAAAGCCCATCCTTCTAATTAAACTAATAGAATCGAGCTTCTTTTGCACTTGCCAAGAGTTCATCAATGACAGAATGAACGAGACCCTAAATACTTTTCATGCCACCGGCCACCATGATTGGCCGCTACGTCTTCTTAACCTATCCTCGGCTACGCATGCAACGTCACCACCAGGATGGCTCTCAAAGCTCACCTAGTGATCACTTAAAAAATCTGCTAAAATGTTAGTTGTTACAACTTCGACCTCCTCATTGACTTCGACACTATCGTTCTGGTTGATGGCATTGATGTCATCTCCATGAACACCGACATCATCATGGTGCCCTACTACCTCAAAACTATCGCCATTAGTGCATTTGGAACCGCTGGTGCCGATGTTTTTCACCTCCTCCTTGATCGATAATAGTAGCATCGGCAAGCTCACTGTTGGGAATAAATCTAGCTCACTCAAAATTCGGATCAGAACCCTACTCCAAGTCGAATTTGGGGTAGGAGTCATAATCCGGGTCTAATTAGGACTTCTTGAAGAATCTAGTTAATAGCCCTACTCCCAGTGAGGTATTACTTTGAAATGATAGTAAAAAAAACCTAATATAAACTAAAGATCCTAAACTCACCCAATTCAAAGCGACCTCGTTTTAGTGAATTTAATTAAATATATATTATATATAAAGAGAGTGTTGTTGTGGTTAATAACCGCATCCGCATACCCTAAAACTGCTATCCGCATCCGCATAGGCAAATAATGAATTTTGATAACCTCATCCGCATATGCGGATATCGAGTGTGAGCATTTATTATCCGCCCGCAATTTCACCCCTACTAAGAATAATTGGAATCAAACTCGATTCTTATCAAAGATTATTCCTCATTGAACTTTAACACAAATACTAAATAATTATGATCACATCAATTTTATCTTACAGCCCCCATCTGCAGCAAAGACCCCTATTCATATTAAAAATAATAATTGAATTTCTCGATCTCCATTATTCAAGTTCTAACTTCCCAATCGATAATTTTGAGGATATGTTCCTCTTATTTCAACATATTACCATGCCTAACATCATTCTTATGTTTCCAAATGTGATAAACCACCGCCCCAATTGCTATTTTGCACAATATTACTCTTATAGTTTTGGAAAAAATGCAAAATCAGTTCATGTAGTTTACTTTATTTACAATTAGATCACTGTTATATCAAAATGAACTTAGAAATTCCTATGGTATGCCAAAAAAATTAATTTACTCCCTGCAGTCAAATTCAATCAAAACACTTGACAGATTCTGTTAGCTTGTCACATCAGCACTAATAAAATGATGGCACATGTCACTCTTAAATATATAAAATTAAAAACTAAAAAATTAAAGAAATTAAAAACTTAAAATATTAATTTTTTTAATAAATAATTTTTTTTTTTAAAAAAAAAAAAGGGGGGGATGGCTGCCGAGCAACACTTACCCCCTTTCTTTTTTTTATTTATTAAAAAAATTATTTTTTAAATTTTTTTACTTTAATATATTTTTTATTAAGAGTGACACATATTGTCATTTTTTTGGGGTTGACGTTAAACATTAATAGAATCCGTTAAGTGTTTTGATGGAATTTGATTACAAGAAATAAATTGTTTTTTTAGCATATCCTAGATACCTCCAGGTTCATTTTGATATCAAATGAAACTAATTGTAAATCAAGTAAATAACATGAACTGATTTTGCATTTTAGTTTTGCTTTCAGATATATATGCAACTCCCTATTCCACCACCTCATCCCATATAATTTTAGGATTCTCTACATCGCACTTCCTTAATACCTCCCTACATGTTCTCTAGCCGGTTGAAACAGCACTGAAAAAATAGGTGATCCCTTCCTTCTATACATCCTCTACAAAATGAACATAACGTTTCTCCTTTATAACCCCATTGCAGCAATCTTTCCCCAATGGTTAGAGAATTCCTAATTGCAAGCCAGTATAAACCTATGTCTTGGAATAGCAAAGGAAAACCATACCATCTTCCACCACTTGGCTTCAGCTAGCACCCTTAGTACGAATAGCTTCCCAAGTCTCTACAGTGGAGTAATTAAGTTCATCTCTTAGAAAGCACCATATCAAGCTTATTCTGAATTGCAACCAAATTAAATCCTATGTTCTTGCTGGAGGCCAGGCTAAAACCAGTCACCATATTTTAATACACTATCCAGTTAAGTGTTATATATCAACTTCATTTTCCTTATCAGTAAATGAAATTATCTGTTACACACAATTGATAGGGTTTTTTGTTTTGCTTTGCTGAAAAGGTGTTGGCTTCTGGCGATTCGTAGTTGAATTTCTGCATGTTTTCAGTGCAATGGTGGTTAATAATTTTATGTAAGAGTCGAACTGTTGAAATCTGTTCAGAATGTTTTTAGGGTTCTAGCCAAATAACAAAAGTTCAATAATGTTTTGGAAAAATATTTTCTATTAGAAAACATTTTATATCAAAACAAACAGATTCTTATAGCTAGGAGATAAGGGAAGGTATTGAATCAAACTCATATAATATAGAAGAAGGGAAATAATGGTTATGGGCCGGGGCATGGGGGCATCTATACAATTAATATTTGAAGTTGGTCTGTCGTGCATACATACCTAGAAGTTTTATATTTAGAGATACATCGTTCTTATTGTCTGTGCATGACTAAGATTTGGCTTAATTAGTACCCCTGCTTGAGTTGCTTATCAAAGTTAGGGAAAGGCTCAATATCTAGCTAGTCAATAATATTTCTAATACAGCAATAGAGTTAACAATAAGACCTTTTTTGTCCTCTTTTAATTAATACAAATTATTTGAGTTTTGAAAGAAGATTCAAGTATACGGAACTCATTTTCTGAAAAGCTTATTGAAGTTTACTTCGTGTGTACCTGCATGTTTCTCGAGTAAGGATGGGCATTATCTATATAAAGCTAGGTCCATACCCTGTACTTAGGCTTCATGATAGACCTTAATCTCATTGACGATCTAGGCAGGTTTATTTAACACAAGTAGGAGGAATATAATTAGAAAAAAAGAAAAAAGTAGGAAGAATATAAAATTAGTGAAACAAAGGGCGGAACCAGCTGAAACTTTAGTGTGGGCAGCAAGATTTCAAAAAAAAAAATGGAGAAAGTGGGATATATATATATATATTTGGGAGATTGTTTTAAATTTTCTACCGTAAGCTAGTTCTGCCCCTGGTTAACAACCCTATATTTGTAGCTAGCTAAGGCGTGGGACTCATCCTTCTTTATTGTTTGGATCAGTACTCATCATGTTGAGCTACCACTTTAATTAATTTCTTTTTATTATCCTAGTGGATCTAGAATTCCATATGTTTCAAGCGGATGATATAAAATTGTTGCATATATAATCATCATCATCATTTATTTTAATTTATGCTTGACGTTACCCCTTGCATTTGTCCTATTATTGTATCTATATATAAAGGATTTTATTAGCTATAAAGAGATACTGGTGTCTAAAAAAAAAAAAAAAAAAAAAAAAATTTAGTGATGGAAGCGCTGAAACGCACAGAAAGTTTGAATAAAATAGAAAAGAATAAATTTTATTTTATACACACAGATATATATATATATATGTTCGGCCATGCCATTATTGGTGAAATGGCATGGCCGAGCAAAAATATATTTAATGTGTGAGATGCTCAACTTCTGAAAGAAGTTGCTTCTAATCGACATCACAGTTAATGTGAGATGCTAAACGTAATTAATTATACATTCACTAGTTAATAATTCAAAGATCAATAGGACAAATTTTATTATAATTAATATATAATTTAATTAATTAAGTTCTCGCAAATCTAAAACATCGTACATAATTACGTGTGTAAGTCGTAGTTTATGCGTCCCATCCCTCGACTGTCCGGCCGGAAAGGATGTGCATGCTCGATCTCTTATATATATAGTTTGGTTGAGATTCAAATCCCCAATCTTTTCAATACTCTTGCTATAACACAACATCACCCTAGGGAGCTTTGACTTCGGCTGCATTCTCATCTCTCTCCCACTTGTCTCCCCAACAGTTCAAGCACCCGGAATTGATCATTTACATGGCATATTGACGGTTTTTGTCAAAATTTTAAATAGAAATTCAAGTTGGAGAATTATTTGCCAAACTATGCTCATCACGAGAAGTTTTAATTAAGCTATTTTTAAAAACTTTAGACTGATTTTGTATTTTTCAAGTTGGAATTACATAGACTGATTTTGTATTTTTCAATACAAATTAATATGTAATTTCAGCCGCCGAAAGTGGAAAAAGAGACTAAGTACAGAAGATCTATGCAAAAGAACTCTAGCTAGCTAGCTAGCCCCATCAAAGACTCTCACTACGTACCTAAAATTAGGAGCATATGAAAAATACAAGCAAGAAAAAGAATAAACAAATCTAAAAAGCGATTAACGTTAATTTTCTTCTTAGACTGTATATAACTCTTAGTCTTCAAAAATAAGAATACAAAATTAATTGTGTTCCAAATCTGCATATATATGATCAACGGTTGTGACTGTATCTATAGGCCTCAAGTTCAAGTATCCAGACCCCATGCAAGCAACCAGGCCTTCCTCCATGCATATATGCTCAAGGGGTGAAGTAAAATTTCTATCCAAATTTGGCCAAGAAATTCAGTACGATCAATAATATTTTGCCCTATCGTTGAATGGTCGATCTGATCTGAATGCAATAAGGTACTCTAAATGGAACCCATCATAGCCTCATAGGGTCAACATCCCAATGTTAAGCTAAGATATATAGGCTCAAAAATAACAAGATTAGGACCACGTACCATTAGGTATATGTATGCAAACGCCATATATATGGAACTACCGAACTAGCGTACTTAGACGTTTTAGTTGTTTTTCTTTCTTTATCAATCAAAGTTATGAGGCAGGGTTAATGGGATTAATAGAAAACTGTTATTTGTGGATTCTATAATTAAATTTAATGGCTAATTTTTAAAAAATTTGTATGAAAGAAGAACAAGAAAAGAACGTTTAGACTTTCTCTCACAATAATTCCATATCAGGGCGGTCATGACCAAGAGTCAATCTAAATCAAAACTGGATTTGCCAAACATCAAAGCTAGCAAACTAAACTAGGAGTTTTCTGTTATAAGATTATTTCCCTAATTACCAAGTTTGGCTAAATGGATTAGATCCAAAGCATATAATCCCATTCATTAATTGGTGCTCAGTTAAAGTTAATATGGGCAATCGATTGATCGGTCCTAGCTTTATTCATTACATCTTTGGACGAGACTGACAACTTTTGACACGATTTGTAAACTCGACACAACTCAATACAAAATTAACAAGTTAACTAGTTAGGGTTGAGAGGTTTGACATGTTTAATTAAATGGGTCGAGTTAGGAATGACATATATAGTCTTATACTCATACCTCGACACGACCCAAACTCAACACACGAACACGAATTGCCACACCAAATTGGACCCAATCCGAATATATATTAAAGTCACAGTTGACAGATTTAGGACCATCTTAAAACTAGCCCATTATACTCCCTCAAAAGAAGAGAGGCTTAAGGGCCGAATTTTGTACACTTGTTGCGGTCGAAACTAGTATAATGCTGAGTAGATAGTATTGATTGGTAAACTTAATTTTAGTAACATTTATTTGAGTCTTTTATTATTCTTGTAAGTTACTATGTGACTTAAAGAGGTTGTGTCTTTTGGGTTTTCAAGAGTTATTTTAATAAGAGTTACATGATAGTTATATAAAATGTAAATGAATGAAGTTAATGTGAAGAAGTTAGAATGGTCATTTGTATCCTATAAATACTCATGTAAGCAAGTTATTTTTAATCACAAATAACAACAAATATTTTACTCTCATCATTTTCTTCGTTACGTAAATCCAAGACAATTTACAAGGGATAAGAAACGAGAACACCTACAAAGCTCTAACTCCGCAATATCATGATTTTGGATATTATAGGTTTACAAGCTCTTTACCAAAATAGGAGTATAAAGTCTTTGGAGCACACTAAAGGATGAGTGCATTAAAAGTACATACTTCGGCTTTCTGATAATATCTACTATGATAAGAGACTAACATATGCCCCGCAGAACAATTTCTTTTCAATGCGTACACAAATATCTAACTTTAATACCCCTGCTAAATTATTCAAAAGTGGGAGCAACTAGTTAAAACAGGTTATTGCAATAGTAAAAGAAATCAGTAGCAGGGATCAAAACCGTTATATTGAACACCAAGGATACGCTCAGGGGTCATAGAATAAAGAGAATGTTTGTGGTTTCAGCTTTCAAGGGAAGGGATGGATTGAGAAAAGGCAGCTTTCCGGAAGGTGGTGCTTGAGGACAGAGAAGAGAGGGGCTGCCAACGATGGAGACAGAGATGGTGGCTTTCTGGCTTAGAATACAAAGTTATATATCAATTTATTGTCTCTCTTCCTTTTCATTCTCTCTCTTAGTGTGTGTGGTTTACAATTTCTAACAAATTGGTATCAAAGCACTGCCTATTGATCCTAGAGAAATGACCAATTCAACCTTTCTATTTCATTTCCATCACCTTTCCAAAGACATTTTTTATCATTGGTTCATTCGTATGAAGGCATTGCTTGGATCGCAAGATACTTGGGAGATTGTAGAAAAATGATACGATGAGCCTAGTGAAGAAGCTCCATTGAGTCCTAATCAAAGAGAAGCTTTGTAGAAACTTCGAAAGAATGATCACCCCTTATTTATCAATTTTTGGATGAGGCTATGTTCGAGAAGGTGGCGAATGCAACTACCTCTAAGCAAGCATGAGAGATTCTCCAAAACTCTTACTAAAGAGTTGATAAAGTGAAGAAAGTTCACCTTCAAACATTAAGAGGTGAATTTGAAGTTTTACGAATAAAAGAATCCGAGTCAATCGCAAATTATTTTTCAATGGTGTTGGCCATAGTAAATCAAATGAAGAGATATGGAGAAAGATTTGAGAATGTTCGAGTCATTGAAAAGATCCTTCATTCCTTGTAATAAAGGTTTGACTATATCATTGTCTCTATTGAAGAGTTAAAAGATTTAGAAACCATGAGTATTGATCAACTCATGGGATCTCTCCAAGCCCATGAAGAAATGCTCAACAAGAAGAAATAAGAGCCATTGGAACAAGTTCTAGTTACAAAGATCTGTTTCAAAGATAAAGAAGAAGAACAATAAATGAGTCAAAGAGGACAAGGACATAGACGAGGCCATGGCCGTGGTAGAGGAAGAAAAAAGGCAGACGTAATAGTTTTAATTACGAAGAGAGAGGTCAAGCATCAAGAGGACGAGGAAGATGAAATAATTTGAAGCAATATGAAAGAATGTATAATAAATCTCAAGTTAATTAAATGTTATAATTGCCAAAAATATAGTCATTATGCTTGGGAGTGTAGAAGCCACACTAACAATGTTGAAAAGAAAGTTAATTATGCTGAAAATGAGGAACCAAAGTCCACTTTGTTGCTAGCTTATAAAGGAGAAGAAAGATGAGAGAAGAACTTGTGGTATCCTGATAACACGGCGAGCAACCATATGTGTGGAGACAAAAACAAGTTTGTGGAACTTAATGAATTGGTGAGCGGGAATGTTACTTTTGGAGACTTGTCTAAAGTTCCAATAAAAGTGAAAGGTACAATCTTAATCCACTTGAAAAATGGAGAATTGAACATCAATTTATTACAATTGTTTATTTTGTTCCAAGTATGAAAAGTAATATTTTGAGCTTTGGACAATTCTTGGAAAAAGACTATGAAATTCATATGAAAAATTGTAGTCTTATACTAAGAAATAACAAGAAGAATTTGATAGCTAAAGCTCCCATGACAAGCAATAAAATGTTTTTATTAAATTTTTAAACGGATGTGGCTAAATGTCTCAAGACTTGTTTGAAAGATTTATCTTGGCTTTGGCATTTGAGGCTTGAATATGAAAATTTTGGCGGATTAAAATTGTTAGCACAAAAGAATATGGTAAATGGCTTGCCTTCCATTAGTCAACCAAATCAACTTTGTGAAGAATGTCTTATCGACAAACAATTCTAAAAAACATTTTCAAAAGAATCTACTACAAGGGCAAATGAGCCGCTTCAACTTGTTCATGCGGATGTTTGTAGGCATCTCCATTAGGTAAAAGCTGTTACTTCCTCCTTTTCATTGATGGCTTTAGTCAAAAAATTTGGGTCTATTTTTTAGAGGAAAAATCTTAAGTGTTTGAAGTTTTCAAAAAATTCAAAGTCTTTGTAGAAAAACAAAGTGGTTATTGTATTAAATCCTTGAGATCTGCTAGAGGAGGCGAATTCACATCTAATGAATTTAAAGAATTTTGGGAAGCAAATGAAATTCGCCATCCTTTAACGGTTCTGAGATCGCCACAACAAAATGGTGTTGTTGAAAGAAAGAATAGGACAATTCTCAATATGGCTCGAGGCATATTTAAATTATTAATTCTATTTGAATTTAATTATGGGCTTGACCCAAAGTTTAAATTATTTGTAATTCAATAATAGGTTTGGCCCAAAGTCAATCATATTAGTTTAAGTTATTTGTAATTCAATAATGAGCTTGGCCTAAAGTTAGTCACGTTAGGGTTAGAGTTAGGGTTTAGTCTATGAGCCTATTTAAGCATAATATTCTATTGTAATAGACAGATTATAATTTATGAAAAAAAAAACAATTGTTTCTTGGAAGCATGATTCCTCTTCTCTTTTGGTGGTGAGACGCTACCAAGGCCAGTGAGACGTTAGTATGTTCTTTCATATTCATTATTTTGGTGAGACTCTAAATTAACGCAAGATTTATTTTTATTTTATATTATATTCTTATTCGTGCTGCATCACAAAGAGAATGCCTAAAGAATTTTGGGCGGAAGCTGTTGGTTGTGCCGTATATTTTATCAAATTGTCGTCCTACAAAAAGCCTATGGAACAAAACACTACAAGAAGCATGGAGCGGAAGAAAGCCAAGTGTTTCTCATTTGCAAGTTTTTGGAAGCATTGGTTGTACACGTACCGAATCAAGAGCGGTCCAAAATTGATAATAAAAGCAAGAGGTGCACTTTCATTGGCTATGACTCAAGTTCTAAAGGCTACAAGCTTTAAAATCCAAATTCCGGTAATTAGTAGAGATGTAGAGTTTAATGAAGAAGACCTTTGGGATTAGAGTACTCAAGAGAAAGAAAAATATGATTTCTTTTCCTTTTCTTGAAGAAGAAGAAGAGTCAAGAAACAAAGAGTTCATTACACCTTCTCCATCACCAACAAATTCTAGAACACCATCGTCATCATCTTCGAGATGAAGTTCTAGTGAAATGTTACCACACATGAGAAGTCTCAAAGAACTCTATGAGGTAACAGAGAATTTAAATGATGATCTAACTCTCTATTGTCATTTTGCGGATTGTGAACCAATAGGTTTTGAAGAACCGGTGAAAGATGAAAAATTGAGAAATGCTATGGATAAAGAAATCAAAGCAATTGAAAAGAACAAGACGTGGGAGTTGACGACCATTCCAAAAGAGCAAAAACTCATTAGAGTGAAGTGAGTGTTCAAGGCAAAGAAGAATGCTAAAGGAGAAATCGAGAGATACAAAGCAAGGTTGGTTGTCAAGGGATATAGTCAACAACCCGACATTGATTATGGTGAAGTTTTTTATCCTGTACGTTGCACAGTTGGAAACCATAAAGATGGTAATTTCTCTTGCGGCTCAAAATAAATGGAAGATTTATCAAATGGATGTAAAATCTACTTTCTTGAATGGAATTCTTGAAGAATAAATTTATGTTAAACAACCTATGGGCTATGTCATCAAAGGGGTTGAGAAGAAAGTTTTGAACGTGAAAAATGTGTCGTATGACTTAAAACAAGCACCAAGGGCATGAAATAGTAGAATTGATAACTAATTTCAAAAAAGTGGCTTAATTCATCAAATATCCTCATGAATATGCTCTTTATGCTAAGGTGTGTGAAAATAGAAATATTTTGCTTGTTTGCTTGTATGTGGATGATTTAATTTTTATAGGCAATAATCCAAGTATGTTTGAGGATTTCAAGAAAACAATGACTCAAGAATTCGAAATGACAAATATTGGCCTCTTGTCCTATTATCTTGGAATTAAAGTAAAGCAAATGGAGAAATAAATTTTTATTTCTCAATGAAGTTTCGCAGGGGAAATGCTCAAAAAGTTTAAGATGAACAATTACAAACTTGTTAGCACTTCGGTAGAATGTGGAAATTAAATTATCAAAGCATGAAATAGGAGAAATGGTGGATCCAACAATCTTCAGGAGTTTAATTGGAAATTTGAGATATTTGACTTGCACAAGGCCGGATATTTTCTATGGAGTTGGGCTTGTTAGTCGCTATATGGAGGCATCTACCATAACTCATTTCAAGACAGCTAAAAGAATTCTTCGTTATGCCAAAGGTACAGTTAATTTTGGTCTACTTTATCCATCTTCTAATGAATTCAAACTTTTGGATTATAGTTATAGTGATTGGGGTGGAGATGTGGATGATAGAAATTAAAGAGCACCATTGGATTTGTTTTTTATTTGGGGAGTTCGGCATTTACTTAGAGTTCTAAAAGCAACAAATTGTGACACTTTTAACATGTGAAGCTGAATATGTTGCCGCTACATCAAGTGTTTGTCATGCAATTTGGTTTAGGAAATTGTTGAAAGAGCTACACATGCCACAAGAGGATGCTACGAAAATTTTTCTTAACAACAATTCGGCACTTGCATTGGCGAAAAATCTAGTATTCCATGATTGAAGCAAACACATCGACACAAGATATCATTTTACTAGAGAGTGTAGTGTCAAGAAAGAGGTACAACTCAAGTTTGTAAAGACTCATGATCAAGTTACAGATATTTTTACAAAGCCCCTAAATAATGAGATTTTTAGTAAGCTACAAGAATTACTTGGAGTCACTAAAAATTAAGTTTAAAAGGGAGTACTGTTGAATAATAAGCTTAATTTTAAAAACATTTATTTGAATATTTTATTATTCTTGTAAGTTACTAAGTAACTTGAAGAAGTTGTATCTTTTGAATTTTTAAGAGTTATTTTACATAAAAGTTACATGAGAGTTATATGAGATGTAAATGAATGAAGTTAATGTGAAGAAGTTAGAAGGGTCATTTGTATCACATAAATACCCATGTGAACAAGTTATTTTTAATCAAATTGAATAATAAAATACAAAATCCTCTATCAATTTATCATCTTTCTTTCTTTTCATTCTCTCTTAATGTGTGTGTGGTTCCAATTTTTAACAGATCGATGGACCAAGCTTCCAACATGTTGAAATTGTTGATGCGACCAAAAAATCTGTTTCTTGAGACAGCAAGCCTAAATTGAAAGAAACTTTTCGCAGTAATTAAAGCCAAAAACTGAGACCATACTTATTTTATGATCGATCTGTCGACAGAGGTAAAAGACAACACGCAAATTATGCCCATCTGCAATTTACTTGCCCTCCGACCAAATCTACTGTTCATTACATAAGATATAATTCTGACTTACTTAATTCACACAAAATATCAAAAAATGTATAGATTCATGACAAATCATGATCATCTGTAAGAGCTTAATTGCCTCCAAAGTTCCAAACAAATAAACTTAATTTGGCACTACGTACTTAAGGATTTGATTATGGCTTACTTAATTTCACACAACATATCAAAAACTGTGAATATCCAGGCACCTTTTGTTCTAAGTATATAGAGTACTAATTTGACATACCTGGAGATCTCAGGGACAAATTAAAGGAAGAAAATTGCATGCAACTAAGCATAGGCACGTACAAAAGACCAAGCGTTCCCCTACAGCATCAGTTGTCGGAGTCCTTTTTGCACAATCCTTTGAATTCACGTACATCTGAGTCACAAAAACCAATATATAAGTTCATAAGAACAAAAACAATGAACCCACTGCTTGTACTTATCGCCTGATGATGATGATGAAAATAAGACAAGCTTATGATCATCCTCACCTTTTATTATCGTCAAAAGGATGATTTTCAAGAAGGAAATGGGGAAGGGTGGCATCTATTTCCTGAAGATAACATCTAATATTTTGGACTTCTTTTTAAGCTTCACTGATATATTAGATAGGCGTAAACATACCTTAAAGATCAACTGCACTAATCTTGCAAAGAATCATCGTCTTCGATCTACCATATATAGAGAAAAGGATATTAATTAACTAAAAGAAAAGTATGATCATGGAAGGGGAGAATTGAAACAGATCAACTTTATAAGCACTTATTTTTCCTTCTTTTTTCTTTTTCTTTTTTTTTTTTTTGGTTTTTTAATCCAGGTGGTAAGAAGATGATTGCTTGAAAAAGCAACAAATGTTCTTCTAATCAATGACAGAGGTTGAAAGATAAGCACTGACCCCATGAATCGGTGGCTGCATGAGATGAATATCTCAGTTGATAGCACGACAGATCTAGCTAGCTAGTCAGTCAAAGGTTAAGAAAATGGTGCATGCAATGCTGGTCGATCACATGGATCGAGTTGAAAATAGAAGGATTACCATGCACCATGTGCAACGATTAATAGATATCAGTTCAATGTTTAATATATTATACCTTGTGAGATTGATTTTTAATTAATATATGCTGAGTACTAAAGCCGAACAATGGAGTTGGTAGGAAGGGATCTGAAAACAAAGCATCCATGCATGCATGGTGGATAACAGTGAGGCATCTATATATATATAGATATAGATACATTTCACCTCCCAAAATATCATTACTTTGACATTTTTACCTTTAAAGTTTAGGGTCAAATACAATTTTACCCCTTGAAGTTTAAAGACTTTATTGTTTGTCTTACATGGTTCATTTTGTATCATAGATTATACCTTGTTTATGATTAAAGACGGAGATGGTAGCTCCGTCTAAAAATTAACAGAAGTCCACGTCAACCCCTCTAAAAAATTGACACGTGTCCTATACCTAATTAAAAATTAAAAAACTAAAAATAATAAAAACTTTCAAAAAATTAAAAGCATTAAAAAAAAAAAAAAAAAAATTGGCTAAGCCACTCTGTGGCCGAACCACTCCATGACCCTTGGGGGTGATTCTGTCACCCCCATTTAACCTGTTTTTATGTCTGTTTGAACCAGAGTAAAGTATATTTTCTCTTTAATTTCTTTTTTTTTTTTCCTTCCGGCTAAAAACAGTGAGGCTACCATGAGTGCACCCTTATAATTTTGCTATGAGGTCTCTCCTTCGTCCTCCCCGATGGAACTTTTGATTGCTGATATCGCACGGCACCAAATCCAATAAACTGATTTGAACCATGCATGTTTTAGGTAAAAAAAAGTCTTAACATATGTGATATGTACATGTCAAACGAAAAGGATTTTGAAAGCTATGTGAGGATCGGAGCATAATTATTTTGTCTATATGATTTCATAAAAGACAACTACAGATGGGCTGGAAAGCAGAAAGTCTTTACCAGGTTCTGACTTTTGATAGCTCCGACATATCATACATAGAAAGCTCATGCATCCTGCCAAACCCAACTTTGACAATGCTGAAGGAGCTGGTATTACAGCATTAGCACCAGTCTGAAGGCAAAGCTTTTCTAAATTTTAGTTAAAATAATCCTTTTTTTTCTACCCACTTTTTAAAAATATCATATATATCACAATCTTCACTTTCAGCAGCTTTTTTAAAGCCTGTTCATTTCCCTAATTAAATATAGAAAAATAAGTTTTGAAGACTGGGGATCAAAACTTCAAAGAGATCTTGATTTTGACTTACATAAACAATAGTTAACCAAAAAGTCCAAAACTCCTTCATTTTCAATGCTGAAGGGGCGGTACTAGGGCATTCTTAGTGGGTTCTTTATTTTAAGTTTTTCATCAAATTTTGATAAAAAAAAAAAATTAAAAAAACCTCACTTCAGAAAACTCTTTATAATTTTTCTATATATTTTGACTTTTGTCAAAATTTCACTTTAAATTTAACTCACAAATTTCATAAACTATTAAATATTTTTTCATTTTTTTTCATTTCTCGCATTTCTCACTTCACTTTTCTCTCTCCCCCTTCTTCGCTTTTCTCTCCCGTTCACCGTTTTGTTTGATTTCAATCAAATATTTTGTTTCTGCCTTGATGGATTTCATCAGGATTTTCAATGCTTTTTTTAAAAAAGTAAAAAATAAAACTTTACAGTATGATTAAAATTGTTCAATTTGATTTTTCATTTTTCTTTTTTCTTTTTTCTTTTTAATTGAAGGAGATATTAACCGTTCATATTTGAGTTGTTAGATTGATTTTGTGAATACCCTTTTTCTGGATAAAGTTTATTTTAGTCATTTTGAGCAACTTTTTATGGTACTTAAAGTTGTTAAAGTGGTTGCTCTAAAAATCAATAAAAAATAATATATGTTTAAAATAGAGAAATATTTAGAAAGTTTGATATATGAAACTTTTTAAAAATGATAAATAAAATAATAAAAACTTCAGAGGAGAATTGGTGTAGTTGGAGAGAGAAGTTCCTTTTGAATAAATAACTTTACCAAAAATTCAAGGGATCTTTGATTTTGAAGGAGAGAGAAGTTACTTTCTTTATTCAAAAGTTTGAAGGAGAAAAAATAACTTTTTGAAGACTAGTATCAAAACTTCAAAGGGATCTTTGATTTTGACTTACATGCAGAACAGTTAACCAGAAAGTCCAAAACTCCATCATTTTCAAACATGTAATTCTTTAATTGGAATAGTAAAGATAAAAAAAAAACTGCTGGCAAGATTCCCGTCCACAAGGCCAACAATATAGTCAAGTCCGAGTCATCCGATTGTGATTAAAAAGACATGGATGCTTTTCAAGCCTAGCCAGCACCAGAAAGTAGTGGGAAAGATCAGAGAGGTAGAAATACTAAATAATGGGCCAACCAATATACAGAGATCTCTGTTGACTGTTCATGTGCTTGTTTCATTATCAGATGGTTGAAGCCAGTAAGCTTTCCACCTGTTTCAAACGAAAATATGAAATAGAAGAATCAGGGATGCATCTGTTTAACGTATTCAGGACAAAGAAGTGGGTTAGTTTGACAAATATATATGTGTGTGTGTTTGTGTGTTTCTTGTTTTTAGATGCGCCGTGACATAAAAGGTGAAAATAATTTTGAGCATTTTGTGTTTTGAGCGAGTCTTTTATTGGAAGTCCATTGAACCAATAAAATAATCTTGTAGTAGAGGGTTTGAGACTCTCTTCTAGTATCCAACCAACTCTGCGAAGCTACCATCAGTGATTTATCACTTTGAACACTTGAGTTCAACTCTCTCTACTAGCATCTAATGACCAGCAGAAATGGAATATGTCTTATAATGGAGGTTTTTTCCCAGTTTTTTCTCCTTCAAAAATCCTTGTTATATATATAAAGGCAAGTTTTTCAAAACAGGAGGGGGAAGGAGTATAGATAGGAGGAGTTTATGTTTGAATTTTGAAGCTGTCCAGGGAACCCTCTAAACCTAGCAAGCATCAAAAGAATGAATGAATGAATCATAGTTAAAGCATCATATATATCATATAGAAAAGAAGCAATCTTTGCATTAGAATAGAACTTCCTCAAAGTCCAGCACTTCTTTTATATATATATATATATATATATATAAGTAAAGCAACTTCATTAAAAAGTGTAAGGGGCGCAACTCAAGTACACAAAAATTATAAAGGAGAAAAAAAAAAAAAACAAACAAACAAACAAATCAAGAACAAAAAATCTATAAAGTTAGAGATATTGAGAAATGCGTATGCAAAGATCCACTCAAACAAGGTTTTGAGAAAACAACGTTGTAGATCTGAACTCATCTTCTCACAATCATCAAAATTTCGAGTATTCCTTTCTCTCTAGCGCACCACATTAAACAAGAAATGATTAAATTCCAAATGATTTTAAAATCATTCAGACCGACCCTTCCTTTCCAACAAGCCAAAAGATTCATTACCCGTCTAAGCATAACTCATTCTACTCCAAACATCTTAAAAACCAAATTTCACAAATCTTCCGCGATATCACAATGAAAAAGGAGATTGATCAACGATTTCTCTACTCTTCTTACAAATACAACACTAATCTATCATTATAATGTGATGTTTGCTAAGATTATCAAGAGTGAGAATTTTTCATGAAAATGTTGTCGAAGTGAAGAAAGCCACCATCATAGGAGCCTTTGTCCTCCAAATTCTCTTCCAAGGGAAGCAAGAGTCAACGTTGAAAAGTAGAACTTTGTGAAAAGTTTTGACCTCAAAATATCGTCTTTTTTAAGGAATCCATCAGCACTTATCTTCACCTCCCTAAAGGAATACAAAGCATTGAAAAAAAAAAAAAAAAAGGAGGAAAATACGGAATCCACCTCCAATCATGCACCAATATGAGAAAACATTTTATATTCCCTCAAGGGCTAAAAAAAGTAAGCATTAATGCTACATCCCTTTCTTATTCTAGACATAGCACCTCCAACAGTCAGAATGTCATATGTGCAGTATTGAGACATGGGAAAAAATTGATTGCAGGGAATATAATTCAGTTAAGAAAGCACCAATTTAACAGAACCATTTCTAACGAAAAACTAATTCAAATGCAACTCTTAAATTCCTTCACTAACAATTCAAGTTTCAAGCTTCACTCTCTCATCCATATAGCTTTGATCTAAAGTGAACATGTATCTATTTTGGTGCGCCTTGAGACAACTATGAATAAGGGACTGTTCTAAGCCAAAGAAAAGAAGGGGAAACACTCAAGACTGAGGAAAGAGACACATCATCCTCCACAGACCAGCAATCATCCATCGACCATCAGCAAAGCATTATCATAATAAACCATGTCAAGAGGACGATATAAACCAGGAGAAGATTTAGAATTGGGTCAAACCTAAACACAAACCATTAATAGAGAACATGCTTAACTCCGAATTGCATTTGACCTACTTATTTGGAGATGGAACTTATGTACTATACAAATTACTCCTAGGTATCAATATGTTAACTCCTTTCACCACAAGTCTATGAATACTCTCATACATACATATATTTAAGAGCTAAGAATGGTCAAGCCAGTTAACAAATAGCAAAAACTTACCAGCAAGTAGCAACTATCATATTCAACTTAAAAGCATTATCACAAAAATGAAGCACTGAAAAAAATTGGTAATCATATATTTTGCATCAATCCAAATACCAAGTACAACAAAGAACCCAACAAAATAATCAAATAAATTAACTCTTTCAAACACTCACTAAATACAAGAGGCTGAACCAAAAGCTAATTGCCTTCAATCCCACCTCCCAAATCCAAAATGTTAACCATCCGAACCCTCTCATTTTCCGGCAAAAGCGACCAATTTGGCGACTGAACCGCGCGCAGCCACCGGAAATCATCCACATTGGCCCAATTCCCCGTCTCCTCATCCAGACTCGCATCCCTTAAGTCCTCCTCCACACCTTCATAGCTCAAACAGTACGGCGCAAACCTCACGCCACTGCTATCCTCGATTATCGGCCTACTCCTCACTCTCAAATAGAAATCGCACCCCTTCGCATTATGAATCCGAATTTGATGCGACGCCATCACAAAAACACACCCCTCAGCTTCGTCAATCAGAACCGAGCCTATCACCGGCCCAGCATAAACCCTACAGTTCCTCAGCCTATGAACAAATAACGCTCTCACGGAACCAATCAACTTCACCTCGCAAGAATCGAGATCGGAAACCGTGAATTCTCCAATCTCGGAACCCTTGAAATTCTCAACCAAAATCTCACCCTTTTTGTCTCTAAAACCCGGCGAATCCCTCACCTGGAAACCCAATTTCTCGTGCGAAGTTGAAACGGAATCGGACTTTTCTTCTGTCGTGGTTTGTTTCGGTTCAGTGGCTGGGTCTCTCTTGGAGGCTTTGTTCTTGAAAGCGAATTTCTTTTTGGGGATGAGCTCGGAGCTCAGATTGTCGAGGGATTGTCTGAGATCGGAGACGGCTTTGAGGGAGGAGCGGACCTCGTAGGAGGGCAAGAAAAAGGAGCTCTCGGCGACGAGCTTTTCGAGGTCCGAGATAGAGGCGGAGATGGAGTCGAGGTGGGATTTGACTTCGCTCGGATCGGTTGGGTGGTCGAGTCGGGACTGGACGATATGGGCCTCGATGGAGCGCTTGGAGTCGGAGAAGCGGGAGAGGAAGGCGGAGGCAGAGGAGGGCGAGTTGGAATCCGAGTCGGATCGGCGGGCGAGTGAGTTATCGACGCGAGTTTGGTGGCGGTTGGAAAGGCGCGCGAGCATTGACTGGTGCTTTTGGTGGAGGGTTGGGTCTGTAAGGGTTTGGTTTGAGGTTGGGAGTGAGAGTCTTTCTTCTTCTTCTTCGGTTTCCATTGTCTGAGTCTGCGAGAAGAGAAAGGAGCAGGAAGCGGGTTAGTTCAGTCGGATTCTAGTTCAATTGTTGGGAACCAAACGACGCCGTACCCAACAATTGAATATTTGAATAGCGAAATTCAAGAGATAATGCAAAAAGAGGTTGCTAAAAGGAGGTCGAACAGGTTGAAAGTTTTTTTTTTTTTTTTGGGAATTCGCGAATTTGATATGGACCCAACATGAAATTAGCGAATTATAATTAAGAGATTTAACTTATTTAATTAAATAGGTCGAGTTAAGATTGACCTATATAGTCTTATACTCATGCCTCGATATGACCCGAACCTGATACGCGACACTAAGATTGACAATTTTTTACACGACCCGCGAACCTAATATAAAATTAACAGATTAAGATTAAGGAGTCTGATCTCATTTAATTAATTAATCGGATTTGGTTGACCTATATTATCTTATAACTATGCATCGACATAACTCGAAAAAGACACGCAAGTACAAATTGCTACTCCAAATTGGAAATGAATAATTTGAGAACTTGGTCACTATTTTTGTTGCAAAAAGATTGAAATGGTTGATTGCCTTTTGATCACGGTTGAAGTGTTTAACATGATTAATTAAATTGTATAATCTTATATCCATAACTCGACAAAAATGAGACTCATAAACTCGAATGGCCACCCTACTTCTACTTCTCACCGTAAAGTACTTTATCAGCATGATTGTTGTATAGTGGTTAGGGCAGGTTCAATGTCATATTCAAATTTTAGTTGCATTTTTCTTTTAACTCAGTATTGAACGTTTTAGTTGGTAAATGGATCAAAATTTCATGCCTCTTCAAGATGGGCTTTTTTATGGCAGACGTTGGCTAATATTGTCCTCTTTTTTAGCTCATTGCAAACATGTGTTACATATCCATGACACGAAAATATTAGGCAGCTACAGCCATAAACTGCTCAGAAATTAAACCATCTAGCCTGCTTAAATGATGTCGAAGCCATTCTAGGATTAAGATTATATTAAAACAAAAATGCTTCCCATAAAGTAGAAACAGAACTCCTTTGTTCGTACTTCCCCAAGAATTATTTCCTATGCATCAAACAGAGCCATACAGAAACCGATGTCAATAAGCAATATAACAAGCATTTACTCGATATTTTCAAGAAATACTAACCTAGATTTTGCAATGTCATCCCACATTCTAATGAGATTAGACTTCAGGAAATAAAACCTGAAAAAAGAAAACAACAATTGGAGGGGGGGTTGGGCAAAACACATTACACTACCAGCAGTAAGGCATTATACACTCAAAGAAGGGGAAAAAGAAAAGCTTGAAATCGAAATTGCATCGCTCTAAACCATGAAAGAACATCATATTCATTGTGATAATATTCTGGATCAGCTTAGGCAGATTTCTCAGCTTCTGCAGCTGCTTTTGCTGCTGCTTCTTCCTCTCGAAACTTCTTCAAGGACGGAGGTGGTCTGGGAACAATGCTTTTCTTCCATTGCCGGTCGAGCTTTCTTGACAACCTCTTATTGATTCCCTCCTCAACCTCTCTTTCGCGTTTCACAGTAAGCATGCGAGCAATCTATAATTGATATCAGCCACCATATTAGCATCATACAGATTTTAAAGGTAACTAATACGCATAGAGTTTAAGTCCAAGAAAAAATTTAGAATTTCACATATTGGCATAGAAATGTTATACAAGAAAAGCTTATTAAATCAATAGCTGTAGCTCAGTTGCATCTTAAAATTCCAAAGACATAACAAAGAATATGATGTCACATAAATTGTGTACTCTAGAAAGGGAGAACAGGAGAAAATAGTACCAAATTGGATATTTCAGAAAAAGGAAACAACTCACCTTCTTATAATTACACATAAAAAGGTGGCAGACACAAACTATCATGGAGGTTTGCAAGGTATGTCCACTCACATCTGGTTGCCACATAAAATTTATTGGAATTGGTAAAAACAAAGGCATGCTCTTTTATATGCTAGAAGATTGTCCACCTGCACTTATCTATCAAACCCTTTACCCACATGTAACATAAACATAATTAGAGGCATCTTTTTACAGCTAGATGACTCTACCATTCTCTTGATAATGTATTTAAGTACTAGGTTACTTGCTCATCCTGCCTCCCAACAAAAAATATACATAGCATAAACAATTGTTAGAATTTGAGCCCATGCCACACACTTCACGGTGCATAAAATATAACAGTATAAACCCATGGGCACTTGCATAGAGGACCCGACCACAGTAATAGTGCATCAACTAAATTCACCAATCCCAGTATGCAGTGGCCTAGAGACAGTTTCAAACAAAAAATTGAAGCTTTGAGAATCACTGAATTTTAAAACCGTATTCCAATGACCTAAAAAATTTTAAAACTTCCTGAACCAAACTTTTTAAGTTTTTAAGGCTTTTGTAAGAGTATTGAAAGAAGCAAAGGACAAAGGCACGCCCTCAAAGGCTCTACCCTCTTGCTTTTTTTTTTTTATAAGTAAAATTTTATAGAAATGAAAGCATAAGATGCCTCTACATACATAGGACATATACACAGGAGAGCCAAAACTAACCCGAAAAAACCCGATCAAAAACCCAACAAAAAGCCCCAAAGACAAAACCTGGAAACCGAAATAACACCAAAAAGACAACCCACAAAAGAACCCAAGCAACGCACCCAAAAAAACCAAGAAAAACCTAAAAACCAAAAGAGCACCAGCGAACAACCCACAAGAACCCCCAAGGCATACAACCCTACGACCTAATGGCATTGTCTTTCCTACACATCGAATAAGCTTTAATGTCTCCATAATTGACGGAACTTTGTAGATTCCGAAGCTCCCACTTATTTTCGCATTTCTTGCGCTCAATCATCTTGCCCAAATTTCAATGAGCCTCTGTCTCTGTTCCTCAGTCACCCCCGGATACATCTTAGAGATCCTCCCCCAAAGCTCTGCCTCCTTCCAAGCCTCCTTCTCCCAATTCTGGTCGCAAACAAAAGGCGGATCCTTCTTCTCTAGAGGCTCTGTAACCTTCTTCAACGGGAAGCTCCCTCACCGGCGTCAACTTCTCAGCCGAAGAGATCTTCTCGCCCAATTCAGT
The DNA here is from genome assembly GCF_958979055.1 of Alnus glutinosa. NCBI lineage: Eukaryota > Viridiplantae > Streptophyta > Magnoliopsida > Fagales > Betulaceae > Alnus > Alnus glutinosa. The sequence goes on along the minus strand of NC_084899.1, from coordinate 20,785,044 downwards.
TGTTCCAACGGATAACGGAGGGGCAACACCAGACTCTGGTACCCGACTAGGAGCCTCCAAACCTTCAGAAGACTTCTTCTCTTCTACTGGAACCACAGGGGTTTGCGTAGACTTCTTCTTTTCTACTGGTGCCGCAGGGGCTTGAGAGGACAAGGAGGAGGAAGGATCCAACCCAAACCCAACCAGCAAGGGGACAGAACCCGGAGGAGCGAACCCAGAACTGCTAGGCAGTGGGGCAGCAACAAACCCAGGACCATCAGAAGAATCAGACCCAGCAATATTCACCGGACGACTCGCCGGAATCGTAGGGGCAACCAGAGTCACCGAAGGTACCACTTCCGGAACCAACAAAGGGAGGAAGGTGAAAGGAACGGGCGGCTTAACAGGGGCCGCCTGAGCAACCAAAACACCAACACTTGAGCTACTAGGCTGAGGAGCCGGAGCCGGAAGAGAATCCAGAACCACCGGCGCCGGAGAAGGGGGAGAAAACCGGGGCTCCTACAAGCTACTTGACCCAATCTTGGAAGAAGACAAGGCCGTAACCAACCCAGAACCTGCCGGCGACGAGAACTCCGGCCGATAAGAGCGCCCAAAAACGGTCATCGACACCGGACCCGCAAACTCAGAGGTATCCGACTGGAGCAAGGCTCTGAGTTTAAGCACTCCAGTGTAAGCATAGTGGCACTACTTGCCGGGCCATATCTCCCCTTATCCTTCCTGCCCACCCTACTTTAAGTCTTTGGCATATAGTTAGCAGCTTGAGCTAACGAAGAAAATTGTTTAAATTACGTTTTTCTATACATAAATTCTTTAAACAGTTGTCAATTGCTATTATGAAGAGTTAGCAGCCCTTTTTCCACTCCACCGAATCATACAATCCAGCTTTGCCAGGCACCCATAACTCCTCTTCTTTCACAGTTTGGACCAGAAGCATTCAAAAATAGATTAGTCAAAGTTATCCTATCAAACTTGGTGTCATTTCCGATCCTTCGAACCGAAATCCTACTCCTCATAGAATGATAACTCTTCTAAAACTAAAACTAACCAATCATCTAGAACCTTCCTAGTGTCATCTTTTTAGCATAACAGAGCATTCAAGCTCTCTCAGTCCCACTTCATCTAGGCGCTACCTTGAACAGGCCACAACCCACATTATTATGATATCAAAGTTTCCATGCTCAATTAAGTACAATAAAATACACCAGATTGCACCGGTATCAGATGTTCATATCATTGTTCACCAAAATCATCAATCTCTAATGAGTTGAGTATACAAAATATAATTTTTCACTACGGCATGCTGCTGATAGTCTAAAAATTCTGAAACTTCCATGAAAATTGAAAATTTCCAGCTCCTTTCCCATCTAAATCTCAATAACCAAACCTGCTCATCACTAGATACTTTCAATTTCCAGCAAAACACTCCACTTCAACCAAACAGAACCCCATTAAAGAGTGTTAAAATATTTATTTAAATTTACTGATTCCAATCCATTTAAAGTTTTGGACAACAACGATTTATCATGGTACCATAACAATGATCTTGATTTGATTTCGAATCGTGAATACGTAATTTACCTCCAATTTCAGTTATATATTTCACGAGTTAGTCTCATCTATCAAAGGGGAGTGTCACAATCTTAATCAAACGATTAAATTCACTATTTCCTATCAAGTTAAACTCTTGTGAGAACCGGGGATTTAAAAAAGAAAAGAAAGTTTCAAAATTTGAATAAAACTAAACACAGAATCTAAAAGCGAACCAAAAGGGAGAGTACCCTTTTGCGCATGCGACCGAACTCGCTGGATTTGAACTCGTTGCGGGCAGACTTCTCAAGGCGAAGCATGAGGAGCTCACCCTTGAGTTCGACCACCTCCTCGTTGATTTCTTCCGTGGTCTTGGTCCTGATTTCCTTCATTTCCTCCTCTCGCTTCGCCATCATCACCACCGACGAGGCCGGGTTCCGGAACGACGCTGCCTGGGGAGGCACGCGAATGGTGCAACGGTGCTGGATTCTGACGCCATTGAATGAGGATTTGGGGATTGAAATGTGGGGTTTTGGAGGGAAGGTGATGGTCGAAGAAGACGCAATTGGGAGGCTCACCATGGTTTTCTTTCTTAGCTACAGTCTGTGCGAAGCACTACTTCAGCTTCCAATGAAGTAGATAAGGCCTAAATCCTGAACTTCTTTTATTTTTCATTGTTTCTCTTTCTTTCTTTTTCGTTTTTCTTTTTTTTTTTTTAAATAAAAAAAGAAAAAGAAAAAAAACCCCGGAATTTGAAACGTTGGCCTTGGCCCCCAATAACCAAATTCTTTTAGCAAGAATTAAAATTTTAAGGAATAACCGCATTATTAGTCTTTAGAGTTGACCTAAATTACAAATTACTTTTTATGGTATAAAAACTTCAAGGAGGATCTTTGTAGTAAATTATAATTACGAATTATTTCATAAACTCGTTTTTCGTCCACCAAGACCAAGTTAACAGATTCTTTTAGTTTACCATGTCATACCCAATAAAAAATCGACACATATTCATTACAATAAAAAAAATATATAAATAAATAAAACTTGAAAATTATTTTTTTAAAATAACAAATAGAAAATAGTGAACCGGCAACCACCCCTAACCAATGAGGACATGTCGAAGCAATGAGAAGGCTGCTGAATAGTTCATCTCTAGGACTGATGAGGCCAATAACGGTTACGGGAGTGAAATTTTACGAAGATGGAGGGATGTCGCAAGTATCTTTTTTAGTAAGAAGTTCGAAGGAGGTTCATGTCATACCCAATAAAAAATCAACACATATCTATTATAATAAAAAAAAATTAAATAAATAAAATTTAAAAATCATTTTTTTTAAATAAAAAATAGAAATAGCGAAGGGGTCATTGTCGGTCAGGCAGCCACCCCCAACCAATGAGGACATGTTGGAGCAAGGAGAAGACCGCTAAACCGTTCATCTCTGGGACAGATGAGGCCGATAACTAGGGGTGTAAGATGAGCTCGGCCGCTCGTGAACTCAGCTCGGTTCGGTTCGGTTAAACTCGATTTGGTCTCGGTTTAAATAATAAATGAGTCGTTCGTGAACACAATAATATGTTCAAATATTAAACAAGACATATTCGTATAAACTCGGCTTGATTCGAATAAGCTTATATAAACTCGTATAACTTCATTTTTACAATTTTTTCTTAGTATTATTTTAATTTTGTAATAAGAACATCTTAAGTAAAAATGAATCATCTTCCTAATATGATAGATATAGCTTGAATTATTGTTATGAGTTTAATTTTATAGATTTGTGTGTACATAAGTGTGTTTGTGAGTATATGTGGTTATATGTGTTTGTGTGCACACATGTAATTTTGTGTATGTGCATAATAAATTTATATACATACATATAAACTCGTGATTATATTATTTAAGATTCAAGTTAATTTATTTAATGAACTCAGATAATAAAATTTTAACAAGACTTAATTAATTAATTATTAGTATGGATTTATGAAAATATAAACAATCATGATATATACTTTATATAAGAAATGAATCAGTTAATTGAGCAGCTCGTGATAAGATCGAACTCGACTTGTGTTCGATATAAAATTAAACGAGCCAAGCTTAAACACAATATTTCGTTCGATGATAAGTTCGAGCTCGACTCGTGTTCGAAATAAATTAAATGAGCCGAGCTTGAACATTTAATACTCAACTCGACTCGACTCGACTCGAATACAGCCCTACCGATAAGAGTTATGGGAGTGCGAAATTGTACGAAGATGGAGGGATGTCACGAGTATCTTTTCTAGTAAGTAGTGTTGGAAATAATTTTGGATGGTGCACAAAGTTCTTATTGAAATAAAATAATATCAATATGAAAATTAACAATTAAATAAATAATTGTTAAACAAATAATTGATTGAAAAAATTATTGTTGATACTAGACCAAATTGATCCGAAATGATAATAATAATAAAATAAATATTGTACAAGAGATTAAAATTAAATTAAGGAAAGATCTCACAATGCTATAGAATCACGCAAAAGCGTTGTCCTTAAAGGTTGATTTGTGCCTCCCGGAGTGTATAACTCAGTGTGATCGGATCTCTTGACACGCAACCTCCCAGGATTAGACTATAGCGTCTATCTTCGTTAAGGACACACTTCCAATAACAAAGATCAAATAGAACAACCCTTTGATCAAAGTGGATGGGGGACTTTAGAATATTTTTCTTGTAGAAAAGCTAATAATATAACAATAGCTTTATGGCTTAAAACCAAATTCACATTGAAATATATGAATGCACACTAGAAAAATATATTAGAGGTTTTAGCCAAAGAAGAAGATTGTTCTCAAATGCATTGGGAACTCAATTTATATAAACGGTCAAAAAATGTTAGCACTATAGATTTTATTTTAAGGCTCATGAATGACAAACGGTCATAAGACTCATAACTATTAACCGTTACAAATCAAAAGTAATAAACTTTAATAATGACAAAATGTTTGAAGATTAAAAAGCCATAAAAACAATTTTTTAATAACCAACGGTTACAAAATAAAAACTCATAAATATATATTTTAATAAATCAATTTTTTTCTTTGCCATAAAAACTCATGAATATAGTTTAATACCAAATGGTAAAACATTTAAAGATGGCTAAAAATGAAATAATGTTTGTAACACACATATTACAACAATCCCCCACATGTTACAAACACTAGAATATAAGGAGATTGAAAGCATGCATCAATGTGGTACCCGAAGGTTTTAACCACACCTAGGATAAATAAGTAGGAACTTAATGAATCGTGGTAGAGTTAAACTCTTTTAACCAAATTCACAAGTTGACCAAACTTATCACCCACATAACTTTCTCCAAAACAAAATTGGGTTGTTCTATAGCGGGTTGGCGCCTTATACAGGCCATGCGCCCCTGGGTTTCATGAGCGCTCTAGAGACCTACCCTAGTCTCATAGGAGGCGGCACCACCTCCACACTCACATAGGTGGCATCCATCAAGAGTGTGTGCAGGGAACACCCCATCCCAACACGTAGGGACTATGGATCCATTAAGAGTTTTTAAACTCATCCTTAATCACTCTGCATCTTGTACTGTCTTACACCATAGGGATGGACTCATCACTATCTTCTCAACAAGATAATGGATAAACATAGAATGACAGTACCTCAACATGATCACTTGTGACTTCGTTTCCCATTAAACCTCATTCATGGGATCTCCAATTACAGAGGTTGGGTATCAATCACAGTGTCATAATTTGGGTATCAGTCCTATCCCCCTCGATGTTTTACTCACCAGCCTTCTCGCTAGTGGCTTGGTCAAAGAATTTACAAAATTCCTTTTTGACCTCACACATTCCATGGAATTTATACCGGTCTCAATAAGCTGTCTCACAATATTGAGCATTTTTCTCATTATAGATCTTGCTCATTGCTCGAGCTATGGCAGCCTGTCAATCACAATCAAAACACAAATGGATCTGAATTAGTATATAAAGGCAAATCAATTGATTAATAAGCTCCTTAGCCATTCATCTTCAGTTCCTGCCTTCTCCAAGGCAACTAACTCTGACTCCATAGTAAACCTTGCTATGCAATTCTGTTTTAAGGACCTCCAAGAGATAGTCCATCCAGTCAGAGTAAACACATAAAACCACATATAGGCTTTAGCTCATCTGAATCAAAAATTCAGTTAGCATTACAATATCCTTTCAATAAAGGAGAATAATTACAATATGACAAACCAAAATTAATTGTACCCTTTAAATATCTCAACAATTTAGAGATAGCATCTCAATGCCCAATAGTAGGATTATAAGTATACCTACTCAACATGTCAACAACATATGCAATATCAGGGCGTGTACAACTTGTCAAAATATCAAGCTATCAATGAATTGTGCATATTTTTCTTGCATAACATCATCATCGTAGTTCTTTACCAAATGTATTTTGAATCATATGGTGTAAACATGGACAAATAATCAAAGTGCTCAAATCTTTTAAGCATCTTTTCAACATGATATGTCTGAGATAAAATAATGCAATCATTATCTCTAAGAACTTTAATGTCCAATATGACATTAGTTCTACCAATTTATTTTATATCAAAATTATACGCAAGAGGTCTTTTAGTTTCATACACAATATCAATGCTAGTTTATAAAATAAACAAGCTAGTCACCAATATATATAAACAAATAATGACACATTCATTATTGTAAAAACATGCTATGCATTTACTTGCACTATTAATCAAATATGCTTTAGACAACATCACTTTGTCAAACTTTTATGCCATTGTTTAGGAGCTTGCTTTAATCCTACAAGGATTTCACCAATTTGAACACTTGTGTGTTCTTGAACAAGGATTATAAGCCCCTTGGGCTGCTCCATATAAATCTCTTCACCATTTAGAAAAACAACTTTGACATCCATTTGATGTACAACAAATTTATAAATAGAAGCAATGGCAAATAACATTTTATATATGCAATTATAGTAAACAGATAATAAGTACTAAATAATCATCATTTGGCATTTGCTTATAACTTTTAGCTATCAAGCTTGCCTTGTACTTATCTATCATATCATCCAGTTTAAGCTTTTTCTTAAACATCTAGTTACAACCAAGTGATTTGGTTGAAGGAGGTAACTCAATGAGTTTTAAATATGGTTAGACATAATTTATTCCAATTCATTATTTATAGCTTCTAACCAAAACTAATGCATCAAATAGATTTAATTGCTTCACAATAACATGTTGGATTATCATCAACAATATAAGCAATAAAATTATTACCGAAATTCATTTCTTTTCTAGCTCGCTTGCTTCTTCTCAATTCTTGCAAATCATCAACAAATTTATTAGAAGCAACAGAAGATTCATGCAATAACTTTTCCTTATTTTTCAAAGGAAATACATGCTCAAGAAAAACAACATTTTTTTGGATTAAATAATAGTATTGTAATCAAAAGCATCACTTTTTATAAGAAGTAATCTATAGCATGAACTACTGCAAGCATAACCAATAAAATCACAATCACAAATTCTAGAACCAAGTTTCTTTATTTTAGGCTCAGGCAACATAATCTTTGCCAAACACCCCCACACTTTAAGGTATTCCGAGATAGACTTAATAATATCTTTCTAAAAAGTTCATAAGAAGTTTTACTAATTTTCTTATGAAACACTTTATTATAAATGTAAAAAGCCAAAAATTGGCTTCCCCCACACATTGGTGGATAGTCCAAAACTAACAATTGTAGCATTCATAATTTATTTTTATTCGTTTGATGTAGCCAAGATTTACATGCATAAATCTATCATATCAAATATTAATGAATAACCCAAGTAAGAACAAGAAATCAAATATTCATTAACAGCACACAAGTGCTTTTAAGAAATGTGACTTACATGAGCCCATCTTTCTCTAAGTATGATCTGTTATCTTTTTTCTTATTTTTTTTCTCTCAATTGAGAATTTTCTGAAGCATTGATTTTTTTTTTTCCTTTTATATGAATCACCACTTGTGATTTTCTAAGGAGCTTTACTAAATAATTATTACTGCTTGTAACAATTTTTTCAAGTTCTACCAAGATGAAAAAAAATCTTTCCAACTTAAGCTACAATAAATATGCAAAGTATTAGGCTCAACCATGTAATAATCAACTATTATTGGCTCTTTTTATAAATACGCCATTGTTATGATCATTTTTACGATATGATAAATTTTTTTTTTTTTCGATTATAAATGAGCTCTAATAGGAACATCAATCATCACAAATATTTTATTCTTAATCAGCATGTTAGGAAAATTGAAAGCTAAATGATATAGATGAAAAATTAATTAGCAAATACTTTTAAAGTATTCATGCTAATCTAGCATTCCATAGCTAACATAAGTGCTAGACGCTATTTCTTTTTTCCAAATAGATCAATCAAAAAATGTCGCTTATCAAATACAATATTCATATAATTATAATTTTTCATCAGCTTTAATTCATTCAAAGAGCACCTTCATCACTTGATATTTTTTTTTTTCATGAAATTGTATATCATGTCTTAAAAAAAATCAAGACATAGGAAATATAATTCAAGAACTCACAGCGGAGCCAACGGTTTTACTCCCAGATCCTCCAAAATAGGCTAAGTCACCACATACCAATTGGGTGTCATGAAAACCGATCAATTGAACATGCACACCGCATCTCTTCCTTTTACATGTGCTTACCTACAAGAATATTCAGCAAAATAGTATTCTTTGCACACAATTAGCAATGTTTATTTTCTTTTTTACAACATAAGTAATCATTCACATTTGTTATTATTAATAGATGTAAGTGTTCTCCAACAAACTCAGCACAACAAAATAGAAATTACTAAGTTCTAAAATTCTATAAAAGTCTTAACTTTTATTGCAAGATTCGTGACCTAACACGAAAAGATTATTTGACAAGCAAATTAAATAATACAAATTTGAGTTCAAATAATTGAAAAATTCTTTTTGTCAAAAATATTTTCACTTCCAATATCGACAAATGAAATCAAGCTTTTCTTCTGACAAACAAATCAGATAATTTTTTTTTTTCACAACAGAGTCTTCATCTTTTCAACCACTAATTGATTTCATCTTTCTTGTATGAGAATTGCATACCGCAAACTCCAATTGTATTTAACTTCTCATAAGTTCAAATACCATTGTTATCACCTTAATCAAAATATTTGTGCAACCATCAACATAAGTCAACCTTTAAGATTGTTGGAAATAATTTTGGATGGTGCACAAAGTTCTTATTGAAATAAAATAATATCAATATGAAAATTAACAATTAAATAAATAATTGTTAAACAAATAATTGATTGAAAAAATTATTGTTGATACTAGACCAAATTGATCCGAAATGATAATAATAATAAAATAAATATTGTACAAGAGATTAAAATTAAATTAAGGAAAGATCTCACAATGCTATAGAATCACGCAAGAGCGTTGTCCTTAAAGGTTGATTCGTGCCTCCCGGAGTGTATAACTCGGTGTGATCGGATCTCTTGACACGCAACCTCCCAGGATTAGACTATAGCGTCTATCTTCGTTAAGGACACACTTCCAATAACAAAGATCAAATAGAACAACCCTTTGATCAAAGTGGATGGGGGACTTTAGAATATTTTTCTTGTAGAAAAGCTAATAATATAACAATAGCTTTATGGCTTAAAACCAAATTCACATTGAAATATATGAATGCACACTAGAAAAATATGTTAGAGGTTTTAGCCAAAGAAGAAGATTGTTCTCAAATGCATTGGGAACTCAATTTATATAAACGGTCAAAAAATGTTAGCACTATAGATTTTCTTTTAAGGCTCATGAATGACAAACGGTCATAAGACTCATAACTATTAACCGTTACAAATCAAAAGTAATAAACTTTAATAATGACAAAATGTTTGAAGATTAAAAAGCCATAAAAACAATTTTTTAATAACCAACGGTTACAAAATAAAAACTCATAAATATATATTTTAATAAATCAATTTTTTTCTTTGCCATAAAAACTCATGAATATAGTGTAATACCAAATGGTAAAACATTTAAAGATGGCTAAAAATGAAATAATGTTTGTAACACACATATTACAACAAGTAGTTCGAAGGGGGTTGAGGTTGAAGGAGATTATGGGTCTTCCTCAGAAAATGCAGAAGAACAGAATAAGGGCGAAATCGAGTGTTGCAGCAAGAGGAACCACTTCTAGAACGAGTTTGGCTATAATTTCACATTCACAAGCGAGAGAAGAAGATGGTGAGGGGACTCTTGAGCAGATGAGTGGGTATGAGGATACGGGGAATAAGAGTATCAGGGTAGAAAAGGCAACTAAGAGTGGCCTTTGGGCCACCCTAGTTGCCTTTGGGGTGGCCGGCCAACCCCAAAGGGGTGGCTGCCCATGCGCAACTATATATATATATATATAGCTACGTAAATCAGTAGATTACTCTTATAATTTGATGATGTGGTAGTAAAAATTAACTTTTAGATTAACCCGTTGCAAAAAAAAATTAAGGATTAAATTTGACTACCACATCATCTCAATTATATAACAATTGTATAACAATTTATTAAATAAAATTATTTAAAAAAAAAAGTTTTAATACCTTACTCTAATTAAATAACATTATTTAAAAAAAAAAAAGTTTTAATACCTTACTCTAATAGTTTATGAGAAATGCTAAAGGTAAGACATTGGTACCAAGATCATTTGAAGCTTATTCATTGGAAATGAATAAAACAATTAATAAAAATGTAATGAGTACCAATGAATAAATTCCATATCATTTTGATACTCATCTCTTGATAAAAGATTTCGTACCTTTAACATTCTCATAATTTATTGATGAATTATATTGTGTTGTGTTTGATTGCGTTGTCTATGTCACCCGGCTCTTAAAATTATTTTCTAGGGTGTGTTTAGGATTATGATTTCGTAAACAATAAGTGCGATTTTAAACCAAATAGCAGAACAAAAATCGTTTGGAAACTAAATTTTTAAAAATTGCGATTTGAAAACGCATAAAATCTGATTTTTCAAATCACAGGTAAAATGATGTTTTTTTGAAAATGCAGAATTTTAAAGGCTAATTTGCAATTTTAAAAGCTAAACAACGATTTTACCAAACGCTTAACTGTGTTTTCAAAAATTATAAGCACTAAAAATGAGAAAAATAAACCATCAATCTTGTCAAGTTGACATTGTTGTCAATTTAGATATTGATTATAGGAAGAAAAAACAAAAGTACGTATCTTTCTTAAACTACTACTTAATTATTAATGTCCTTCAAATTACTCATTGTGTTAATGTTGCCTCTAAACTATCAAAAAATTTGAATGTCCCTCAATGACAAAAATACCCTCTATAAAATTATAAATATAAATAAATAAAAACTAAAAATTATTTTATTTTTTTTTAAAAAAAAAGAATATTATATAATTTTTCAGTTATTTTTTTTCCTTTTTTTTTTTTTGAAAAATCGTTTTTTTTCCTCCATCCTTTCTAATTTATAAGAACATTTTTGTCTTATTAAACAAATTTTATGGTCATTTTTTGTTGGTTTTGGAGGCATTGACATTTTTTGGTAGTTTAAAAAAGACATTAACACAATTAGTAGTTTGTGGAGACATTAATAATTGATTGATAATTTAAGAAGAATATGTATACTTTTTCCTTGATTATACAATATACGGCCGAATTGGCCAAACGTTTTATCACTAAAATGAAGCCTAATATCACCAACTTTGCAAATGAATTGCCGGCTTTCAAAACAAATCTCTTTTCCAAGACTATCACGAACCTTATAATTATATTTATTTTTAATCTTCTTATGATTTTTTTTTTTTGTTTTAATAATTAAGAAACAAAACAAAAAGGAGAAAAAAAAAAAAAAATCTCCTTTTCCACTATGAAGATGGAAATCAAAGAGGTGGAACGAGAAGATCTCGCGCAATACCAATACCTAGGATATTGCGCACAATGCAATACATTTTATTGTCGTCGTCGATTTAAACTAATGGCCCACAAAAAACAACACATCAGCGATCTGCGTCGAAGCCACATTAGCAACCCGCATGCATTTCCATTCAACTAAAAACTCTCAAAAAATTGTGCGCTTTGTTGAGACTTTCTCCTCAATCCCGAAAAATTGTGTGCTCTAGCCCTTCATTCCCCCCTCTTGGCATGAACATACCCTTCTTCTCCTCACGTCGAATTTGGCTTAAGTTACGTAAAAAAAAAAACTATAGTATAGGTATGAAAGAACTACAGCATCTATGTTGTAGTTTTTTTTACAGCACCTAAGCCTAATCCGGATCCGGATAACCGAGTGCCACCAATGGCCTCTTCTTGACGAATCTAATAACTGAGGGCCCCCTCTCTCAAAAACCTTAGCATCGCCAACTGTCTCTTTTCCTCTGTCTTCCGCAAGCGCCTCCCACGATTGACACCAGAATAACAGTGAGAGCTGTAGTCCACTTTGGGTTGGTCTTCTTGGTTTTGCTTTTAGCAATGTTCACGTTGTTGGTTGTGAAAATGGTTAGGGTTTAGACTGATTGGGCAAGTGGGTTTTGCTTCTTTATAGAGGAGTGGAAGTGAGTGTTTGAGACTTAAAACCTCAGTATCAGGTAGTGGTAGGGATGTACAAGCGGTTACGATTGTGGTTATTTCCTTTTAACAGCAACCGCTTTAGGCGGTTATCACTTTTAAATAACAGCGTTAGTCCCGCTAATCAGCGGTTATATGGTTATTGAATGCCAAACCGCAACCGTTAACCGTTTGTCAATTAATGGGCCTTTTAGGCATCTTTTTGTGTTTTGAACCTTCTTTGAGCCTATTTTTATTGTATACTATTTTGAGCCTATTTTAGTGTTTTCACCATTGGAATTCATGGACTTATATATAAGAGTATACAGTTAGTAGTTATTAACTATCTCTGCCTACTTTTAAAACTGTTTAACCACAACCGCTCTAGGCGATTATACAATTAGTGGTTAATAACCATCCCGCTAGTACACCCAGAGGTGATGGGCTTGGTGGTTCACATGATGGGTCTTCTATAATTGATGATGAAAATGAGAGAAGAGTCTTACTTTAGGCAAAGAGAGGGATAGATTTGGCTCTGCCATTGAGAGTTTCACTTGATTTATTAACCCAAATATATATATATATATATATATATATATATATATATATATATATATATGGGTTTGTTGAGGTCGCGTACCTTGGTTGCAGTGACATTGACACTGACGAGTCCTCTTATTTTCGCAGTCCCAACAAGACTAGCAATTAAGGGACACAAAGGGTGCACTTGGATAATTCGTTCTTTAAGTCAACATCACGAGTAGGTCCTGCAGATATATAGCCGAGTTAATCTCGAAGCTTGCTCTACCATCCCAAATGAACTTTCTAGCTACTAACCCTGTCGAGTACCCTTACGGCCAAAGATCCATCAACGGAGGTAAAATTCCAGCAGCGAATGAGTATAGGGGTGCTTCTAGTATTTGTAAATTGTACCAATGATTGTTTGATGATTATTCTATGACACTTTATTCTAACACATTAACACTTTTATAAATTTTTATTAGTATGCTTTTTCTTATATAATAATTTCCAATTCTACAGCATTTAACCAAAACTAGGTAACTCGGTACAACTTGCATTATCAGTTTATGTATATATGTTGTGTTTATAAGCATGTTTTGGTTTAAGTATATTGCTCATTATTATTTTTCCAGCAAATGAATTTAATAAGTATGAGTAGTTACACACTTACATTTATATGTTTTTAAGAGGATTTGGGCATGACAGTAGAAAAAAACTAGCATTGAGGCTACTATGAGTTTCAATTTTAATATTTCAGTAAGTATAAAATGTCTCTCTCATTTTATTCAAGGAAATTAATTTTACCTTGATGCTTTTCGCAAAAGAGCATTATCGTATGGAGTTTTCAAAATTTGTGCAAGTCATTTTAAAAAGAAATTGTGCCTTTATTTTTAGATAAAACCAATTTTATATTTCTACGTTTTCAATTAAACAAAAGAAAGAGGTTTTACCGTAGGCTCGCGTCACACACACAGAGTTTTGGTTAAATATTTGCTTACTGAGCTGTGAACTCATAATTCCACCTATAAATTGTTTAATTTACGATTATAGCGGCACGAGACGCCGGAGAGCATGACAATTACGTGCAGTTCGACCCTTGAAGTTGGGAAGGTATAGTTTTTGAAGATTTGGACAATAATATTGCTATAAGATTTTCAGGTTTGGGTTTAGTTGGCAATGGTGCCATTTTTTACTATGTAAATACTTTTATTGGGAGTTGCACCACCTCCCTAAGAGCCACCAAGAGGAGGTTGCACCATCCTTGAGCCCTCAGGGGGTGTTGTGACCACTCCTAAGGGTTCGATGATGATTCCTATAACACCCCATTCTAATATTAGGATTAAGAGTGCTCTAATTTCCGCTTAAGTGTGTTAGGGTTGATTGATACCATAGGTATCAAATGGGAGAAAGGTGGAGGTTTTGAATTTTGGTGAAACCTTAGGAAGGACGATCGATTGGTCCAAGGTAACGATCAACCGATCAAGTTCAACCCTAACGATCGATCGATGCAGTTTACATGCAAAAAAAATTGACATCTTAGCATGGTACTTAAGGATGTCATGCCTATATAAGGTATGGGACGACCCTTGAAGAATTAAGGTCCCCACCCTTAAGACATGTAAACGCATGTCTAATCTTCTTCTTTTTTCTTTTTCCTTGTATTAAGCTTGTTTGCTTGGTGATTATTTTCTGTTTAAGGTGTTTTTTCATAGTAGTGTGTGTGGGTTTGTTGTTTAAAGGTTCTAAGTTGATTTTTGGGTGAATGATGATAATGCAAGGGTTAGGAGGCTGTAAATTTTGGATAAATATGTGTTATATCGTTGCACTATTGTGCATGACTTTGCTGTCTTAAGTGATTAAGCGTGGATCCACATGTTTTGAAAACTCTTTGAGAGAGACTTGTGGGTTAGTGAAAAGTTTGGATTTTAGAAGAAAGATTGAGACTTTAGTGTTGAAATCTCTTGTTAAGGCCTATTTTTAGGCTTGAGACAGTGTTGGAAGTCGTTTTAGGGCCTTAGAAAGTGTTAGAATTGTTAAAGTTTAAGACTTTTTTGGATTTATAATTTATGCCCAGGACAATCGATTGGTCGAGTACCAATGGACCTGTCAAACAACGATCAATCGGCCCTCTAGCAAAAAGTATTAAGGGTTTTTAGACTGAACATAAGACTAATGATATAATCTTTTGCAGACTTCAGTGTTAGTGATTGGGAGGACGGTTTAAAAGGAGACTTTTACAATCAAGGTGAGTTAAGCTCATACGGATACTTGTTGTCACTCTTTTATGGCATACATATTTTATATGTATCAAACATGCATACTCTATACTCACATTAAATACTTTACGAATATTGTAAACTGTAAATTTTGGTATAAATAGTGTGTGCATCATGTGAGTTTTATAAGTACATGCATGTAAAAGACAATGATTAAATTTCATTGTGTGACATGTTATGAGGCGCACAAATGGTAGTCATGGGCTTACCATTATATGAGAATAACTATATGGTCTATAGTTTATTTTTATGTTGCAATGCCTTAAATCCAATGGTTGTTAGTGATCGACGAATCCATGTATGGGTGGTGTTCATGCCCAATGGCATTGTTAGTGATATGGATCACTTATGGTCGGACCAATCAAGCCATTAACAATGGCTTATTATTGTGCTTCACCGGGGCACTGGTGATGTACCACAGGTCCTCTAGGTCACGTAAACCTTATAGAGAATAAGAGCTTGAATAGATCATATAGAGTTTGACTAATACATGTCCACAAGATATATTATATATTATAGTCATATTGCTTTAACATGATTTTTGTCTAGTCATTTGACAATAACATTGTTGCATAGTATTGCATGTGATTTACTAATCTGTTTATAAAATTGTATGAGTTCACTGCATAATAACATATTTCGGTTGTACTTTATTCACTAGTTATGAACTTACGCTTTCATTTATTTTTCACCTGTAGAACATAATAAACATTCATGCTTTATAGTGGTTGATCCTATAGAAGATGAGTGCTGGGAATCGGGGCAAGATGCTGGCTTTGGACAACCTGTCTAAATTGTTACTTGATATTTATGCTTCTGCTATGCTATATTATGTTACGATATTTTAATTAAATATTTTGGTTATCATTATTCACAGTTGTAGAATTGGCTATCATATTATGCAAGTGAGAAGTATTTTGCTACAAACTCTCTAATAAGGAACCCGGTATCCTTATAGGCTTATTTACTCGGTGAAAAAGTCTCAGGAGATGCGCCGAGAATTAATTATCGGTTAATTAATGTTCAAAGACATTACAGTTCCCAAGGGCTCAGGAGTGGTCGCGCTACCATTGGTGTGGCTGACCACCACCTTCAAAGGTGTGAGTATGGTCGGCTACCCTTGGAAGGTGGTTGGCCCACACCAACCGCACGGCCGACTACAACTCTAATGAGTGGTCCGACCACCCATCAATTTCTTTTGATATTTTTTTATTGCTTTATTATTCACATGGTTTAATCTTGACCTAAATCCATGAAATTGCAAGCCCAATGCAGTTGACCTGCACTAAACACTAGTTAGAGTTAGGTTTGACACTAGAAAGAACATCCGTCTTAAGTTTTTGCTAGGCCTGAAAATTTATTACAACTAACCTCGGCCAGTTTTTACAGATCGGCGCGCCACGTGAATTGTGATGTGGAGCGCCAGCAGCTTATTTTATCCTAAGTATTTTTTTTTTTTTTTAATAATCTTGTATTTATTAAATTTTCCTTCTTCATTTTCTTCGTCTTTCTCTCTTCCCCTCTCGAACGAAACCCTCATTTCCCATTCCACTCCCAAAGAAACAAAATATCCCCCCTAAACCGTCCGAACGAACTTCTCAAACAAACCCTAAAGATTCCAACACATAACAAACTCAGAGCGAGTCTTGGATGGAGCGCAAATCGAATCGCTGAGTTGAACCGGGTTGAAGATCTGAGTCTCCAAAGTCCAAGCGGTGTTTGACGCGCGCTAATGGGTGCCGCGGGCTCCAAGCTGGAGAAGGCTCTCGGCGACCAGTTCCCGGAAGGCGAGCGCTACTTCGGCCTCGAGAATTTCGGCAACACTTGCTATTGTAACAGCGTCTTGCAGGTTCGCTTCCATTGAATCCAATTTCTTAATTTGTGTGTTAATTTTGGCATTAGGGTTTAATTTCCGATGGAATATATAGCTGTTTATTTTTGAATTTTTGTTTGGTAGGTGTTGATTGTGGTAAAGAGAGCGTGATTGTTTAGACTTGTGGGGGTTGGTAGAATATGATAACCATATTTTTAGAATTGATTTAGTTTGTTTTGGAAATTTTAAGCTGTATGGTTGCTCTTGGTTGCTTATTCGTGCAGATTGTGAGTGTAAAATTTGGTTGTGGCTGTGTAGCTGTAAGTGGTTAGCTAGTCTAGCAAGTGCTCGGTTTGTTGAACTGGTCATGATAGGCACTAGTACCATTTGTAATATTGAGGGTCTGGGTCTGAATATGCGAGGTCACTCCGGCAAGTTATAAAGAACGGAGAGAAAAGGAACTCTGAAGTTGTTTCAATTTGCACGACTTTCGTATCAAAATTTTTAAATAAGTTTTTTCTTCTTATGCATTGCTATATTGTTCATATGTGATGCTGAGCATTGGCTTGAAATGTGCTTTAGGCACCCGTGCACATTGTCAGGTTGCTTGAGGAAATACAGATGAAAGTCATTTGGGCCTCTGCCCTGCACCTTTGGCACCTATGTGGAATCTTCAATAGTGGACTTGCGCGTGCACGCTCTTGTTAGCCATATCTAGTGGCACTTTATAGTTTGATAATCACATCATAAATATTGTTACTAATGTAATGTTCTATAAAACAAACACAGCTCTGTTTCTTAATTAATTTTTGGATACAGCATGTATTACATGAATAACGAAGGTTTGTTAAATATGGTTATAGGTAGTTACTGTTTTATCATATAATCCAAAAATGAAAATCAACCAACTTTTGCACTGGCCAGAAACCTACCTCAACCCTACTTTCTCCAGGCTTGGGTTTGGTTGTGTACTAAATTTAGGACACAAAGCAGTGACAAGAGAGTTGAATTGAGTAGACTATTTTATTATATGATATATTCTAAATCATATCTAAATTGGTGTAGTATGGTATATGTATTTGGCATGTATTCATTTTCATTTTTTCGATAATCTAAACTATTTTCTCAAGTTAAACTAATTTATGCCAGGCACAATTTTAAATTTCATGATAGCTCTGCAGTTGCTAGATGGAGACTACACTTTTACCCCTTAAAACTTGCACCCAAATTGCAATTACTCCCTTTTTTTTTTTATAAGTAAAATATATTGAAAAGGCGCAAAGGGGCGCAACCCAAAGTACACAGGACGTATACAAGAAGCCCCTAATTTAAAGAAAAGTTGCAATTGATCCCCCAAACTACCTAGCCCTTTCACTTAGCCCGTTCTGTTAGGATTTTCTGTTAAAGTCAAAATAAATTTTAAAAAATGACAATAGTACCCCTGCATCACGTAAAAAAATTAGAACAAAAAACCACCCTGAGAGGAGACCCATGACCTACCCATGGGTCTACAAGACCGGAGAAGGGTTTTTTTTTTTTTTTAATCTAAGGGCATAATTGTATTTTTCATGTAAATGATACATGTATAATGGACATGTTACCCATTTTTCGTCGGATTTAACAAAGAATTCTAATGGAGGGGGCTAAGTGAAAGGGTTAGGTAGTTTGGGTGGTCAATTGCAACTTTTAAAAGTTTGGGGGGATTGAGTGTTTGCCGGGGGTAAATGTAGTTTCTCCCTTTAATTTTTTATACTCTATGTTTTCTACACCCCACATATTTGTCATGTATGCATGTTCTTTACAATAACTTGACTCCATATACTCGACTATTGTCTCCATTTGAGATTTGCATAGTTTTGTACTTTTGTTTTCTAAGTTATCAAAAATTTCTATCAGTTTTCC
Source organism: Alnus glutinosa (assembly GCF_958979055.1). NCBI lineage: Eukaryota > Viridiplantae > Streptophyta > Magnoliopsida > Fagales > Betulaceae > Alnus > Alnus glutinosa. Next base: position 20,766,368 of record NC_084899.1, on the reverse strand, counting down.
AAATCAATATCCCCAGTAATATTTCTATCAATGTGTCTGTCTACATATTCCCGTTTTGGGACTCTCTTTTTATGCTCTGCAAGGATTAGAGCCCATCAGCTTTCACGTAGATATGCCTTATGTAATTGTAGTTATCCAGGAGGGCCAACAGAGAACATGAATTGTGTCATATAGACTTGGTGAAGAGTATCTATTGACACATTATTAATGATGGGTAGACAGAATTGTGATTATGTTTGATAGTCATTTTCCGAAGTCATCTTCTTTTTCTGTTTTCTTTTTTTCATGCAGGCTCTTTATTTTTGTGTCCCATTTCGTGAACAACTTCTAGAGTATTATGCAAACAACAAAAATATTGGGGACGCCGAAGAGAATCTGTTAACATGCTTGGCAGACCTATTTACACAGGTAAATATCTATCCCTCATTATATATACATACACAACACACACATACATATAGTAAGGTACAGTTTTTGGGATTGTTTAAGGTACACACACAAACACATGCGCACGTATATATTTATATTTCTTAAGCAATAAATATTTGTTTCTTGAGAATGGTGCAAGAAAAGTCTGCAATATGTATTGTTTGAAAAAGTTGGTAGCAGAACAAGTACTAGCTAGCTTCTTTATGACATGATATGATTGAAATCTTTAGTGGCCTGGCTCAGTCAAAATAGTAATCATACTTAAAAATGCTAGCTACAAATCAATTATCAAAAAAAATAAAAATAAATTATGTTAGCTACAAATCTTGCAATTCTCCCTTCCATTGTTCTATTTATTGTGGAAAATATATATGCTTTTTTACTTTTCAGCGATGATAGTGCAGCCAACCATTCATTGTTCCTTTGTGTAGATAAGTTCGCAGAAGAAGAAAACAGGTGTCATTGCTCCAAAGCGCTTCGTACAAAGATTGAAGAAACAAAATGAGCTTTTCCGTAGCTATATGCACCAGGTATGTATCTAATACTATAACTGTAAAGCAAAATGATCTTAACTGGGGAAAGTGACATTTATAATTTTTTTTTTCAAAATATAAGAAATCCAACTTACAGAAAACATAATAATAATAATAACACAGGAAATTGATATTATTTTGCAACTAACCAACAATGAAAGAAATAATCATAGACAAATTCAAAGAGCTCTGTCCCCATGCATTGTTAAAATTGGTACTGTTAGTCTAGTTGCTCCGGGGGACTGTTTTTGATAGGTTTTTGGTAATTTTAATTGCATTGCTTGATTTAACAAGGTTTTTCGTTGAAAGAAATGGAAGGATGACAGAGAATTAGACCCATTTACACATGTTTGCCCATACTCATGCACATGCACACACTACACAGTTTACTAGATCTAAGTGTTTGAGTATTTAGCAATGCCAAATTTTAGAAGTTGCTGGAGATAGTTTTTTTTTTTTTTTTTTTTTAAATGTAATCAAAATATTATTAAAAAGCACAAGAGGCGCAACCCAGGTATGCAGGAAGTGTACAAGAGATACACATAGCTAGAAAAGGAAAAAGGTGAAGAAAATCATGAAAACTAAGCAAATTAAGATAGTTTAAAGTAGTTGTTCAGTTGTAAAGAGTTTTGAAAAAAAATTTCTTTAGTTCCTCCATTGTCTTCTCGCAGTCTTCAAAACTTCTATAATTTCATTCACTCCAAAGACACTACAAAAAGCAGGTTAAAACCATCTTCCACACTACTACACTTTTAAGTTGCACAACCCTCTCCAACAAAGCAAAAATGTCTACTACTCTTTTAGGCATAACCCAAGCTAACTTAACATGATTGAAAATAGTACTCCATAAGGTACTAGCAATCTCACAATGGAGTAAAAGATGATCCACACACTCCTTACTCCTCTTACACATACATCGTCAATCAATCACAATGACATGTCACTTACTTAGGTTATCGATGGTGAGAATCTTCCGTAGGGCGGCTGACCAAGAAAAAAACGCTGCTCTCATGGGAACCTTATTCTACCAAATACTCTTCCAAAGGAAGGGGGTGCTATCATGAGGAACAATGATGTTATAGAAAAATCTAACGTCAAACATCCATCTCTTGGAAGGGGTCTAGTGAAACTTGTCTTCACCTCCCCGTCTTAATTTAAAGGAGTACATCAAATTGAAAAAAGAAGCAAACACCCTTTGCTCCCACTGTCGCTTAGTTTTGTCGATTTCTTTGTTCGTTTTTCTTTTTCTAGTTAGGTGTTTCCTTTTGTATACATCCGGTGTACTTAAGGGCGCCGTATGCTTTCAATAAGATTAGATTTACTTATCATAGAAAAAGAAAAAAGAAGCAAACACATCCGTCTTCCAATCATGAGCCTCTTTGATAAAGCTTATATTCCACTAATGGGAATCATTAGATAACTCCCAAGTAATATGCCACAGAAGCATCCTTAATGCAAGTAAACTGTACAAATTTGGGAAAGCTTTCTTAAAGGCCTCATCCCCAAAAATCATACTAGATCCCCACACATGTGATGCCAAAACATAATCTTGGAGCCGCCTCTCACCTCAAATTTGGTATGACTAGAAAACTCCCCCAGTCCCTCCTGATATTTTTCCATAACCTCATCCCATACGACCCATGTGCCTTATTAGCACACCAACCACTCCATGAGTTGCCATATTTAGAATCCACTACGACTCTCCACAAGGCTTCTCTCTCATGCAAATAGCGCCATGGCCACTTCCCCATAAGAGCCCAATTGAACAAAAGCAATCTATTTATGAGAAGATGGAATACCATAACGGACAAGATCCATACCTTGACCTTTGGAAGGAGGAATACCATTTGGCTACAAAGGCTGGTATATGCTACGTACTTTAAGCTTTGGAAACCGAGAGACTAGTTGAAGTGGTTATGAATGATTGTGTAAATCCAAACCATCTCATAACCTTAATAATGGTGGAAACTTTTTGTCAAACATTACAATTGGCAGCCAATGTGCAGAAGCATGATTGTAGTAGGTGTTGCATGTTGGCGCATACTTTTATTGTAATGCAACTTTCTGTTTTCCAGATACTCAAACTCTGTGGTTATATATTGGCATTGGGGCTTCCATACATGTTTATCTTATGTAAAGGATTGAGAATGTGATTATGCATAGACATCTTCGGATAATGCCTTACTAAATGGGGCAATAGGTAGTATTCTAGATTGTGAATGTTCCTTTTCTCTTTTGATATCAGTGTCTCATTTCTTCGTTTTGCTAATTTCTCTCCAAGACTTCAACGGTTCAAATATGATGTTAATTGTACCTTGGTTGTATTTTTTCTATTTTCTCTGGTTTAATATAATGATAATAAGATTAATTATTTATCTTCTATATATACAATATAAACATATTTCCTTTTTGTAGGATGCCCATGAATTTTTGAATTTTTTGCTGAATGAACTTGTTGACATACTGGAGAAAGAGGGCCAAGCTGCAAAAAGTGACCCTGAAACTTCATCGCCTTCTGATAAAGCTGCAAATGGGCCAAAGAATACTCTTGCCAATGGTCATCTAAAAGACCCTTTAGTAACCTGGGTGCACAAAAATTTTCAGGTGACTTTGCTCTGCCATTTCCTATGTTGCTCGCATTTCCTTTGTATCAAGTCATATGATTGATTGCTGGCCATGATTCATGGTGGTTTGGGAATTGGTCTAATTGTTGATATCCATTCACTCTTTCCCTATGACATTCTTATCATAACGAACTCCCCCCTCCCACAAAAAGAAAATGGAGGTCATCCTTGTGTTTCTGCTGATGTGTCGAGTAGCAGCATATTAGTTCCCCTTAATAAGATGTTGAGCAATGATGGTATAGATAATTTTTTATATGCTGCCCTTTGTAAGGATTCTCATAATTTTTATGGCTATTCGAGTCAGGGAATACTCACCAATGAAACGAAGTGCCTGCGATGTGAGACAGTGACAGCAAGGGATGAAACATTTTTAGACTTGAGCCTTGATATTGAACAGAATAGTTCAATTACAAGCTGTTTGAAAAACTTCAGCTCCACCGAGACATTGAATGCGGAGGACAAATTTTTCTGTGACAAATGCTGTAGGTAGGTAGCCTCTATTCACTTTAATATGGCATTGTCTGTCTTGGTTTTTCTCTCATTACTTGCCTTCTTATTAGTTGTATGATGTTAGATTTGAGTGCATGTTTCTCAGAGTAATTTGGATGAAGCAGTTTTATCAGAGACTATTGTCTGCTTTGGCTTCTATTTTGCTCAGCTTGACACCAAGTGCTTGCCTTAGGTTTTTGCTTGGTGATGATAGTTAAAGTGATAATATGTGCATCCCTTGCTGAAGCACTCGAAAATTGAATAGCCATCAACACTGACAAGTTCTATTTTTTTTTTTGCATTCTATGTTATGAGCAAATTAATAGATTTGTATTGACTGGTTATTTAGCATAAAATTTATGTTTGTTTCTTTGCCTGTAAAAGGATCATGTTGAATCCTCTTCGGATCCATTCAACCCTGTCTCGCTCTCTCTCTCACAGAAAAAACCCTTAGGTCTCCCTCCCAGTGTAAACCGTCTTGAGGGAGGGAGGGAGGACCCTCCCTCCCTCCTCCTCTTCTGGTCCCTTCCTCCTTGTGCTTTTCTTTTTTAGTCTTTTAGTTTGGGGTTTCTCTTCTTCTTGGGTGTAGTTCGACGGTGGTTGGGTTTTTCCGGTGCTCTCGCGTCCCGCCAGAGGACTGCCGGCCTACTCCAGTCTTTTTCGTTGTTTTGTTGATGGCCGTCGCGCCGTTGTGTATGGTTGATGGGTTCTTTTGCTCCTTGGGTAGTAGATCTACATTGCTTGGGTCCTCACCCACGTGCTCGTGCTTCTCTGGAGGGTTCTCCGTCGTGGTCCGGCTTTTCCCCGCCGCCGTTGCAGCTGCGGGTGACTGCCACACGCCGGAGCCGGAGTGCGTGGCCGTGGGCGTTTTCTGAAGCTTGGGTGTTAGATCTGCGGAGTTTGGGTCCTCTTCACCGCGCACGCGCACCTCCGGCGGCTTCACCGGCGCTTTCCGCGTCTTTTGTGGGTTTTCCGGCGGTTTCTCTTCGGCGCTGGCGCGCGTGGGTCCACGCGCCACCGTGTCTGTGGGTTTTTTTTTTTTTTTTTCTGGGTTGGGTTTTTTTGGGGGCTTTTTCTGTAGCTGGGTTTTGGGTTTCATTAGGGTTTTGTTGTTATTTGGGTGTTTAATGGGGGCTTTTACTGTTTTGGGTTTTGGGGGCTCTCGAGGGTTTTGGGGTTTATGAGGGTCTTGTTGGGTTCTGCTTTATGGGCTAACTGGGCTCTTCCTTTGTATACTCCCTGTGTACTAAGGGGCGCCTTACGCTTTTTTAATGAAGTTCCGATTACTTATCAAAAAAAAGGATCATGTTGAAGTAATTCATTTAGTGACGCAATAATCTGTTGATAACAACTTTCAATCAGATTGAGAGGTTCAAGATCTTTTACGAGTCTCTCCCCACTATCACTACAAAGCTTTTTCTCTCTTCTAATTATGAAACCCATCGTCCACTTGCTTCTTAAAGTGCATGAAAGTTTTTATGTATAGGAAGATTGTTGACATGATATGGTGTGATGGCACTCTCTGATGACTTCATTCTTTATTGTTTTGTGCATTCAAATTTCATGTCTATGAGTGCAGCCACCCCCCAGTTCCTCTTGGCTTAATTATTTACTGTATTGAGTAATACTTGAGAGACATTTTATACCGTATGGGCTTTTATAAATGCTGTAGGAAAAACGAGATCAGCCAAAAGAGCTAAGTGTAACAATTTACTTTGATTTAATAAAGTTTATTTTCTCTTTTGTATGATAACTGAAAGCTGACCTCATTCTCGCATGCCAGTTTGCAAGAAGCACAGAAGAGGATGAAGATAAAGAAGCCACCTCACATTTTAGTCATCCATCTAAAGCGTTTCAAATATATTGAGCAGCTGGGTCGCTACAAGAAGCTATCATACCGGGTTGTCTTCCCGCTTGAGCTGAAGCTGAGCAACACAATGGAAGATGCAGATTCTGAGTATTCCCTGTTTGCAGTAGTTGTCCATGTTGGAAGTGGGCCCAACCATGGCCACTATGTCTGCCTTGTGAAAAGCCATAACCATTGGTTATTTTTTGATGACGAAAATGTTGAGATGATTGATGAGTCTTTTGTGCAGACATTCTTTGGGTCAGCGCAGGAATATTCAAGTAATACGGATCATGGGTACATTTTATTCTATGAGAGCCTGGGCTGCAGTAACAAGAGCTGAGAAGAGGGGCTTTTGCATTTACTTGGTTAGATATTTTAATTACTTGGACTCATTTTTCTTCTGTTTCTTATGTCTTTTTTTTTTCTTTCTTATTTCTTCTTTTTCCCTTTCTCAACCTATGGAAAGGAGATGTCAAATGTCAATGAGATGTTATGGGTTGTGAAAAATGTATACTTAGGGTGCTTGCCATGTACAGTGGAAGTTGGAAGCACACTCTCCTTTTGGTTTTTCACAATAAGAAGAAAAAGAGCAGTGTATATGGATGGTGTGTGTGACAGAATTTCACAGAGAAAGAATGTATTCTTCATGATTGAGAATGTTTAGTTAAACATCAGAAATGCAATGCATATGGTAGGAACTGCTCATGACGGTTCTTGAACAGTGTAAACTTCATTTGCCTTTTCTAAGCTGGCAATTATTAGTAGTAACATTTGATCATGACAATAATTACCTTCCAAAAAACAGAAGAAAAGAAAAAACTAGAATGATATATGGTTTTGTGCCTTTGATTTTGCTTATCTTCTGTACGGTCGTTTCCCAGTTCTTTGCCAGAGTAGGTAGTGGCATTCCCATTTAAAATGGTGCGGCTTACCGGAACAAGTTCTAGAGAAGTTGCACTCTGTTAATCTGCTGCTATCAGGATTAGTAAATCGGGTTTTTAGGATTTTGTTGCTTGGCTGTAGTTGTAATTGACGGATAGGGATCCTCGATGGGGCCCTCCTACAAGAGCAGGGGCTCGGGCAATCTAACCACCTGTTTGGGCAAGTAGGTCCCATGGGCATGGAGGGCTTCTCTTTCTCTTGCGCACATTGGCGATCCGTAATTGACATCTAAGCTGAGGTTGTTCTAATGGGCTACGTCAGTTTGTGTATGTACTATGAATAATAATTTCTTTACAACTCTTACGTAACCCATTTTTACGTTGTGTGGGTCCTATAGTACATAATAATGATTTCTTTACAACTCTCACATAACTCCCTTTCACATTGTGTGGGTTTTACATGTAAGACCCATATGCGTGAGACCTATACAATGTGAGAGGGGTTGTGTGGAAATCACTCCCCATGTACTATAATGGCCATAACATTTTTTTATTTTTATTTTTTTCAACGGCAGACTCGGAAAGTGAAATAAATAAATAAATCACCAACGACAAAAGAAATTGCAAGACATTTCTCCAAAATAACCGGTTCGTTAAGATGAAAACTCAAGGTAAAAAGAATAAGTTTTAAACATGTGGTCGAATACATGCTTTATGGCGAGATGAAGAACTTCCCAAGTGGGGAACGGGAAGAATGGCAATCTGTTAGATCTGACAGTTTTAGTTGAGATTCAAGCTGTCGTTTGTAATATGAAATCGCCCAGCACTAATCATAGGATCCCTTTTTGAAACAGGTGAATACTGCTGCAAAAATTTGGGAGGCCATAACGGGCAATTTCGAAATGGTTTGTCATTTAGTATGGTTTTCGAAAGAGAGACTCGTTCACCTGTACTGTGTTTTTTGTAGAGCTACGCAGCACAAACGGCGGTGATTGCTTTCGGCAGCTCATAACGTGATACAAGCTTCAAGTAGAACTCAACTTTACAAACCGACTTATTACAAGGGAAAGCTGCCAGTTGAGATTTATCTGTTCTTCTACTTCTACACTGTTGGGGTTTGAGTACTGCTCTGCAATTGTTGTCTCCTTCAAGGATGTTTTTGTTTTCGTTTCCCATTGCACTTTGCTTTCTGGTTTTGGATAATATTTCTATTCAACCCAAAACAAAGGAAAAATCTTTTCAAAAATCAAAAAGTGAAAAATCAAACCAAAAATATGTTGATTATTCTAATCAATTTATAATGTTTATCTGTTGTGGTGCCTTCATGTTAACAGTGACAAGGGCAATAAGTCAAAGATAGCAAATCTGATTTATATGAATAAGGTTGGTTAGATGATTGGTAGGGTTTTTCATTTACAGAGAATTTTTAGCAAATCCTAGCAATGCATTGACAACAATATCAGTCCTACAATAGATTTTTTACAAGCGAAGAGAATGAACCAGAGGCTCACTTCTATTTTGCTGAAGGCATGTCCGTGTCTTCATCCAACAATGCTTCAAGATTTCTCAGGTCATTATCGAAATCACCTGTTTCCTCTGAACCGTTTACAATCCTATCATCAACCTGCAGGATCAACAGAAGTGAGACAGAAAGACTTTCAACATATCAACCCAATGAGATGAAGTGTATTGCAGAATGCTAACAAACTCCATCCTAATTAGAGATCTGTTGAAGATGAGATCCCAAGTTGACAGCATTTCTACCACTACGTGCAAAGGGAAAGATTGCTTTCGTGCCCCGCCCCCAAGATAAAGTGTTGATGCACATAATATTTGGAGATTCTAGGTTATCCGTTCCAGGCAAGGGTTCAAACTAGCCCATCCATCCTAGGTTGTTTTGTTCAATAAATGAGAACTAATCAAACCAAAAGATCATGAACAGGAGGCATTGTAAATCTGCAGCGCTGAAAGCCCCCATGGGCTGCTAAAATGAGTTGGTCCAGAGTTATTTACACTGAAAGGAGCATAAATTATATTCCCAAAGGAACCATAAATTACCATCTGCAAAAGATACTGTTACATGAAAGCGAGAGAAAAAAGATGGAAAAAAGAAAGAAAGGGGGAAATTAAAAGCAAAATTGCCATCGTCTATAAGTAAGTTCATGCCTATCTCTTGCTGCAATGTTATATATAAATGCATAACCAAAATTCTAGCAAACAGACTGCTTCCTTTTTTGGATGAGATCATAAGTCCTAACCAAACTGCATTAATTCCAAATAGAAGTATTGCAAAGAATGTTTTGTTGGCTCAATAAGTGGTGAAAGATTATCACAAAAAGGAGGGTAAATAAAGATGTACCATCAAGGCAGATTTAACGAAGGCATGACTCAGTGGGTTGGGAGTTTATACTGCAATGTCTATCAAGTGTAGGAGCTCCTATGAAATATGTCAGATGGATTCGTGAATGTATAACTTATCCAAGATTCTCTATTGCTTTGAATGGTACTCTTATTGGATACTTTGAAGGGAAAAGGGGTTTAAGACAAAAAGGGTCCTGATATCACCATATCTCTGTGATAGCAATAGAAAGACTGTCGAGGTTGATAGAAAAGGCGACAGAATGCATTGCCAACTGAAAATTGTTAGATCAATAGAACAAAAGTTCAATCGATTCTTATGGAATGGCAATGAAGATTGTTCAGCTAAAGCAACGTTTCTTGGGATTTGATGTGTTCCCAAAAAATGGAGTATTGGGGTTGAAAAGAATAGAAGAATGGAATGGGCAGCAATTATGAAGCATATTTGGAACCTGTTCACAAATGCAGGTTCTCTTTGGGTAGCATGGGTTAAGGTGAACTTACTTGAAGGGAGATGTTTTTGGCAACTAAAAAATGCCACAGAATTGTACATGGAGTTGGAAAAAGATACTTAAGCTGAGGGATATAGCTAAGAGGATCTTCAAATGCTCGGTGGGAAATGGAAAAAACATTCATTTATGGCTGGATTGGTGGCACCCTGATGGTATCCTTTATGAACAATATGGATATAGGGTAGTATATGATGCTCGAAGTAAGATTGAAGCAAAATTATCAAGTGTAATAAAGGGAAAGGAGTGGGAGTGGCAAGCAGCCAAATCAGAAGATTTAGTTAGTATACAAAGCAAGTTGCCAATGGTGAAAATAGGAAAAAGGTGATAAGCCTATATGGGTGATTTCGAAAAAAAGTTGTTATACCAGTGTAGAAACATGGGATTCAATTCGGTCTAAGAAGCCAAAAGTGGATTGGTAGAAACTGATTTGGTTTCCACTTGCAATTCCCAAACAAGCATTTGTATTGTGGCTGGCTATTAGAAATTGTTAACCACAAGAGATAGAATGATGAATTGAGGCTATAAAGGAGAGGTCAAATGTGTGTTCTGCAGAAGCATTATTGAGTGCAAAGATCATTTATTCTTTGAATGTGGATTCAGTAAAGGAATTTGGAGAGAAACAATGAAGAAATGTTTAGTACTTGATCCTCCTATATAATGGGAGGAAATTATGAGTCAAGGAATAAGAAAATGGAGGAACAAAAGCTTAAGAGCTAATGCTTGTAAGCTGGCTTGGAGTGCAGCAGTATACAACATATGGTGGCAGAGAAATGATTTAATGAGAATCAACCTGGAGCAGAGGAGAAAGTGCTTCAGATTGAAAAGAGTTACATTTGTTGATATAAAATTGATACTCATTCATTTAAAAAAAAAAAAACGCTTCAAAATGTTGTATGGGAAGTGATGAATAGAATCATGGGGAAGGGGAAATTTAAAAAGAATGATGAGAATGTAGAGATTTGTAGCAACTGGGGTATAACTCAAAGTATACTGTATTAATAGGTAGGTAGTTTGTTTTGTTATAGCATTTGTTGTTCCAGCCTGTTTGCTGGAGAGTGTGGTAAAACTTTGTTTCATTTTTAATAGTAATTCATTCATCCAAAAAATGAAAAGCGAAATCTGGTACCTTGGTTTCCTGTATCTCAGCCACAACATTCAGCAGCCTACGATATTGATCTCTCGCCTCTGGATACTGAACCATAGACTTCACCCTAGCAAGGGCTTTTTGCAACCTCTCCTCTGTTTGCTTTCTGCCCTCTTTCAGGAAATCATAGTCATCCTCCTTTGAAGACGTATCTTCCATTCTACGGCTCTCAGAAAGTGCTTCTGATTTAAACCCCCGCAAACCACTTCCTTTTCGTCTCCAACGCAAAATAACTTTCTCCAAAATTCCAACTGACCAGGTTATCTTTTTATAGTTCTTCCTGACCTGGTGGCCTCTTACATGGGCCTTTTGCCATGAAAGCTAATAGTTAATATTGCGTTTGATTTCTCAATTTAGGGGAAAACCATGAACAACAAATACAATGAAGAATAGACACCAAAAGTAAAGCAGGAGCCATAAAACCAAGCAGAGAAAAGCAACAATAGCAATGCACCTGAATTTTCACAATTCGCTGCCGGATTATCAGAAAGTCTTTTCTACCCTTCCAACTGCGGAACTTATTTTGTATCCGTGTTGCAGCAGCATGCACAGGCAGATCATGTTGTACTGATTTGTGTGTCTTAACAGCAAGAAAAGAAAGAGCTTGTTCTTCTGACATTCCAAATGCATCATCACCATACTCTTTTAACTGCTTTTTTTGGAAGGACTGCATCCTGTAGACTTGATGAATACGAGCAGCAGCTTGAGTGGCATTACAGACAGCAGCTAGTGAATCCTTCAGTGATAATCCATCTGGTAAATCCCCATCGCTGATTGGAGTTGCGCTTCGTTCTGAAACTGTTTGTACTGCTTTTGCTCCAGAGATCTCTGCAGCATCACCTTCCTTGGTGTCCAACTTAAGAGATGAAAGGTGGGCACTCAAAGCAGATTCTGCAAGATAACCAGCAATTCCTTTATGTCCATTGGCAGAAGCTAGGTCAGCAGGTGTTCTGCCTGAAGGATACTTGGGACATGGATCAGTCACTACACCAGGAGCTGCACCGAGAGAGACAAGGGAAGCAACCGTGCGCTCTCTGGTAAAGCAAGTTCAAACAAGAAGTTAACTCGGAAGGAGAAGAAAAAGAAAAAGTTCATAATGAGTATTAGCGTTTGATGAAAAATTCGAAAGGACTACCACTTGCTGTTCAGGTTTATCCATGCCTGGTAAGGTATACTATAACTTAAATCATATGTTTATCAAATTCAATTTCCCTCTCTATGTACAGAGAAGGATTTCATAGCATAGGTAGTTTTCTCATTATATCTTCACATATGATACAAGATCTTTTCCCCATTTCTCTCATATGAGATTCAGACTAGAATGTCGTGTCCTGTACAGCGAAAGGTGGAGGCAGAAAGAATAGATGGGAGTACCAAAAGGCAGATATTACCACAAAGAAACAAGCAAGAAACTTTAAGTGCTCACCTGCCACAAAATGCCGCCCAATGAAGTGCAGTCCATCCATTCACATCACGGAAATTGACACTTACACCTGCAAGTTTTGTGGGTTGTAGGGCCCAATCATAGCCAAGAGCAGCTGCAAAATGCAGTACACCTTGGCCACCCTTATCCAATACAGAAGGACCTTTTCCACCTTCTGCTGCTTTCTGCAGGAGCCATATATGCAACTTCTCCTTCAGTAGCTTTTCAAGCAGCTTCTCCTGTACTTTTTCAGGAGAATAATCCTTCTCAGAAGCAAGCTTTAACATTTCATGCCATTCATCACTGTCCTCTTTTAGCAATGAACTGATTTTATTGCTTAATTGGGATTCCTCACTCAGACTGATGTAATCAGAATTTGGAGTGCAGGCAGAGCTCAGACACAAAAGTTTTCCAAATCGCATTTGAAGAATTTCACTTCTGTTGCCACTATAATTATCCATAATATTCACATCTTTAACAGGTTTGAATCGGTATTCAAATTCTCGCACTTCACTACATGCTAACCTATTGGAACGTGTCACATAAAAAGGAACCTTTGCAGCCTTATGAATGGGAGTATGACATCGTAGTACACCATCAGCAATAACCTCAGCAGGAACTTCCACTTCCCCAAACATACATGACCACTCACAATTTTCTGCTTCTTGTTGATTCTTCAAGAACCTCCCCATAATCAGGACCTGTATAAGTTGTAGGATAAACGAGAAAAAATTAAATATCACCAGACCAGAAAATTGATAAAAAGACAGGATTTGTATATTAGCGTATAGCAAACAGATGACACATTTGAAAGCTTAGTTGATATAACTGCAGCCCAGAAGGAAGATCAAATCCAAGGTACCTTAATTTCAGAGCCTTCGTATGCCCAATTTGGTGAGAAATCAATAATGCTGAAAAGCTGGTCCTGGGATAGAGAGGGACCAAGAGTATAATTATCCAAGTGCACCTGAGGAGAAATACTAGATTCATCAACCGTACTTTCACCTTCAACACTATCCCAATAAGCCTCAGAACTGGACTGCATATGTGACTCATTTACGTCTCCAAGTTCCTTACTCATCCATCTGTTGAAACTGTCAAGCTTCTTCAGACCTTCTTCTGCTAGAGAGCCATCTAACAGAGGTTTTTTTGTAAAAGTGTTGTTCGTTTTTGCCGCTAGGGTCACCTTGCTCTCTTGACCTGAATCCAGATAATAACCGTGTTCTGCATTTGAAAGCTGTCCTTGAAGGTTATCTTGCATAGGAAAGTTTTCTTGCCGATCAGAATGTGCTAAGCACGGCTCCAGACAATTGAGTACATTGACCTGATTAACATCTTGTTCATGAAGCCTAGAAATGACACCATACACTGATTCCATATGCACATCCCGATCCAAGGGCCACTTGCCTTCAGAAGTCTGTTTGTAAGGCAAAGTAAAGCCTGGACACAATTAATAGGACTCGACAAAAAAACAGCAGCTAATGGAGTTAATGGCCCTACAACTCTTAAACCAGCATATAAACTATAAAGAATTGTGTACTCTGTTAGTTAAAATGCAACTACTGCACATACAACAACAATTTCAGGAATTTAAGTTACATGTGAAACTTTCACATCTGCAACCACAACATCATTATTAACTAATAGCAGCTACACTATTGTTACAGTTTATATATAATATGACACGAACACATTGCAAAGACTTCAAGATTGTAGATTTTAATGTAATCAACCATCATATGCTTAATTAACATGGGAAGTATGAGTACCGAATGATCCAATGTGCAGGTGCCAAGCTTTGATATGCAGCATCATCCACACCGTGATCAATTTCATCATTCGAAATGTGATAAACAAATCCAAAAAATGCACCAACATTGAAAACAAAGAAAGATAATGCAACTTTATGTCTAGATGGCAAGGTGGCATCAAATTTTATTTTTTTATTTTTTGGAGGGAGGGGGTTTGGCTAAGTGAGGTCTTCATCACCACAATTTACAACCAGAAGATGGGAAAGTTTCTCTTGAACTGGTTCATTGCTTCCATACAATATTTATAGAGGAACAAATCAGAATTACTTGCATCCACAGCATATTTGTTGTCGTCAATTGGAAGTAAATGGCATCATTTTATATCTCTATTTGAAACTCTGTAGTTCAGCTTGTAACATAAAAAGCAACAAAGATTTTCCAAATTTACTGTAACCCTCAAAACAACCACTATGAAGTGTTTATGATTTCAAAAGCATTTTAGCAAAATATACATTTGATGCCAATGATATATTCGACAAATTGTAAATAACTCTGTACCTTCCACCCTTCTTGGACCTGTGGGTGACCCCCAAACTCCTGCCTGTCACCAAAGTTGCTGGTGAAAAGCTGCCCCAGTTTCTGGTTTTCTTCTTTTCCAAGGACTCCAATGGTATTTGGTTGTTTTTCCAGAAATGATGGCTGAAGAGGCACAGTTTGACTGCCAGAAGTACCATTTTCAAAGACATCCTCCCAAGACGCAAAATCGAGGTCTTTTAATCCAGTATTATTACTCTCTTTCACTTTATCTGCTTGAGTGAGTGAAACAAAATCTACCCCAGAAATGGCTGAAGATTTTCCTTGATAATCATCTGTTAATAGTTAAAGAGTATTACAATGAAGTTGGTATGCCACGTCAGAAAACAATCAGTATCAAGATTCACTGATATAATCGATGATGAAAATAGACAAATAAAACAAAGTAAACAACTTACTTGAAACTGATGCAGGAAAATGAGGATCAGTGAGTCCAGCATTAATCTTCTCTACCATGGGCTGTTGTGATTCGAGGAAAGAGTGGTGTGCAAATCTTGTTTGGTGATTATATGCTGCGTATATCACGTTAAGTTGCACGAATATAATTAAAGAAAATTTAGAACAGGCTGACAATGAACATTCAAGACATACATCATCCTCAAATCCGTATAAAATCTTCTCTATGAAGTAACATCAGCAGTTTAGAATCAATCATAAACTAAGGCAGGTATAACAATCTACCTGATTCAGCGTCTTCATATTCTGATGCCTGAGCACTGCTGAGGCTTGTTGTATCTGTAGTTTGTGAAGGCACTTGGGAATAATTTGGATGAAAACTAGAAGACGAAGAGCTATCAATCTCAGAATTCGGAAATAAATCTTCAGTTTCATGGGAATAGGGAATAGCTTCTTCAGTCTCTCTAAAGCGGTTCAAATTTGTCCTATTGCCCTGATGAAGTTGGAAAATATAGAAAGAATAAAAACCCAAAGTACAGAGATTTAAAAGACAAATAAAAATCTAATACAGCATAGAAATAATCAAGAGACTAAAATCAGCTTCAGAATGGAAAATTTTATAAGAAGCATCAGGGCTGAACTTCAGAAAAACGAGCATAAAACACCAACAATAGCAAATATGACAAAAACTACATCAGCATCCAATATCACGACACTAAAACCATGAATCTAAGAATGGAATGCATGACTTAGGTATCAAGTCCAGTACTAACTCCATCTATTGTAACTTGGTTGTGAGAAGTACTTCTAAGTGCAAATCTTAAATTCAAGTCCTTGGTTTTTACCATGACAAAGACCAAGTCCAAGGCTTCAAAAACTACTTTGTATTACCTAAGAACCTCATATCATTGAAAAGCTAAGGCTTTACAAGAGTCACTAGTAATGAAAGTTAGAATACGACCATAAACTCAAAAATACCACAATGACCACCACAAATCAAAGCAGCTATGTAATGGAAATTACAATATATTTCTATTAGAAAGAAGGATCCACTATTCTTACGGTTTATCCATCTATAACTAGTTGTGCAAACATTAGAGAGTAAAAGGATAAAGCGTTACCTTTACTTCCCGATAATGGACAAGAACTATGTGTGAGAGATGCCTACAGTAGTGGTGAATTAGGTAAGCAACAGAAGAAAAACCCCAAACCACAAGAATAGAAACTGTAAGAAACAAAATTGGAAATTATTTCAGCAAGTCTTATGGTGTTTTGAACCAATAAGAATAACAACTGCACAAGGTTCATAACTAGAACTGAAGAATTTTTTTTTTTTTTTTTTTTTTTTTTTTATAAGTAATCAACAAATATCATTAAAAGTGTAAGGCACCCCTAAGTACATATGAAGTATACAAAAAGAAACACCTAACTATGGGAAGCAAAAAGAACAAGAAAATCACTACAACTAATCATCAAATGAGACACATAAGCAGCTATCAACAGATACAAAGTTTTGAAGAATAAGGATTTATCTCCTCCAAAGTCCTCTCCCAGTGTTCAAAACTTCTGTCATTCATTTCCTTCTATAAACACCATAAAAGGCATGTAGACGCCATCTTCCACACAGCAGCACACTACGGACTGCTCGAGGTCCACCACCACCAACCAGAACTGAAGATATTGCTAACTCATCACATAGCCTTAAGTTGAAGGAGCACTAATATAAATCATTGTTGGGGGGAAAAGAAAAAAGCTAGAGCAAACTAAAAAGAAATAGTACCATGGAGCGGCATGGTAGAGAGTATCTTCTCTGGAGGCTACAATAGATGAGGGGAAAGCCAAAAGGAAAAACAGAAAACAAAAATAAAAATCATCAACGATCTTCTTCTTTCCGTTGTTTCAGTGAAAAAATTAAGCTCAATATATATTGTAGGATTTCTCGAGTTTAGTTCTTTTTCTTTTTTTGAAGTGTTGGGAACAGAGCTGTCCTTTCTTCTTCTTCTTCTTTTTCTTTTTTCTTTTTTTTGGGAGCAAAGAGGATTTCTAGCATGGTGACCTTGCTGTTTTTGCATTTATCCTGTTTCGGCTTCCAGAGTTTTTTATTTCCCCTTGAACGCAAAGTAGAATCCAACTTGCTGCTTGAAGCATGACTTCCGGTGAATTAGAAGGTGTTTAAGGGACAGCTATGGTCCTAGGATGTCCATCAGAAATTTATGGTTGACTTTGGTAGTATTTGGATAACTTCAATTATTTAAGGAATTTACACAAATTTCCCTGATTCCCAGGCTAATTTATTATGAAGTAATAATTGATTTCTACTTTCTCATTCACATCAAACATGAAAATAGGGGGGGGGGGGGGGGGGGGGGGGGAGGAAATAGAACTTTACCATAGAAGCAGGTCTAGTGCATCGGCTTGTTCTTTATGTGGACGTGTGTGGTGTGAGAGAGAGGCACAGCAGGGAACCTTAAATTTTTTTTCATTGAACAATCAATTCATTGCAAGGCCAGAAAAAGAACAAGAAAAAATGAATCAACTCATTGGAAGTCAAAATTAGAAGAAAAAAAATCTCAAAATCAGATGCAACAACAAATGTTCCAAAAAAAATTAAAATGAAATGTCAGTCTCCATGCTTAATAGTAGACTTTAAACATATCCCAAAGATTATGAAACTAAAACAGAGAAACGTGTACTAGGGTTGTGCCCCTCTGCACTTTCTATGAAACTGAATTACTTATTAAAAAAAATCTTTAATTACCCTTCAAATAACAGAACATAGAAGATTAATATTTACATCTAATTTTTCATGATGAACAAGGATATACACATAGGGAACATATATTGCAAATTGATCAAATTTAAACAAAATCTTCAGTAAACAACATGCAAATAATTCTTTACACACTCACTCTTCAAGCATCCAATAACTGCGTCTTTGAAAATTTTCATTTTCTTCACCATGGGCATAGTAGCAGTGCAACACATCAATGCTTCCAGCCTGAAAGGTAGTATAGATTTCTTTACACAGTTAATTAGAAAGCAGAAAGAATCTTTTAACATATATCTCTCCCTAAATGAGAATGAAACAAAGAACCATATGATTCAGTGAACAGCACACAGCAGCATGATTTAAATGTCTTTAATCAAGCATCATGCCCGATGCCTACCTTGAGCCTCTCGTGAGCTTCCTTCACTGTCTTTCCATCCTTTTTCTTCCTCCAGTTATGGCCATCTTTTCTGAAGTATCTCAGCACCTTCCGATCAAAAAGAAAAAGTGAACCACCTGAAATTGGAAATACATGTCAGGTGAAGATATGTTTAGAAGTATATACTTCTGAAAAATTAAGGGAAAAAAAAAAAGTTCAAGGAGTGCCTCATTTTCAGAGTAGATGATGCTTTAAAATGTACCTACAACTACAAGAAATTTTGTTATTTATTAGCTAACATAAAGGACATGCTCTTCTAGCTCTCTAAAACATCAGTTACAGATGACAGAGGAAACTAAGTTCATCCAGAGAAAAGAAGAAAAAAAGAGGAGAATAAATTGTATGGATAAGTAAGAAGAGAAATGTTTCTAAATTCAACAATAGGGCATTCTTAACACTTAAAGGTGAAACAAATCAATAATGTACTGCAATGCTTTGAAAGCTGAACAGGCAAAGGGAGAAACAAAGTCCAGAGGATTGAATGAGAACTCAGAAATTGATATCATATTTATCAGAATTAATTTAAAAAATAATTTTCCGCTTTTAGTTGTTCAGCGATAGGTGCCACCTAGCTTAGGAGTTAAAACCCACAGTAACATACTTCAGGCCTGGGTCGGAAACCAGCATTCATCGTATTGGGTATTTGGAAGACTACGGGTTATACATATAATAATAGGTGGGAATCTAATGTAGACGTGAATAGAGTTTCTCAATTTTAACTATTATAGGCAATGGGAGAGAATTGGATATAGTAAGTAGCAGAATAATGAAAAAATAGGCATCATATGTAAGAAGTCTGCAGCAGATTGGTCCAGATAACCAGTAACAATTTGGTGATAAAAGGTATACTATACATGATACCCATGAAGAATGACACCAAACAACTGATTAGCCTCACAAGTGTTGATGAGTTATCATCAATTAAACCAGTTGCAAAAGAAACTTGATCTCAGTGTTTTTTTTTTTTTTTTTTTATAAGTGAACCTTGATCCAGCTATACAGGGAGGGGGCTTCAAAAGAAAAAACAAGTCCTAGACTCCCAAAATCATGAATAGATCAAAGGAAAAGGAGGTTAAAGGTTATGTATAAGAGTAATGCTATTTACTATACTGCTATACAGCTGCCATGTAAGTGTTGATCCAATAGTTCATTTTCACTGCCACATCAACAAGTTGTATGGCAATTGTGTAGCAGTCCACTAAATAACATTACTCTATATAAAATCTCTCTCTAGGAATCTCTTCCCCACCCCCAACCAAAAAACAAAAACAAAAAGTTTGTCTAGAAAACTGAGTCAAGAACATCATTGAGATTGCTGCTGTTAACTGGTAGAAGTAACTTCTAACAACTATTGTGCATGATGTCAAACAAAAGCAATGAAGGAAGGAGTCGTACTTGCTGGCATAGTTGGAGGTTGTGGGGCAATACGAAACTTTTGATAATTTCGAAGAATTTCACAAATTTCAGCTGGGCGTAGCCATCGATGTTGTGCTTCTATGAGTATTTGCTCAATATCTGCATTACACCAAATCACATTCACATAAGATCTGTACGATTAATTTGATCCTTGGAAAACATCACAAGTACGGCCAACTTCAAACTAACAAGTATACAGAATAATTGTACACAAAATAGTACTTAAAACGTCAAATTTATGCAAATTAGTTTACACCAAATGCCATATGTTGGGTGTATGCTTGTCCATGCAAAAGCAGGCATTTTAAGAGAGCGACTGAAAATGGGTTTTGAATCCAAGCTTGGCTATGGGCATGCACCAATGCATTATATATGCCCGTATACATTTATAGATAGTTTTGAGTAGATAAATTAATGTTCCATCTTCTCCTCCAAATTTAACCTTTGAGCTACAAAGAAGAGCCCTCAATTATGATACAAGTTTCTGATCAAAACGCTGTCATCAGCAGAGTTCCTACTTAGTGTCTTCTACAACCCAAGAAGGGCTAAAAAGTGTAAGATTATCTCTAAAGTCTAAACTCATATAGCACGATTTTAAGCGTTGCCCTAACATCGATGAATAGTGCTCCGTTGTTACAATGTCTAGAAAGTGAAAACATTCACAGAAACAACCCCCAAAAAATTTCAACTCATTCAAAACCCAGCACATAATTAAGTATCACCCATAAATAGTTAACAGTAGAGATTCACTAAGAGCTACTAAATAAATACCAAATCCAAAGTTCCCCCAAACACAAAATATTACAAACATTTCCTACTGAATATCATAAAGCGCGCAAACCCCATGGAAATTATACATAATATATAACCTAAAAGGGAGAGAGAGAGAGAGAGAGAGAGAGAGAGAGAGAGAGAGAGAGAGAGAGAGAGAAAACTTTTAACACCCACGATTCCACTTGAATCAAAATTCTTTAACAAAAACCTCACCTAGTTGGTCACCAAGACCGTAGCGCCTGCTCTCCGCCATGAACTCGTTCTGGGTTACTCACTCCAACTCAGTACTCAACCCAGTCACCACAAACAATAGTACAATTGACAGAAGGTTTTTTGATCTGAAAAGTGGTGGCCTAGAAAAGCACCTATGAAAACAGAGGAATAGTGATCAAGAAGGAGGGTAGATTGCCACGAAAAACACAAAATCTGAGATTTTTGTGAGAGTCAATGATTATATAAGAGAAGTGAGAGACTTTAGAGGCTACAAGGAGGAAGCTACGGCGGAAACAGAGGTGGCAGCCCAAGTGGAATTGAGCCTGTGACGATTCACAAACAAGTTCATGCCATCACTGAAGCTCATGAAAAATAGTAGAAAGAGAAAAGAATGTCAAAGACTTTCCAGTCCGTTTTGACGCAAAACCCTGAATTGCCGGGTAACATGAAGAAAAGAAAATCTCGTCTTACGTCATTTTTATCTCAGCAATTGACTAATCAAGACTTCTGAATATTGAAAAATAATTTTTTAAAAAAATAGAAATTCAGTAAAATAAATAGTGATTAATGTTATTTCCACGTAATTTGTGCAAATAAATCTTTACTTTAAAGTAATACTAATAAGCAGTGAAGGCCTCAGAACAATAGCCAATTTATTTGAATGTGTAAACAGTGATTTTTCTTAGACATTTTCTTTTTCTCGATTCTACCCTTCAACTTTCTTCATTAGATCCAAAACAGGCAGGGTATTTTTGTCTTTCAACATTTGTTGGATTTTCAAAATTACTATTTTATCCCTGCTATCCTTCAGCTGGTAAAAAAATGTGCTGGGCATTTTTGTCTTTTAGAATGAAATTACCTTTTTACCCTCTAATTTTGTACATAGTTGAGTTTTTTTTACGGATGTTTTGGACTTTTGATTCCTGCATTAGTATTACGTTTTTACCCCTTTACATCATTTGACTTCAAACAAAATTATGGGCTTTTTGGTCTTTTGATTATAAATTATTGTACTGCCCTTTTCGTTGTTACAACGGGTTGCTTTCAGCCGGGGCCTTTTTGTCTTTTCAATTTTTCCCCTGCTTGCGCTTTGACTGTTTTGCCCTTTTTGGTTTTCATATGGATCAAATTTTTTCCTGGTTTTTTAGACATTTCGTCCCTCTTTTCTTTTTCTTCCAACATCTTCTTCTTTTTGAGTAATGATAGGCAGGGGCCATCTTGCCGGCCCCTGCCCGGCCCTTTCCTACGTGGAAAGGGCCTTTTGCCTTTTAATATATATATATATATATATATTTAAAAAAAAAAAACGAAAATTGAATTTTGAAACCTGATTTAGGTCCATTCTATACCCATTTCTTCCCCAAACCATTTTCCCCCCAAATTTTTCCCTTCCTCTCTCTCTCTCTCTCCATCTCCTCTCCTCTCCTCTCCTCAACCCCACCGTGAGCCAGCCGCCGTGGACCACTCCACTGTGCGTTCTCCATCTCCGGCCAAAACCCACCACCATGCGTTCTCCATCTCCGGTTCGGCTTTAACGACCCAACCACCGTACCTCCACGAGCAGCCCGAGCCGAACCACCACCACCACTACTACCGCCGACGAGCCCATCCACCGTAAGGTTTTCTTAGTTTCTTTTTTTAGGGTTTAGGATTTGATTTTCTCTCCAGATCTGGTTTTTTTAGTTGTTTTGGGTGAGATTTGGCTGATTCTTGGTCATTATTCGGTGCCCTAGATCTTGAAAAGCCAATACCCAAAAGCTTGAGCTTCTAGATCCTTGGGTTTGATTTTCAAAATTCAATTTTCGTTTTTTTTTAAAAAAAATATATATATATATATATATATATATATATATATATTAAAAGGCAAAAGGCCCTTTCCACGTAGGAAAGGGCCCCCTTTTTTGTTTTTCGATGGAAGCCATACTGAAGGACGATTTTCCTACCTAATGCATCCGCAAATCCCGCAGGTCTGCTGTTTTCTTCAGAGGAAGTCCGCAAGAGAAAGGACACCAACCATATCGCCAAAGGACGATTCCTTCTACCAAACGCATCATCAAATCGTGCGTTTTGTTTCCCTCTGCACATTTTCTTTCACCAAGACTTGCAACAGTTCAAAGCGCTCTGGCTTTGGTTCTTGGAAGCGATTAAGGCGATGTCGGTCAATAGTTCTCTGCTTGTTTTTTTATTGAAATGGTTTATATGGGTCTTCAATTTGTTGAACTATTGTAAGGATGGGACACCCCTTTCCTTTCTGCTTTGGTTTGACGCACAGAGAAATCAAAAGGGAGTGGCGTCGCTGCAAAGAAAAATAAGAGAGAAAGACCTGCACAGTAAGGGAGAACAAGAGAGAAACACAGCTGCCGTTAGAAAGGATCATATCCAATGCTACCCGATTAGCATATCTATGCTCTGATTGGATCTTCCCGGAGGTGCGTTTCCTCCTATCGACTTATCTCGTTTCATTTTCTTCGGTAGAATTTGCTTTTGTTACCTTTTTGTGTTGTTTATATAGATCTGTGCCATTTCGGTTATGGCTCTCTTTCAATTTTATCATTGGGTATCCGTTCTCTTTGCTTTTGGATTCTCCAAAACACTCTCTGTAAAGAGAATGTTGTTTATATATGCAGAGTGTGGATTCTTGTGTTGTTTCCTTCTTAATATTGGCCCTTTTTTTTCTGACACGAAACCTCACGTGAATGTGGGAACCATTGGGCATATCGATCATGGGAAGACTACACTGATGCAGCTATAACCAAGGTTTGGTTGTTGCCTATTAATTTGTTTGCTTCTGTCTGTGTTATATTTTTTTTCCCCAGTTTTTATTTGGGTTACTTGGTGTTTTTCCTAGGTGACTAATATGTGGACTACAATAGTGAATTGTGTATGTATGAAATACAAAATGCTTTGCTAACCAAGTTTTTGAAATTTTCATTTGATGCTTTTCTAGGTGCTAGCAGACGAAGGGAAAGCCAAGGCCGTTGCCTCCGATGATATTGACCAGGCCCTATAAGAGAAAAAGAGAGGAATTACAATTGCAACGGTTGGATACCGTTTTCTTATTTTGTCCATGCATACTTTTAATGTTACGTCATTCCATCTTGCTTCTTTTGACAAATTCAGATCTTGCTTGTTTAACAAATTCATTTTCTCAAAATATCTTTTCAGCTTACATTAGGAGTAATATTTTGCAAGCAAATGTGGAGTATGAAACTGCTAAATGACATTATGCATGTGTAGATTGTCCAGGACATGCAGATTATGTGTAAGGTAAGCTGTACAATTTATTTAATTTCGTCAGGAAGGAAGTATGTCAAACCCATTTGAGTTTGGCAGCATTACCATGACTTGAACAATCTATAGGAGTGTTGTAGGAAATAGATAAACCCTTCCCGAAACCAACTCACTTACGTTATATCATAATCTACATATGCTTAATCTTGTTGAATGAACTTATATATACTTATATGAGTGTTTGGTTTAGACATGTTAACTTCCCTTTATGACCATGTAAATAAATCGCAGATTGGTTTGAATATGCAGACATAAATTAGGTGAAAATGAAAAATTAGTTCAATTAGTTTCAAATATGACCTCTCATTATTTTTTACTTGCATCTCTGTGATGTCATTCACTTTGAACGTAGCTAATTAACTTATTTTACCTTATACATCCAATTCATTTGTTTCTATGGGATTTCTGCAATAGTTGTATTTGAAGTTTAAATAATTGCATATTCTCTTGGCCTTATGCACTCACTCATGATTTGCAGAACATGATTACGGGTGCAACACTAATGGATGGGGGTATTCTTGTTGTATCTGCCCCTGATGGCCACATGCCACGAACCAATGAACATATTCTACTTGCGCGTCAGGTGGATATCCTACTATTTGGGCTTGTAAATTTTATACATCGTACTTGTTGTTTGAACTTTTGGGATTGGAGTGAAGTATATAAGGATATTTGAATGCATGTGTGGAGGTTGGTGTGCCATCACTTGTGTATTTTCTACTGTTGGTCCATTTCTTTTTTCGATTAAGATTAATAGTGAGAACGACTCGCCTTGTAACCTCCCTTTCCCATTTGAACATTCGGTTGGCTCGTTGGTTTGTTGCCAGTGGACCTGGCTTCGAAAATGGGCCCGTTAGCGACTGTGGAAGCTGATGAAACATTTGTTTGTTTACATTGTAAAAACAAAGATGTTGCACAACCACGGTATACACAATCTACTTGCAAATACCTTTTCTTTAACTTATAAATATGAAATAGTTAGATTTAATACTTTTAACATCAATGTCCCTGAATTTTTTCTTCTATGTTTCATCGTTTGATTTTATATGTCGAGTGGAAGTGGAATTACAAGATGAAAGTGATTCACTTGTCGCATCTTTGTTTGGGGATATTAAGGCACTTCCCGATATTCAGCAACATCCCATATTCACTGCAGATATTCCACAAGTCAACGTACACCATGCACCAACTCATCACAACAACCACATAAGGCAAGAATCCTCTTGTCAAGACAAGCACAGGGTGGACACATGCAAGAAGGGAAAGGATGCGAACATCAAGGCATAACCAAGGAAAGCAGCTCATCAAGGAAATATACAACCGTTACACAAGGAATTACTTATGTAATTTCTATTTAATACACCCACAATCTGTGGGATTACAGTGTAACAAATCGGTAATGCTTTGTGTATATATAGGACTAGTACTGACTGTATTCATCATCAAGAAATATAAAATATTTTCAAACACATATTTGTTTGTTATTATGTGGTATTTGAGCCATTTTAAGACTCACGTCTTTTTTTTTCTTTTTTCTTTTTTTCTCTTTTCAATCCTGCTTCAATGGCCACCACATCATCTCTCAGTTCCACAAATGCCGACCCTGCTGCACCCCCCACTACCCCTCCCTCATCCACACTCAATTTCTCACCTGCCTCCATTTTCAATAACCTTCCCCACCGTGTTACTGCTCAACTCACCCGTGACAACTATCTAACCTGGCAATGACAGATGGTCACCTACCTCAAAAGCCAAAATGCATTCGATTTTGTTGAAGGGACTGTCCTTCCACCACCACAAACAATCCCCAACCCCACTCTCTCTGAAGATTCCCCTACCACCGTAGCCAACCCAGCCTATCTCACATGGCTCCAACAAGACCAAATGGTCCTCAGCACTCTTGTGTCTACCATCTCTGAGAGTCTTATCTCTCAAGTTATTGGCTATTCCACATCTAGTGAAGTCTGGAATGCCTTTGAACGCCTGCACGCTTCCCAGGCCTGAGCCCGCATTATGCAGGTACATTACCAACTAGCAACACTCAAACATGAAGGCTCCTCAGTTTTTGAATATTATCATAAATTCAAAACTCTAGCTGATACATTATCTGCTGCCGGCCAACTTTTCAATGATTTTGAGTTGGTCTCTTTCTTTCTTGCTAGTTTAGGATCAGAATTTGATCATTTTGTGACATTTGTCACCACCCGTGTGGACCCTATGTCCATTGAAGAGTTATATGGACATCTCTTAACCCACGAAAAGCGTCTGAAGCATAACTCCACCTCTACCGAAGGAGTCATCCCCTCTACTCACATAGCCACTGGTCGTCCCTTTTCTCATAAGAATAAGGGACCCTACTGCAGTTCAACAAGTGGTTCCACGTGTGGCCCTTCTCACAATAGGGGCTACAATAATCAAAATAGATCTCATGTACCTAGAGGATGTTTTGTCCATGGTCGAGGAACTTCTTCCTCTCAGTCTGCCACCAATCTACCATCAAGGCCTGTTTGACAAGTCTGCAACAAACCTGGACATTCTACTCTCACATGCTATCACAGGTTTGACTACTCATTTCAGCATGAAAATTCCTCTAACATGCAGACTTTCACCACTTCAGCATGCCCACCTACCAAGTGACATCAACTGGTACCCAGACACCGGTGCTACCAATCATGTGACAGTAGATTTAGCTAACCTCAACCTCCAATTTGATCACTACACAGGCGCAGATCAGTTGCATGTTGGCAATGGACAAGGGCTACCTATAAACCACATTGGTACCTTTAAATTATCTTTTCCTCATACCACCTTCCTTCTCAAACATCTTCTGCATGTACCTGGATTAAGAAAAACCTCTTGTCAGTTTCTCAATTTACCTGTGATAATAATGTCTATTTTGAGTTTCACCCGTTTTTCTTTCTTATCAGGGATCGTCTCACAGGCACCACTCTTCTTCAAGGCCAGAGTAAAGACGACTTCTACACGTTCCCCCCTTGTCCTCCCCCACCTCAATTAGCTTTCGTGGGTGAACATGCTCCCTTGGACCGATGGCATTACAGACTCGGTCATTCTTCTTTGCGTGTTGTCAAGCACATTGTTCGTGCTCATCATCTTGCTATCCTTAAGAATAAAGATAATAAAAGTTCTACTATTTGGACTGCATGTCGTATGGGCAAAAATCATGAACTTCCCTTTCATTTCTCCCCTTCTGTCTCCACTATCCCCCTAGAATTAATATTTACTGATATATGGGGACCTTTCCCTTTTTCTTCAAATAATGGCAACCGGTATTATGTTTGTTTTATTAATGACTTTAGCAAGTTCATATGGCTCTTCCCAATTGCTGTTAAATCTGAAGTTGTCTCTAAATTCCTACAATTCCAACGCCATGTGGAAAACTTCTTTGGACGTAAAATCAAATCTATACAGTCAGACTGGGGAGGAGAATTTCGGGCTCTCAATCCAATTCTCTCCAAACAAGGCATATCCCACAGAATTTCATGCCCACACACTCACCAATAGCAAGGCTTGGTTGAGAGGAAGCACCGCCACTTAGTTGAAATTGGTCTTTCTCTCCTTGCCTCAGCCTTCATGCCCTTAAAATTCTGGGTTGTAGTTTTTCTAACAGCCTCCTTTTTAATCAATCGCCTTCCTTCCCCTGTCACCAACAACAAATCACCCTTTGAACTACTCTTTCACAAAACCCTGGACTACAACTTCTTAAAAGTTTTTGGTTGTGCTTGTTGGCCCCATCTTTGGCCATATACCGAACACAAACTCGCTTTTCGGTGCCAACTTTGTGTATTCTTGGGATACATTTCCAACCATAAAGGCTACCGTTGCCTTCACATTCCAACAAACCGCATCTATATCTCTCGAAACGTAATTTTTGAGGAGTTTAAATTCCCCTTCCATGAGCCCCTGGTGTCCACCGAAACTCCTATCCAACAGCCTATCCTATTACCCTCCACTCTACAACTGCCCAACAAGTTCCCCATGCATCCTACGAGTCCACCACCTGTTCCTCCCATTCCACTTGTCCTCCACCAAGCCCCTGCGACATCCCCTGCCTCTCCACGTTCACTTAGCCCAACCCCCAACCCCCTAGCCCCAGTCACCTACGGTAGCCCATTGTCCCATTGCCAAACAATTGGAGCATCTTGCAGGCTCCGCTTCATTGCTAGTTGCCACGCACCCCATGCAGACACGATCCAAAGCCAACGTCCATAAGCCATGCCACTTCACGGGATGGGGCAGTTCCTTATCCCCCACCCAAAGCTCTTCTCACTGAAATAGATGTCTCTCATGAGGAACCAACTACATTCACGGATGCCAATAAATCAGTAGCATGGCAGGCTGCTATGGCATTTGAATTCAACGTCTTACTGCAGAATGGGACGTGGACACTTGTCCCCAAGAAACCACATATGAATCTTGTTGGGTGTAAATGGATTTACAAACTGAAACGCAAGTCTGATGGCAGTATCGATTGCCACAAGGCCTGCTTGGTTGCCAAAGGGTTCCACCAGCAACCCAAGATTGATTATGGGGACACCTTCAATCCGGCAGTCAAACCCACCACTATCTGCATAGTTCTCTCTCTTGCAGTTTCATCTAACTGGACCATCAAACAGTTGGACGTTACAAATGCTTTTTTACATGGTTTTTTTGTAGGAAGATGTTTATATGGTCCAGCCACAAGGATTTGTTCATCCAGCTTTTCCTAATCAGGTCTGTCACCTCAAAAAATCTCTATATGGACTGAAACAAGCCCTTCGGGCATGGTTCTCCTGCCTCAGCAACTGCCTCATTGAGCTTGGCTTTCAGGGCTCCCGATCAAATACTTCACTTTTCATCTATGGTCATGGCGCCTCCACCATCATCATCCTCATCTATGTTGATGATATCTTGGTTATAAGTCCTGATTTCACCCTTATTGCTTGCCTGGTATCCAAACTGCAGGGTGACATCCCAATTAAAGACCTTGACAACATCAACTACTTTCTAGGCGTAGAGGTTCTGCATGCTCCACAAGGTCTCTTCCTCTCTCAACGCCGCTATATTTTGGACCTACTCAAGAAATCCAACATGCTGGGCGCCAAGACAGTGACTTCTCCAATGTCATCCTCCAAGCCCCTGTCCCGGTTCGATGGAGAGGCCATCCATGATCCTTCTCTCTATAGGAGTATTGTTGGCTCTTTACAATATCTCTCTCTCACTCGGCCTGACATATCATTTGCAGTTAACAAGGTATGTCAATTTCTCCAACATCCAACTATTCCTCATTGGACAACAAATAAGAGGATATTCCTATACTTGAAACACACCATCTTCCATGGTCTCCTCTTAAGGCGTCACTCCCCTGCCCAGCTCTATGTTTATTCTGATACGGATTGGGCAGGTTGCCCCGATGACCGCCGCTCAACTGATGGCTATTGTATATTTCTTGACAACAATCTGATTTCATGGAGCTCTAGAAAACAAGCCACTATCTCCCGCTCAAGTACTAAGGTAGAATACTGGTCTCTTGCCAACACCACAACTGAGCTTCAATGGCTTCAATCCCTTCTCAAATAACTCTGTGTCTTTTTACCTACACCACCTACCTTATGGTGTGACAATCTCAGGGCTACCTACCTCACAACCAATCCTATGCTCCATGCCCGCACCAAGCATATCGAGATCAATTTCCATTTGTCCGTGACAAAGTCGCATCCAAAAATCTGGTGGTCCAGTTCATTTCAACCAAAGATCAAAAGGTAAACATCTTCAACAAACCACTGGTCTCTACTCGCTTCACTCTCATCCGTGACAATTTCAGCATCATGCCAATTTCGCTTCAATTGAGGGGGCATATTAAGGCACTTCCCGATATTCAACAACATCCCATATTCACTGCAAATATTCCACAAGTCAACATACACCATGCACCAACTCATCACAACAATCACATAAGACAAGAATCCTCTTGTCAAGGCAAGCATATCGTGGACACATGCAAGAAGGGAAAGAATGCGAACATTAAGGCACAACCAAGGTAAGTAGTTCAGCAAGGAAATATGCAACCGTTACACAAGGAGTGACTCATGTAGTTTCTATTTAATACACCCACAATATATGGGATTACAATGTAACAAATCGGTAATGCTTTGTGTATATATAGGACTAGTACCGATTGTATTCATCATCAAGAAATATAGAATATTTTCAAACACATATTTGTTCATCATTATAGGGGAAGATGCAGAAAAGTTCATGGAATGCTATGCAACAAAATTAATGTTATACAGTTGTGAGGTATGAAAAAAAAAAGTTAAAAATTTATTGTAGCTCAAAATATCTTTGTTATTCAATTCTATATTGAATATATTTATATTTCTAACAAAATTAAAATAACAGTATAACAAGGCTCAATCTAGACTATATGTTTCCTTATTTCCATTCCTAAGTGTTTAATTTCAGCTAAATAAATACTTTGTATTTATCTGAATATTTGGTTCAATTTAATCAAACCATACCTTTTTTTTGGGGGGAAGTTATCACTTTTGTTTTGTTTGTTTAAAAATATTTGCTATTGTCTTTACACTTGGGGTTGTGTACTTATTATGGATTATGTTTTGGGTTATATTTGGTTCCTAACTCGATGGTGAAGAAGAAAAAAAAATTATGTTAAATGAGAGTGAATATCAATATATTCACAAAAATGTTTGGCATCTATGGATATATCAAAATGCTAAAGAAATACTTTTTGAAGCATGTGATTTTGCTATGCAATATATATGTCTTGGTTCAATTTCTACTTGGATGACCTTCATAGTATCAGTGCAATTGCTATATTGATTTTCCTCAATTTGATTTGAAACTTTGCTTCTTTTCACCAAATATTTGGTCTATGCTTTATAAAACTCTTTTTTTTTTTTTTTTTTTTTTATTCTCTTTCTTTCTTTGGAGATATGAGATTATCTGTTTTCTTTTTTATTGGTAGCTAGATCATAATGTTCTTTACATATTGTTGTTATGATGCATTGTGAAATAGTAAATATCAATTCGTGCTTTAAGTACCTTGAATTTTGTGGGCTTTTCAAAAGCATGCTCTATATAGAGGAGTTTGGTTATGAACCTTATCATAAGTGTTCTTTGTTGCTGCCATGTATTTTTCATCATTCCTTTGTTGCATAGTAAACATGAATTGAACTCTATCAAGTGCATCATCTTTTATGTACATTACATATGCATTTCCATAATGTGTTATACCTCAATTTTTTTGTCAACATATATCTTAGATTTTGTGAGCATTATAAATGATGTTGGCTTCCATTTTCTTCAACAATTTGTTTTTGCACTATTTTCCCTTCAAACCTCTCACACTTTTATTGTTTTACAAATAAGATGGCATAACTAACATACAAAGCCTTGTGAGGCTTTCTTTAGAAGAATAATTTTTAATTCGGCTAAAGGCTACAACAATTGACAGGCATGGAGGAGCATGTCAAAAATTCAATATTGCAACCGTTCAAAAGCTGCTAGCCGAGGATGAATCAATTCCTGCAACCCAATAAGACGCAACTTCATCTACCTCTTTCACCAACAACTAAATTGCAAAGTGGTGATGTATTTTGAAACAGATTTTAATATTAAGCAACCATACAAAATGAAGACACAAATGCATTTTTGAAAATTCAAACTCATGATGGAAATCTTATGCTAATTGTAGTTGCTAATAGTTTGGTTTGATTAAGTTAGTGGCATGCTTGGATAGTGGCATGCTTTTTGTAGTGTTTATGTATCTGCTATTAAAATTATTGAAATATAAATTTTTTGCTATGTTATGGTGATAGTTCCTATAGCATTCTTGTAAAGTTTTTGCTGTTCATGGCAACATGATTTATTATAAAAATCATAGCTTTTCAATGTACATATGTATTGTAATGAAAAAACTTTTATTTGGAATTACAATTTTATGTGCCTATAAGTTGGTTGACACAAACACAATGGAAATCAATATCATACATGATTTTCAATACCTTTGATTTAAAGTTAAAACAAATGTGTGCTATCGAAATTAACTCTCATTTTCTTTTGGTATATCATATTTACTAAATTTTATAGTTTTACTTTATTTGTTTCAAAAATTCAATATATACTTGTTCAATAATCTAGATGCTAAATCTATTCTACAATATTTTATATATATATTACTTAAATTGTAATGTTAACAATTATAGTGATACATAACACTGGAAACCAAGCACGTGCATTGCACGTGCCATCCCAACTAGTTATCCTTATAGTTCTCGTTGACAAATTTATGAGGTGTGTTCTCTTGGCTTTTTTTCATTCATTTATTTTTTAAAATTATCATTAGATATGGAGGGTCTATAGGGATTTCACTCTAATGATAATTTTGAAAAATAGAAAGACGAGAGAATGAAAAAAAAATAAAAAAAATTGAATTATTTCTCTAAATTTATATAAATAATTTGTGTTATAATACATATTTTCCATTTTAAGTTATACTCAAATCTTGAAAATTTGATTGCCATATTTATATTTACTCAGTTACCCTATAAAAAAACACATTTGTATTTGTATTATAAACAAACCAAGCCAATGAGAATATAATATAGTAGGCAATCACAGTGATTAATGTAGGTGTCTAACACTGAACCACCTCAAAATTTTATCTCTTTTCTTTCCATATTTTATATTTCCCACAGATTTTTACAATTTGGATGTAATTTCTTTTATGACA
This sequence comes from Alnus glutinosa, assembly GCF_958979055.1. Lineage (NCBI taxonomy): Eukaryota > Viridiplantae > Streptophyta > Magnoliopsida > Fagales > Betulaceae > Alnus > Alnus glutinosa. Next base: position 20,733,733 of record NC_084899.1, on the reverse strand, counting down.
AGAAGAATCATGTATATAATATCAATCCAAAAAATACAATTCATAATTATTACAAAATTTATACGTGTAATGTTTCTTGCTAGAGTAATATTATATGTTACACCTTCATCTCACCTCTATCTTATTGAATTGATGTGACAGTGCATGTCCACTAACTTTTAGATAACTCTTTGCAAAAACAAAATTCAATGATTTATAGGCACTGCCATTGTGCCACATTAGCCTAGTGAGATGATGTGTAATGTATAACATTAATTTTCTGGTTATATCATTACTTAGAGGCGAAACTATGGTTTTTTGCCGTTCCAATAACCGCCCATGTGGGCTTATTCCTTTTGGTGTTTCAGGCCCATGTTGGCACCCTTTTGGTTTTTGGCCCATTGCCGACCCTTTTTTTTCTTCATATTTTGGTATGTTGTCAACCCTTTTGGATTTTGGCCATAGTCAGCCCCTTTGGATTTTGGCGTAAGTCGGCCGTACATTCCAAAGCCAGCAATGCTACCACCTATTGTCGTCACTGGCCGCTCGCCAATCTCTGTCTCCTTTGGCAGCGTCCACCGTTAGTCTTCACCATTGGCGTCTATTTATCAGCCACCGTCTACAGCCCGCTCACGCCTTCCGTTGCTGCCATCGTCTCCCAAAAAAAAAAAAATCCATTGTTTATGTTTCCGAACTTAAGCTTACAAGATTTTCCACATTGAGTTTGAAGAGGGATGTTATAATATATTCTGATATTTATATGATTGGTTTATATTTCATAGTATAGGTCTATTTATATTTCCTTGTATAAGTCAATTTAAGTTTTCTTGTACAAGTCAATTTATGTTTACTTGTATAGATCGACTTATTCAATTATAAATAGAGAACTATGTATTGTCAACAATCAAGTTAATAAGACACAATGAAGCCCTAGGGTCCATTTAGAGTGTTGGATGCATGTGTCTAACACTGAACCACCCGTAATTTTTTGTTTATTGTTTCTCTATTTTTGCTTACGCTAATTCCCATAATTTAGGTTTACCCACATGGAAGCCTTGGTACCATGTGGACCATCATTTTAGTTTGTAATGAAAATTATTTCGTAATTACATTGAGAAATTTGTTTTCAATATTGTTACATAACAAGAGTGTCAATTAGATGGAATTATATTCGAGTGTATATCGTGCCTTTTAATTCAACGATAGATCAAGTGCCTGTAAATCCTTGTCACTAATTATAACAAATTACAGCATGCCTCTCATCAAGCTTTATAGTTTATACTTAAGCATGTTAACAACCCCAAAATTTATCATCTCCCACGACCTATAGGGGTGGCTGAGCCACCCCTAATGGGTCAAATGGGAGTGGCCAAAACCACTCCCAAATCCTCTAGGGTGGCTCCCCATTTGGTCAAGGGGGTGGTCAATCAAACCCTATTTTGCTGGAATGGGAGTGGCCGAAACCACCCCCAAACACTTTAGAGTAGCTTGGCCATCCCCATTTGGCCAAGGGGGTGGTCGATCCACCCTTATCTGGCTGGAATGGGGCAGGCCACCTTCAAATGGCCAATGAGGTGGCTGATGGCCACCTTTTTTCTTTTTCTTTTTTCTAAATAAATAAAATAAGAGCATTTTGGGAATTGACATGTATATATGGGGCAAATTTTGAATTTTTGTACCAAAAAATGCATAAGCGGCGCACGTGAGCCATTTTTCGTCAAATAAGACGGAAATGGCTAACAGAGTGCTTGCATTGAGAATTTTGAAAATTTTGTTGGGACACATTACAACTTTTTAAACATTGGAGGCAAAAGTGAAAAAAATGTTCAAACTTTGGGAGGTAAATTGTATTTTCCCTTTTTTATTTTTAATCTTGGATAGATTTATAATTTAGGTTAGATTATCACATACATTATTGGTGTTGATGTGTTTAAGTGGCTAGATAATTTTTAATCTTGGATAATTTTTTATTTTTTAGTTTTGCCTCCCAATTTTTTTTTTATTTTCAATTTGGCCCCCCATATTAATAATGCTAGGTCCACCATTGGGTTCATTATAAAAAAAGTTGTTAGAATTGTATAAAAGTTGTACAATAATTATTTCTCTTTTTATTATTAATGTTATTAAAAAAGTATATAAAAAACACATATTTTTATTAATATAATTAAAATACATATGCGAAAGATATGCTATTAAAAAAATTATCGTAAGAAACATATATATATTACACTTTGGTTCGGTAGAAATTGTTGTCCCGTGAGGAAAGCGTAATCCGATTAAGAGACCATTGAAGTGAGGGGAAAAAATATAAAAGAAAGCAGAGTCGAAGCCGCTTGTAGTTTTCCCCCAACAGAAAGAAGAGCAAAAGCACAGAGAGTGAGAGAGAGAGAGATGTCAGTAGCAGGACCGGGGCAGCTGAACGTGGAGGAATACCCATCTTGGGGGTCACGAAGCGTCGACTGCTTCGAGAAGTTGGAGCAGATCGGCGAAGGCACTTATGGGTCAGTCCTCTCCCACACATAATTCTCTTCTTATTTGTTTATTTACTTCTAGTTCTCTGCCTCGGGACAAAATCTTTTGCCTTTTTGTTTTTCTAGTAGGGTTCGTGGCTATCGCTAATTTTTTAATTTTTTTTTTGGGTGAGGTAGTTTTAGATTTTTTATTCGTGCTTTCGCGTTTATTGGTTTTTGAATTGAGATGCTGTATGTATCAGAAACTAAATATGGGTGACTGATTTGTTGGGGTTTATCATATTGTTTGAAGCAATCTTTATTGAGAAAAAAAATTGTGGGTTTGGCTTTCTTATGAAGAAGAATTTGTTGTTGTCGTCTTTGTTTTTGTTGTTTGTTTTCGCTGTTTCTTTCTTTTTATCGTTTATTGGGACAGGATGAGAAAAAGGAAAGGAAAAGAAAAATGCTTGAAATTCTACTCCTTTGCTTTTATCATACCGTTTCTTTTCTTTTAGCCCAAATAGCTTCCTTTTTGAATGTACTGAGGTTCTATTTGTTTCATTCGGTTGATTATGAATTTTTTATTTTCTAGTGACTCAATGAGGTTTGAACTATCGAAATGATTGCCAAATGGTGCTTGTGCTATCTCTCTTGATTCGAACCATTTATTGTAGCTTATCGTGTTTCACTATGTGAAAAGATGGGCTGAGGTTGTTGATTTTTATTTATATTCTCCTTCTAGTTTATCCTTAATGAATGTAACTAGAAGTTTTTGTCAAGACCTTTGCTTCCTTTCGTATTTTTCAAGTATATAATGACGATAATGTAAACTTAAAACACAACTAGGGTAAAATACCTTAGCACTTGATGCTTGGGGATTGTTATTAACATAATATTTATAGAGTTGTACAATGTGCTGTGTATATGGCATGGTATAAAGATACATGTTAAGTAAGGTAAGAATAATTCTATCCTAGTAAAGTATTGATGGCAATGTAGCTGTTAGAGTGTACATAAAGAACAGGGTGAGAGTTTATGGGAAGATATGCTAGCTGTAGGTTTGATATGGCGATGGAATCCGGATCTGTTCCTGTTGAGGAATGCTCCCTTGAATCACGGCTGTTTGCTCTAGGGTTGAGTCTGTACTGGCGGCTAGGGTTTGTATGCTGTTCGTCGGTGAGGTGGATGTGGTAGTGTCGGCGGAGGAGGAGCCGGATACTCGTGTATCCTTAACAGATAAATACTGTATAGGCAAGGAAAACTTGTGTGGTTTTGTGTTTCCGTGTTTTACAGTATGCAAGGGTTTTATGAACGTAAAAGTTTAGTAAATATAAAGTAGTTTAGATGGTGTCACATGTTTGGCGCACAACAATGACCACTCTGGCAACAATTGATTACATTACTTTTTGAGATTCTCTTTGGTTGTAAGTTGAAGAAGACATGAATAGAGTTAGAAACAATATATGACGATAACATATTTTTTTTTATGTGAAAAGGGATTGATGTTAAGTAAGAGCATTCACATCCGGCTCATTAAATTTATTATCTATTTTAGCTAAAAAATCACATTTCTCTATTTTAGCTACCAATTTTTTCAAAGCACCTACATCCGGTTCAATATTTTATCTATCTACTTTCATTATTCTATTTAAATATTCATTTTCAAGGATTTCTATAGTCATTCCTTAAAAAAGGCAAGCGTGCTCAAAAAAATTTGTTGAGTGAAAGGTGAGCACTGTTCACGCTCACCAAATGTTTCAGCAATTTGGTGTGCCGGTCTGCCGGATGCAGATTATTTTAGACCCATTTTAGCATTTTGGCTAGCCAGATGAGAGTGCTCTTTAGGAGTTGTGATGAGATACCATGAGTTGCATATTTGTGCTCATAAGAATTGAAGCCTTTATGTAATCTACCATAAAATGCAGCAGGGTCTATCTTTTTTTTTTTTTTTTTGATAAGTAAATGAAATTTTATAAAAAGCTTAAGGCGCCCCTCTAAGTACACTGGAAGTATACACAAGGAAACACCTAAGAAGACAAAGAAAAACGAACCAAAAAATCAGAGAAACTAATAGACACGGGTAACAAAAAAGCCTCCGTCCAAAGATACAACGTAAGAAAAAACGAAGCAACAATATCCTCCATGGAATTCTCCAAGTCTTCAAAACACCTAATATTTCTCTCATTCCAAACACACCAAAGAATGCAAATAGGCACCATCTTCCAAACTACAGCACTCCTTGACCTACCTATCTTTCTTGTAAGGCTATTATATAAGTTTCACATCTTTTTAAGTTTTTATATTATCTTTACGCATGGGGCGAAAATGCGGGTGGATAATAACCGCCCACATCTGCCATCTGCGCCTAACCGTTATGGCGCTATCTATATATGCGGATGCGGTTATCAAAACCCATTATCCACATATGTGGATACGGATAACGGTTTTAGGGTATGCAGATGCGGTTAATAACTGCATCAGCAGTCCCTTTATATATAATATATATAATATATATTTAATTAAATTCACTAAAACGAGGTTGTTTTGAATTTGGTAAGTTTAGAACCTTTAGGTTATGTTATGTTTTTTTTCCCTATATTCTCAAAGTCATACCTCACTACATTTAGTTTTTTTTTTTTTTTTTTGGGTAATCCAAATTCTAATTACTCTTTGAGACAATGACCTTTATAGTTGATAATCGTGAATTACTTAACAAGTGAATTCTTAATTTATTTAAGCTGGCAAGGGGACCCTTTGTCTCCTCTTTTGTTTGTATTTGTTATGGAGGCGCTGAGTCGCATGTTTACTGCGGCAGTGAGTGGGGGTGTGTTGGATGGTTTCAGAGTGGGTGGTGCTTCTTTTTCCCATCTTTTGTTCGCTGATGATACATTGATTTTCTGTGATGCTAGCTCCGCCAAGATTCGGGCTTTGCGAGTTCTCTTGCTCTTATTCGAGGCTGTGTCGGGGCTTAAGGTTAATTTGGCAAAATCCAGCATTATTCCAGTGGGAAATGTCGATAATGTGGGTAGGTTAGCCGACATTTTAGAGTGTGAAGTTGCTTATTTGCCTGTGAAGTATTTGGGTCTTCCATTGGGGGCTCCTTACAAGTCTACTCGTATTTGGGATGGTGTTATTGAGAAGGTTGAAAGACGGTTGGCTAGTTGGAAAAGGTTATACCTTTCTAAGGGAGGGCGAGTGACCCTTATCAAGAGTACGCTTTCCAACTTACCTACGTACTATATGTCTCTGTTCCCTATTCCGGTGAGTGTTGCTTCTCGCATTGAGAAGTTGCAGCGCGATTTTCTGTGGGGTGGCATGGGTGAAGATTTTAAGTACCATTTGGTGAGTTGGGAGAAGGTTTGTACTCCAATTTCGTACGGGGGGCTTGGCATTAGGAAGCTGGTTCAGTTTAATCGCGCATTGTTAGGTAAATGGTTATGGCGATATGGTATGGAAAGGGATGCTTGGTGGAGAGTCGCGGTGGACTCCAAGTATGGAAGTTTGTGGGGTGGGTGGTGCTCCAGAGAGGTTGCTGGGGCGTTTGGAGTAGGGTTGTGGAAGTTTATAAGGAAAGGTTGGGAGAACTTCTCCAAACTCCTTAGATTTGAGGTGGGGGATGGGAGTAGGATCAGATTTTGGCATGACTTGTGGTGTGGAGATTCGATTCTGAAAGAAGTGTTCCCTGATCTCTTTGGCATTGCTCGGGTGAAGGATGCGTCAGTGGCGGATAATTTGGAGAATTTGGGCGGGTCCGTTCAATGGAACGTGAGTTTTTTTAGAGAGGCTCATGATTGGGAAGTAGATGTTTTTGCCTCTTTCTTCCAGTGGCTGGGCTCTACCAAGGTAAATATGGAGAGGGCAGATTGTCTTATATGGGTCCCATCCAAGAAAGGTGTGTTCAGGGTGAAGTCATTTTTTGGTTCTATGATGTGTGCTGGAGGTACTCGGTTCCCATGGAAGTGTGTGTGGCGGTCTCAGGCTCCCCCGAGGGCAGCTTTCTTCACTTGGTCTGCAGCTCTAGGCAGAATTTTGACCTTGGACAATCTTAGGAAGAGGAACTTAATTATTGTGAATAGATGCTGTCTTTGCAAGCGGGATGGGGAATCAGTGGACCATATTCTTCTGCATTGCGATCTGGCCTCAGCTCTATGGAACAACATTTTTTCACGCTTTGGTATCGCGTGGGTCATGCCTAGAAGTGTGCTTGACTTAGTGGCTTGTTGGTGGAAGTCGGGGAGATCTGGGAGTGCTACTTCTTGGAAGATGGTGCCTATTTGCCTTTTTTGGTGTATTTGGAGAGAAAGAAATCTTAGGTGTTTTGAGAATTTAGAAAGCTCCCTAGAGGAGGTGTTAGAGTTGTTTCTCCATACTTTGTATGTTTGGTCGATGGCTTATTTGTACCCTCTATCTATCAGCTTTGCTGAATTCCTCACTTCTTTTTCGCTTTCTAGTTAGGTGTTTCCTGTTGTATACTTCTAGTGTACGTAGGGGCGCCTTACGCTTTCAATAAAACTATCATTACTTATCAAAAAAAAATTTATTTAAGCTTGCATATGGTAATAACCGCATTTATTTAATATTGCATATAGATTTAGATAGTAATCCAAAACGCCTATTACCTCATATGCGGATAGCGGATAATAACTGCATTAACCGCGCAGATGCAGGTAGTAATTGCATGATGTGGATGTGGATGTGGATATTGATAATAACCGCATCCGCATTTTAATCCCTATTTACGCACTAGTGGATGACATTTCTTAAGCCTTATATGGATTTTGCTGAACTATAAATTAATTCAGTTATTTAGATTGTTTGCTGGCTGATTTTTTTTTTTTTTTTTTTCCTGTGGTTATTTGTGCTTTTGCAGTCAAGTTTATATGGCTAGAGAAATCAGAACTGGAGAAATTGTTGCTTTGAAAAAGATACGCATGGACAATGAAAAAGAAGGGGTAATTTTTCTTTTCATTTACTATGTGTTCTTATTTATGGCGGATTAAAGCAGTCATTACCAAACAACATATGGGTTTGTGCGCACTGATGCATATAAATTTACTTTTCTTTTGAATAACTTGTCTGGCATGTTTTCTTTATTTATGCAGTTTCCTATAACAGCCATTCGGGAAATTAAAATTCTGAAGAAGCTTCATCATGAAAATGTTATTAAGCTGAAAGAGATCGTGACATCTCCAGGTACTTTTTTTTTCCTTGATTTGAAGACATCCATCTTCTATAGATGGTTAACAACAATATTGAATTATTTTGCTCATACCTTCTGTATTTTGTTGTTGTTTGTAAGGTCCTGAGACAGACGAGCAAGGAAATCAAGGTGAGAGCTGTTGTATGCTTTCAAGATTAGTTGGTTCCATTTGTTATTTTTGCTTGCCTGTTATCCCTGTTGTTTCCCTATGGTTGTACGTGAGGTTTTAAAGTGTCCTGGTACCTAAATTCATGAGTTATATGTTTTGGGAACTACAGATGGTAATAAGTTTAAGGGAGGCATCTACATGGTTTTTGAGTACATGGACCATGACTTGACTGGCCTTGCTGATCGTCCTGGGCTGAGATTTACGGTTCCCCAGATCAAGGTATTGTGCGTTTGAAAATTGTAGGGGTGTTTTTATGTTTTGTGATCAAACATCAATGCCTAACAATTTATTGATTTTTTTTATTATAAAAAAAATCAGTGTTATATGAAGCAGTTATTGACTGGGCTTCATTACTGTCATGTTAATCAAGTGCTTCATCGGGACATCAAAGGTGATTCTTTATGTGTTATTATTTAAGAAATAAGGTTTTATTGGAACTTGTTGTTAATGTTTTGTGATTGGCTTTAAGTTTGAGTAATTCCTTTCTTGCAGGTTCTAATCTTTTGATAGATAATGAGGGAAATTTGAAGCTAGCAGACTTTGGTCTTGCACGATCATTTTCTACTGACCACACTGGGAATCTTACAAATCGTGTTATTACTTTGTGGTACAGGTAAATGTTTACTTCACTTGGTGCATGATAGATTATATTTTAATCAATGGCTGTGATTCTCCCTGCACCGAGCCTTTGATCTTTTCAAGAATATCCCCATTTCCATTTAGTGGATTCAGATTGGCATGATTTGGACAGGCCACCAGAGTTGCTACTAGGAGCCACGAAGTATGGCCCAGCTGTTGACATGTGGTCCGTTGGTTGTATCTTTGCTGAGCTTTTGAATGGAAAACCAATCTTACCTGGGAAAAATGAGGTTAGATATGTTCGCTGGTTTTTTTGGTGTGATAATTACTACGAGAATGATGCTGCATAAGCAGGTTCGTTCTGGTTTTGTGTGTGGTGGTGGTGTAAAATGGTAGTGAATATGGCTGCTTTGGAATTCAGTTTTTGAATGCCACAACCTGCTCTTTTTTTTTTCAATTGGAATTTAGTTTATTTTTCCTTTTTTCTTGATTAGTGTATTCTTGAAGGGAGGGAGGGAGGGGTTATTAGGTTTTGCTTTTAACTGCTATCATCCATATCCCTCCCAGAGGAACTTTAATAATTCATGGATGGCCCTTTATGTTTAGAATTTTTTAGGTGTAGCAATGTTGGACATATTTAGGCGGCTATTGGTGAAGTGGTAACGAAAATGGTTAGGTTATTAGGGAGGGAGGAACTTTAATAATTCATGGATGGCCCTTTATGTTTAGAATTTTTTATTTCCTATGGGGTGGTGTTGGTGATGAATTCAAAATTCATTTGGTTAATTGGCGTACGATTTTCTCTTCAAAAGCTTCGGGAGGGTTGGGAGTGAGAAGTTTGGTTAGATTCAACAAAGCATTGATGGGTAAATGGTTATGGAGATTCGCTATGGAGAGAGATGCTTTTTGGAGAAAGGTGGTGGAGGTCAAATATGGTAGTTCGAGGGGTGGTTGGTGTTCTAAGGAGGTTGGGGGTTCTTATGGGTTTGGTGTGTGGAAAAGCATTAGGAGGGGATGGGATGACTTCGCTGCGCATGTGAAATATGAGATTGGGGATGGCTCGAAAGTCTTGTTTTGGCATGATGTTTGGTGTGGGGATATTCCTTTGAAGATCCTCTTTCCTGAGTTGTTTCTTATTGCTACAAGAAAGGATGCTTGGGTGGAGGATATTATGCAGAGACAAAATGGCACCATCTCATGGAATATTTTGTTTGCTCGTCCGGTTCATGATTGGGAGGTCGATGCGGTTAGTAGGTTCTTTGGGATTTTGTACAACTTCAAAGTTAGTAGCGAGGGAGAGGATAAGTTGTATTGGGTGCCAGCTCGTAAGAAATCCTTTGAGGTAAAGTCCTATTATCATTTGTTGTCGAGTCATTCTCAGTTCTCCTTCCCATGGAAAAGTATTTGGAAAGTTAATGTTCCCCCGAGAGTGGCTTTCTTTGTTTGGACGGCAACTCTAGGGAAATCTTTAACTCTGGATAATCTTCGTAAGAGAAACTTTATCGTAATGGATTGGTGCTATATGTGTAAATCCGCTGGAGAATCCATCGATCATTTATTTCTGCATTGTATGATGGCTTCTGAATTATGGAGGGTTCTCTTGCAACTGTTTGGGGTGGAATGGGTAATGCCGAAGTCGGTGAAAGATATGTTGGGGAGTTGGAGGGGCCAGAAGGGTAATCGGACCTCGTTACAGATTTGGCGCATGGCTCCGCTGTGTTTGATGTGGTGCATCTGGAGGGAACGGAATGCTCGCTGCTTTGAAGATTGTGAGACGGGTTTGTCAAATTTGAAGAGAAAGATGTTGCAATTGTTGTATATGTGGAGGGATAGAATTAAGACTATACATGATTGTTCCTATTTTGATTTCTTAGACAATTGTTCTCTTTCCCCTGTTCCTTAGGGGTTCCTTGTATACATCCTGTGTACTTTGGGTTGCGCCCCTTTGCGCCTTTTCAATAAATTTTACTTATCAAAAAAAAATGTTTAGAATTTTTTAGGTGTAGCAATGTTGGACATATTTAGGCGGCTATTGGTGAAGTGGTAACGAAAATGGTTAGGTTATTAGGGAGGGAGGAACTTTAATAATTCATGGATGGCCCTTTATATTTAGAATTTTTTAGGTGTAGCAATGTTGGACATATTTAGGCGGCTGTTGGTGAAGTGGTAACGAAAATGGTAAGTTTGGGCGAATTTTCCATATGGAAATATAGAGTTGAAGCACATGATTTATATGTAAAAGTGTAATTGCTGTATTTTTTTCTGTCAAAAGAGTGTCCACTCCTTAAAAATAGATTCTAGACAACTGATATTTTTTCATTTCTTTTCATTTTCCTAATCACGCTTAGCTTGAAGGCTTTGAGTTTTCTATCTTGCTTTGGTGGATTCCTGGATGGTAGCATACTTTCCGAAATGGCATGCTTTTTTAGCATAAGGGTTTCAACTGCATGCTTATTTTGGATAGTTACTGTCAAAATTGGACTGCTCTACAATAGTATTGTTGAAATTGATCTACCAAGTGAGAGCCACTGTTTACATTCTTCAGAATTTTGACACAGCTTGTGAAAAGTATATTACCATAGCTTGGGTGTGGGCAGCTTGTTATAGTGGTTTTTGACCCAAATATCACATATTTAAAGAACTGTGAATTAGAAGACAGTACAATATTGGGAAAGGGAGGTTTTTTCTTTTTGGTAAGTAGAACGAGGAAGGTTGTCTCAAGGAATAAAGTATGTGTTCTGTGGAAACACACAGCTTTTGAAATTCCAAAAAGAAATTTTATGAAGAACTTTGTTATGAAGGAGTTTGAAAACTATTTGAACGGCATGCTTCAACCAAGCTCTAGATTAGGGAAGTCGCTATGACGCTATATGCATGAGAAAGAGGCTTTGTGGAGGGTGGTAGTGGATCTTAAATATGGTAGCTTGTGGGGTGGGTGGTGTTCTAATGATGTTCATGGGTCGTATGAGGTGGGTATATGGAAAAACATCAGGAGGGGTTGGGTGATGCCTCCAAGATTAGATTTTGGCATGACGTGGTGTGGGTATCAAACCCTTAAGGTAGTTTTTTCCGGAGTTATTTAGAATTGCTCAATTTAAAGACACTTTTGTGGCTGATCATTTGGAGTTGTTAGTGATGTATTAGTAGAATGTTAATTTTATCCTAGTGGTGCATGATTGGGAGGCGGATTTATTTACCTCGTTCTTTAATCTGTTGGACTCCTTAAGATTGAGACAAGGGGTGAAGACAAGCTTTGTGGGTCCCTTCCAAGAAAGGGCCGTTTGATGTCAAATCGTTCTACAATGTCCTAATTCCCCACAATAGTACTCCTTTCCCTTGGAGAAGTATTTGGGAATAAGGTTGTTTTGAGAGGCGTTCTTTGCTTGGATGATAGCGTTGGAGAAGATCCTCACTACGGATAACTTAAGGAAGCAACATATCATGGTGGTAGATTGGTGTTGCATTTGCAAGAAGAGTAGGAAATCCGTTGATCATCTCTTTACTCCATTGTGAGACTGCTTGTACAATGGATAATACTATTTTCAGCCTCTTTGGGTTAGATTGAGTCGTACCTAGAAGAGTCGTAGACCTCTTCACTTGTTAGAGAGTGCAGTTTGACAGTTTTCATTGTGCAACTGTGTGGAAATGGTTTGAGCCTGCTTAATGTGGTGTATTTGGAGAGAAAGAAATAAATCGCAGTTTTGAAGACTTTGAGAGGACGGTGGTGGAATTAAAGGTGTTCTTTCTCGATACCCTCTACCTGGACGAATGCCATTGATTACTTCCATTTTTTCTAGCTTTCATGATTTTCTAGATATTTTTTCTTTTTCTGGTTAGGCGTTTGAATTCGTCCTATGTAGTTGGGTTGTTAAATGAACTTCATTTACTTGTCAAAAAAATAAGAGTAGCTTTGCCTTTGTGGTGTCTAGTGTCATAATATTTTTCGCACAGCTGGTCCAAGCCTGGACAAAGGGGCAAGGGTTACATAACGTGAGAAGCCAAGTACTCAATTTTCGGTTGACAATGACTTGATTATAACTAAGCTTGAAATTTTTGGTTTTGAAACTGGAGAGTAGCAAAGTACTGAAAATTTTGAGAAACCTTCAGGAAATCATTGACCTTAGATGAGATTAAATGATTGTGCATACTATTGCACATCTCTATCAAAATATCTGAATGATGATAACTTTGATCTGAAATAAACTTCTTTTGATGTTACATATTGAAGATAATCTCTTCACTTTTATTGTAGCCTGAGCAATTGAACAAGATATTTGAACTTTGTGGATCGCCTGATGAGATCAACTGGCCTGGTGTTTCAAAGATGCCTTGGTATAATAATTTCAAGCCATCAAGGCCCATGAAGAGACGTATCAGAGAGGTTTTTAGACAGTAAGTAAACAAAGATATATTTTTTCCATAATCATGGAAAAGATTAGACAGCTACAACATACTTGAGTACTTATTTACTAAGTCTAATTTATGTAATTTACTTGATTTGCAGTTTTGACCGTCATGCTCTAGATTTGCTGGACAGCATGTTAACTCTTAATCCAGAAAAGGTACTAATGAACATCTAGATTTGTTTCTTTCCTGATTACAACAGATCCTTGCCTCATTATGGTTACCAATTAGGTTTTTACCATGTATTGGGGTTGCGCCCCTCTCCACTTTTCAATGATATGAATTACTTATAAAAAAAAAGTATTCAATTTTCAATATAGTTGTCATTTGCTTCAAATTCTCATTTTGGAACTTGAATCCTTTCTGTACTATGGATTTGTACTTGATTCACTATCTGAAGCTTTGAATTTGTTGTAACATATAAGGTTAGACTGCCTTTGTAGCAAGGTGGAACAAGCTTGCTGGTGGTGGGTTCAAGTCCCATTGGGTGCGTGTAACTTACCAATCCAAAAAAAAAACATATATGGTTTTAGACTGCTTCAACACATCATAAGGACTGTGTCAATCAAAAGCTATGGGAACATTACCAACTGAAAATCAAGCTGTTGGCCACTTCATTTCTTCTTTAGGGCTAGCTCACAAGAACTAGACCTACCAGTCGTTCTTTGTATTTGATTCAGGGGTTGAACATGCTTGCCACCATTGTTTCTAGCCTCACTCGCAATGACTAGGTAGTATAGCAAATTTAGAGATTGAATTGTTATTTAAACAAAAGTAGAATCAAAGGATCTGTGCCATTGTTTTTTTTATATGTTGGCTGGATAGGTGATGCTAAAAGAAGAAAACAAAAGTGCAAAACAATATACACATGGTAATAACCCCCCCATCACCCTCTAAAGGTGAAGCATACAACAAAAAGACAGAAAATTATGAATCATAGACTAGAGTAAAAATCTCAGTACCAATAGCCGAGTCACTATTGTTCATTTTCACCCAAAGTTCGCTTCCTTGTTATCCCTCTATTCACCCAAAGGAAGCGACCTTTCTAACGTCCTAAACAATGTTCTGCATCATCTCACTATTACTTTTGTTGTCCTTGTAAGCTTCCCCTGCATTTCCTTTTCTATTACTAATCTCTTGTTTATGTAGAGAATATCTGCCCAGGATGCACTAGTTGCAGAGTATTTCTGGAATGATCCTTTACCTTGCGATCCCAAGAGGTATGATTCCCTGCTTCAAATTTTTGTACCCCCTCATAGGAGTTCTAAGGTTAATTTGCACATTTCATTCAAATAAAGAAAAATGGAGGTAACATCTCCCCGAAGGTAAATACCCATTTGTGGTGTACCAGTTTTTGCAAACAACTTCCAGTTATCTTTTCTCATGCTTACATAGACATGTCCCTTTCTGCTTGAACTCCCTTAAAAATTTGGATATTCTAACTGATTTCTGCTTATCAAACACACGTAGGTTCTCTTAGTTTTATAATATGTTGAAACCATGCTTTCTTTGGATCATGTAGCCTGCCCAAGTATGAATCATCACACGAGTTCCAGACAAAGAAAAAAAGGCAGCAGCAACGACAAAATGAAGAAACAGCAAAGAGGCAGAAACTGCAACACCCTCAGCAGCATACCCGTCTGCCTCCCATTCAACATAGTGGGCAAGCTCATACTACTCATTGGCATGGGCCTAATCATCCTGTAAACAATACGCAGCCTCCGGTGTCTGCTGGACCTAGTCATCACCAATACGGAAGGCCTCGCGGTCCTCCTGGAGGTCCGAATAGGTACCCTGCAAGTGCAAACCAGAGTGGGGGGTATAACCAAAATCGTGGGGCCCAAGTCGGAACCTACAGTGGTGGGCCATATCCACCGCAAGGGCGGGGAGGACCACCATATGCTGGGAGTGGTATGCCTGCTCCAGGTCAAAGAGGAGCTACTAGTGGTTATGGAGTTGGCCCTCCAAGTTACTCCCAAAGTGGTCAGTTTGGCGGCTCCGCCGGTGGTAGAGCTCCAAACCCTTTGGGCGGTAATCGAAATCAACAGTATGGTTGGCAGCAATGATAATTGAGAACCAATACTTTGATTGAATAATTATGATGTGGAAGAGAAACAGAGAAATGGGAGTGAATATGGCCTCGGCTTATAATGTAATTGGAATTATGCAAATCAGACCCCTTGGAAACGGTGTCTACACGTTTCAGTCATTATTTCCCAGGCTTAAATGCTGTATACACTATTTTTCTAGGGAGCTTTTTCTGTGCCCTTGTTTCATTTATGGCATGAAGTTGTAATGCCTGTGAGAGAAGTTGAAAATTAAATTTGTACGACTTCATTGCTCAATTAGTGTTTCTCATATTCTGCCATTGGGCTTTCCCACGTGTAATCTATGGTTTCTCTATTTCTTTGACCTTCAATTATGGATCTTTTTCTTTATAATATAGTCAACTTGCAGTTTTCTGCAAAACTTATATTCTTGAAAGAAAAAAAAGGTGAAGCAATCTATATCATGCACAGGTATGTTTTTGCATATGATCCATACTGGATTGTTCTAGGATGGGATATGGGGGATAAATTTGCCCCATTTGTTACACCATAAGGGAGGTACATTCTCAAGCAAGAAATGGGTGACTATACAACGCATATGTTTAGGGGTGAAAATGTGGATGTTATCACTTTTAGGTATTCGTATTCGCATAATGCGATTATTATCCGCATCTGCATGGTTATTAAATGTGATTATTATCTATTACCTGCACATGAGGTAATGAGCATTTTAAACCTTGAAATTGTAATTCCTATCTTTAGTAAATGCAAAAAGGCATTATTCATAGTTGAATGCTATTATTCATATCACACTTAC
This sequence comes from Alnus glutinosa, assembly GCF_958979055.1. Lineage (NCBI taxonomy): Eukaryota > Viridiplantae > Streptophyta > Magnoliopsida > Fagales > Betulaceae > Alnus > Alnus glutinosa. Next base: position 20,718,087 of record NC_084899.1, on the reverse strand, counting down.
TAATCATTGTCATGAAATTGCTATCTCATGAAATGGGGAGGAAACCAACTTTTGAAGAAATTATTTTTGGAAGGGTAGCATTTCTCTTATATAACATACATGATAGAAATATATGGACAGTGATATTATTACCTTTGGTAAGCATCGGTGATTGTGACCTGCCAACTTGGAGTATTTCTGAGAAGGGTGTTTTCAACTGTGAGGATACTTGGGAAGTGATTAGACGTAGACATAGACAAGTTCAGTGGTGGAAGCTCATTTGGTTTTCGTTGGCAATCCCTAGACAAGCTTTCTTTATGTGGTTGGCAGTACGCGATAGCCTCACCACTGGGGAGAGTTTGCTAAAGTGGGTTTTTGAAGGTAATGCTCTCTGTGGAATTTTTTTTTTTTTTTGGTAGAAGTTGCATTGAAGGTAGGAATCACTTATATTTTGAGTGTGGTTTCTCTAAACGAGTCCGGTTGGAAAATTTTGAGAAGTGTTTAATTGGTGATCCCCCGACTCAGTGGGAAGATATTGTTGATAGAGGAGTGAAAGTTTGGAAATGTAGGGGTTTGAAAGCTGTGCTGTTCAGATTGTGTTTGAGTGCTACTGTGTACAATTTATGGCAGGAGAGAAATAATATTAGACATGGCAGTCATTTGCAAACACAGAGGAGAAACTAATTCAAAAAATCAATTGGGAAGTTCGGATGAGAATGAGGATCTTGTCTACAGGACAATTCCTGCGCAGTAAAGAAAATGAGGCTCTATTGGGTTCTGTCGGACAAATTGTTTGGAGGGTGATGCAGTCTCTCTGTTCTGGATTGTAGATGCAGAGGACTGTTTGTAGCAGCAATTTCATGCTCTGTTTCAGTTGCAGATTTTTGCAGTAGCAGTTGCAGTGTTTGCTGCATGCAATGTTCTGGTTTTGTTTTGTTTTCTGCAATTGTTTGGTTTAGTAGGTGTATATGTTTTTTTTCTTGTTTTCGTAGATATTGTGTAGTAGTTTGTTTATAGGGGGTTGTTGATAGTTCCTGGAGTTTCTAGGGGTATTCTTTGTTTGGTTTAATGGAATTCTCATTCATCCAAAAAAGCAAAAAGAAATATCTATGCAACAAAACAAAATTTTAATTATGAAGTGAAATGGAGACGATCCTATTGTCTATTTCAAATCATATACAATCTCGTTCGAACGAAATGCTTCAGATTCATAAGTTTTAAAGTTTTAAACTATAAAATCCTAACGTTCTTTTGATCAAGAGTAATGTTACACATCATCCCCTTGCCCTCTCAAATTTATTGTGGCTCTTAAAATCACCATTGAATTTATGATAGATCATTATTGAATTTTGATCCAATGGTGATTTTAAGAGCCACATCAATTTTGGGAGGATGAAAGGTGGACAAGAAGAAGATGTGTAGCATTACTCATTGATCAAATGCTTACGAGCCTCAACGTGGTTAATCAATTTACTGTATTTACACCATAGCTTATCTTTATTTTTTATTATTTATTCCTAATTTCTATTTTTTGTAGTATTTTCTTACATGGGTTGCTACATATATGGCACTTATTGGGAAGGTTTAAGTTCTAGAGACGGTCTAAAGTCGCTTTCATGTAGTGGTTGTGGTTGGTCTACGCGTTGTAATTCTCATTTAATCCGCTGTCTTTTATAGAAGGAAAAAAAATGCTTGGTCTTTAAGCTCTCATCTTTTATCAAATTAATTAAGGTTTAAAACTTATTAAATCACTCCTTAATGTTCGCAATGTTATCAAATGAGTCCCTCTATACCACCTCATGTTAACTTTTAATGGTGATGAGTGACATGTGACCATCAGACCACTTCATGTTAAATAAAAAATAAATATGTTTTCAAGTAATCTAGTCAACCAACTCACATTAGACATACACCAAATTGAATGCACCGTGCGGCCACCCCCTCCTACAATAGATGAGGGTAGCCACACCCACAACAAAGGAGTGGTGGCATGCCCACCTCTTTCACATCGGAGGTTTTTTAAAAATACTCATCATCGTTAAAGAATTACCGGAAATAAGAGTTATTTGATAATGATGCGAACCTTAAGAAAATATTTGATAAATTATAAACCTTAAGAAATTGATTTGATAAAAGTCGAAACTTGAAGAACCGCTTAAACATTTTTCCCTTCATAAAATATAGGAAAAATGAAATTCTTTCAGAGAATATAGAGGAAATTAATTATAAATCTAGAATTGATACGCTATACATATCTCACTTCAAAGGTGAAAGTGATTCTTCACAGTTTTGATCCGGTTATTCATGGTTGATGATAAGTTTTGGAACCTATAACTTGGTTAACAACTTAACAGGTGAGGTTCAAACGTCTCCTCCACAAGGATGTAAATTTTCAGAAGTTATTTAATCCAATTTAGTCGTTCTTATCCAATAAAGGGTGAAAAAAATAGAAGTAAAAAAATATATATATATTAAAAAAATTGAACAAAAGTATCTGCTTGATAAATAAATAAAATATGAATAATAGAAGTATCTATATGATAACAGAGAGAAATTCATAGAGATAGCGATCCGAAAGCACATGAGGCTATTTTGATTACCCTAAATATGATATCACTGTTGGTATTACATAATGTCAATAAAGATGACAAACTACCTTGCCATTACAAAAAATTTGAAAAGTTCAATCAAAATTTGAAATAAAGAGAATCTTCAAATAAAGAATGGAGGGTAAAATTATGGTTTAACAGATCACTAAGACATTCACCAGCATCCTTTCCTTCTTATTCCTTTATAAATAATTTTTTTCAGTTGTTCTACTTGTAGATATCAAATGTAACATGAGAATTTTAAAAGAAATATACTTTTTTTTTTTATAAGTAATGAATTTTAAAAGAAATATACTTGAGCAGAAGGACAACTGAAAACATCAACTGCTCCATTTAATCAAAGTATAGCGCTCTCCAATGGACTTGAGAAGGCTGTCTATGTGGACTCTACCTTGAGAACTATCTTCATGAACTCATACACAAAATAACTTATGGCAGCTGATGGTAAAACCTGAAAATCAAAGACAAATGTAAAATCATGTTAGAACTTGAAAGAATAAATCGACTTCATCATGTACTCCACAAGCTTACGGTGGAATCAAACTTTATCATGTTATGCAAACGTTAGAATTGAAGTCAGATACATAATTTTCTCATCCACAAAGCAGCCAAGAGAAAAAAAGAGAAGGAAAATAATGAAGGTCTATATCTAATGGGCATAAATAGAGAAATTGTATTGACCTCTCAAGGTTATGATACTGGTAGAGATTTCCAATTCCAGGTTAGGTACGAGGTAAGGATTTCTAATTCAAAGGTAGGCAGTAGATACCATTTTAAAATCTAGGGCAGGTGGCCTCAGTGGTCTTTATATTGGAGGTAGGGATCACAGTTTTTTTATTATTTCAGAGGAATACAAATTTCATAACCCTCATAACGTTGAAGTGTCTGACTAAAGTGATAGTGAGGAGTGAAAGGAGAGAACAAGGGCGTAGACTATAGTTTTTTTTTTTAATGACAAGGAACCCTTCCAAGGTAGGGCCACTTTGTGTGCCTATCCCTGTTAAATAAACCTCATACCCTTGCATTTTGCCAAATCCCAGAGGTCAATGTAACTTGCCTGACAAAAAATGAAAATATAAAAATTGAAAGGAAGATTTGAAAAGCAGGTGGGAAGGGGATCATAAAATTCTCACCATCCTAAACTTCATATTTCAATAGCTCTTATTACTGGCAGACATATTGCCAGTTGTGTGCCATATACTGATTGCTAATGTGTAAAACAAGGAACAAGAAATTAAAACCCAGGCATCTACTTCAACTTTATGGTCTACTAAAGCATTCATCCATCAAGCAATCATTTTAAGGACATCCAGTTACTCAACAAACCGGAAACCTAACCTTTAAGCAATAAAAGTTTACCAAAGATCTAAACTGTACCTGCAATAAGCTGGGAACTAATCCTGCATAGAGAGCAGGAACACCTCCTTGCTCAACAATCTTGATGCAAGTTGCCAGTGCACTCAACCTTGATTCCCGCACTTGCATTTGGAGCTGCCTCCTCACAACTTCAAATGGATATGTAGCAGCTTCAGCACAAGCACCAGCAATCGCCCCATACAATAATGTTCTGCCCGGACCCAATTCCAGCTGTTCCAAAGCATTCAGTTCCTCACCTTGTTTCATGTTTTGGATTCTTCTTCTCCCTTCTGGCGAATGCAGATATGCTGATTTCAACATATCATAAACACCATAGAACACCGCACCCGAAGGGGCCATGCTTACGATGGAGGGTACTAAGCCCTTGTAAAGAGAAAAGAATCCTTCTGTTTGGATCATGTGGCGGAAAGTACCGATAACACCACCCAAGGCTTCACCACCAGGTGCTACCATCTTTGTCCTGATCTGAAATATTTCAAATTTTAGGACGTAATGCATGGATTATTTTTTTCCGAAAGGAATTTGTATACAACATTATGGAATGCAAACAAAAATAGATGTCCAAATATATTACAAGGTTTTGCTACAAATGGTCATACAATATCCAACTTAACCAATATTCGTGAAAGCACAAGTGGCATAAGTCAATGTACCCCAGTCATGGGCTAAGGTTATTCCCCTGGCAAGCAAAAGTATTCCACTAAGAGCATCCCCATCCGATTATCTATTTTTTCTCTATACCATTTAAATATTTCTTTCTTTATTACTTTTTATTCTTTCTTTACTTCTTTTCTTAGGATTGTATTTTTTAGATGGTCACTGTTTTCAAACGGTCATATTTTTCAAATGAGTGTTCTTCTTTGGAGAGAGAGAGAAATGAAAAGAGGAAGGAGAAAAATCTAAAAGAGAGCAAGAGAGAGAGAGAGAGAGAGAGAGAGAGAGAGAGAGAGAGAGAGAGAGAGTAATAAAAAAATTATGCATTGGTGAATAGTGTCAACCCAAATGTAGAGTGACACTGTTTACCAATGCATGAAAAATGCATTTTGCGTTTTTGTTTGTTTGTTTGTATAATCCAATGGAGAGGGGTTATGGAGGAATGGTTAGCTATTTTAGCTAAAAAGGCAAAATGGATAAGCCTTTGGGGATGCTCTAAGACTAGAGAAGGAAGGGAGCTGCAGTGTTCCCTCCAGCCCCTTCTTTTCATTTACATACCTAATGATTTTAGTCAGTTCGTTTCATATCAAGTCCTATGGACAAAAGCAGAAGGGTCTAGGAGCCCAACAGTAAGGAGATATCAATAAAAGGTGCAGTGCCTTGCTTGGACTTTTAGCCATATGTTACAATACAGTACCCAATAAACTACGTTAGACAGAAACATATCTATGGTACTTCTGATTCTTGCCCTAGGTTGGATACCCTCGCCCTTCAGTCAAACGAGTGATTGTGGTTACAAAACAACAAAGGTGCAAAAGTCCAGGACTCCATCTTGGGATAAGAGAGCAGTAAAGGCATAACATAGGGTTTCATATTTTCAGCTCTCAACACAATCGTATATCAGTCTTAAGCATCAAAGTATGAGATGCATATAGAAAATTTTTGAATGCATAAAACAGTCTTATAGATACTTGGTAAGAGAAGGTGAGTAGAAGAACAAACCCCATTAGCAAGACATTATCAAGTAAATTAGTTAACCTTTTTTTGCCTAAATTGCATCAACAAGGGGGATAAAGGTTCACAAGTAAATGCTGTAGCTACGGAGACCCTCCAGGTGGGACCCATCAAATAGTGGGTCACCTCCCTCTCTACAAACCACATGAACTAGACAAGTACAATGAAATTTACTTATGTCAATCCTCTTTTTGTAAGGTAGAAGGGGGAGGGAATATGTTAGTCCTGTCTAACCTACATGAATTCTCATCATAGAAACATATAAATACTTCACCAAAAAGATATCTCAAAACTGTGTATAATTTTTTAATGTTTTTATTAACTGTAAAAGTTTCAAACTTTCACCAGGCAAAAAGGAAAGAAAGTGTTAGCTGTCACATACAGTGTCCATCGGTATGCAGAGCAAGGTAGCAGTGATTCCAGATGCAGCACCAGCAATGAACCTCTCAAAATTCGTGGTTTCCTCATTCCCCGTCAATTTCATCAGTTGATTTCTGTATGTATCATATGCATAGAAATTGATAGCCTTAAAGGGCGCAGTGCGAAGAATATTGACAAAATTTCCTTTCCAAAAACCTTTCAGCCCTTGAGTGGCTGCAATTGTCTTGATGAGCTCAAAAAGGTTCTTCTGCTCACCACGAACTATATATTCCAGCTTTAATCTCTCAAGTGGGGCAACAAAGGTTCTGATTCAGCATCATACAAAGTGCAGACAAAATTTAAATCAACTCAATTGTTATGCAAAAGCAAATAAAAAAAATAAGGAACATCTACTGGACACCAAAAAGTTTATGGTGTATTTATTAGCAAAACATAAGATTGCAGGCTCCAATTTATTATCTTTCCTTCAAAATTTTAGATTTCTTGTTCTTGGTGGTATGTGTGATCCAGTGTTTTCGTATTAAATTATCCTGGTGTTCTAAGCTGATGTGGCCTACTTTTATTGAAGGGCACAAAAGACCTGGTTTATGTCAGGTTCCTATAGAAGTTATTCTCTATGTGTGAACTCTCATGTTGAGTGAATGGATTGTTAAGGCATCGTACAGTTGCTAAGTCCACATTGGTTATATACTAAGTGGAAGTGGAATTTACCTATTTTTGGGTATAATGTAGATGTGACGGGCGCTTCTTTGGTTAGTGAGAAAACTAATCCAAGTTTACAGGCTAACAACAGAAACCATAGTAGGGCATAACATTCAGTTAGAGAAGAGCACTGAACACACACAGAAAGCATTCATATGAATCATATGCCAACAAGCTTTTATTTACATTCCTGTTCACTAGTGTAATTTACCGCCACAAGTTCACAACCAAACACCAGTAGCATTCAAAAAATAAATAAATAAAAACAAAAGGCAAACCTTGAGACCATAGCAGAAACAGCTCCAGCCCAGAGATGCTTGGTCACGTTCATAGCATACGGTCCCCCAGCCTTGACATTCCGTACCTTCTCTTCCTCCTTAAACACCGCCGCCGCCGCCGCCTCCTCCTCCTCTTCCTCCATACTCTTATTCCCGTTTTGCCCCAGCACTTCCCCAGATTCCCGAACGTACCCACTGTCCCCATGATCGCCCCGCTTTATCGACAAGCTCACCGACAAAAACGCGCCGCCGACTCTCTTTCCTCGCCGTGGAGCCTCAAGTCTAAGGCTCCGAGAACCCGAACCCGAACCCGAAAAACTCTCCGGGGAGATCAACCTGACAAACGAAGCAGGAACATTGAGGTGGTCGAGGAACAAGCCTCCGAGGAGGGGCAACGAATCGGACGGATCGGATTCGATCAGGCGGGTGAGCCAGCGGTCCGGGCCGTGCATTGCGAAGCGGTGAGAGTGGTGGTGTGAGAGAGGGAGGCTTCGGGAGCTGCGTGGGTTGGTGGAAATGGGGTTTGGATTTCACCAACATTTATTAGAGTTTCCAAGGGGCAGTAGTTGATGAACAAAAGGTAGGAATAGGAATGGGAATAGTTACAGGAATAGCAGGAGAAGCTTGAATAGCACGAGGGAATGGAATGAGATTTGGGAAAGGAAAGCGACAGCAGGAATTGGAACTAGACTGATGGCGATTGCCTTCCAACTCCTCCATCGCCGCACGCTCGCATTCCGTTTTTCGTCGTCTTCGAGTTGGTGAGTGACCGTCTTGATTCGGACTTGGGCGTCACTGTTTTCTTTCGACAAAAAAAAAGTGAGAAGTCAACCATTTGTCTTTTGACTTATAAAAAAGAAAAAGTTATATATGAAAAAAACCTCAACTAACAACCCATTTTAAATTAGTCCTTTAAATTTTTAACTAGTCTAAAATAACTCATCAAACTATTACCATATTTCAAAAAGGCTACTTTTTTCAATAATATCGTTATCTCTTAAAAAATAATAATAATAATAATAATTTAAAAAACTACTTTTTTTAAAAAAAGAAAAAAAAAAACAAGGGGTGGATTAAAAAAAACAATTATTTTTCTCGGATAAATACAAAATCAATTCTTATAATTAGCTTAAATTATAAATAACTTCCTGTAGTATATAAATAATTAAGAGGCCATTAAGGTAAGTTAAAATAGCAATTTAGTTTCTACAGTCAAAACACTTGACATATTTTTTAATTTCTATGTTAGCATCAATAAAATAATGATATATGTCACTCTTAGTAAAAAAAAAAGAGGAATGCTAGAGCATCTCCTTGTGTTCTCCTGAAATGGCATAGATGTAATTTTTTTGATTAAAAAATTACATCTATGCCATTATTCAAGGAGAACACCAGGAGATATTCTAGGATTTCTCAAAAAAAAAAAAATGAAAAAATACAAAATTAGTTTGTGTGGTTTACCTGATTTATAATTAACTCTCTGTAGTATCAAAATGAACTCAGAGGTTTCTAAGGTATGTCAAAAATATAAATCACTCACTTTAGTCAAATTCCATTAAAAAAATTAACAAATTTCGTTTGGTGCCACGTATGCGCCAATAAAATGGCAACACGTGTCACTCTTAATAAATAAGTAAAACAATATTTAATTTAAAATATTTTTATTTTTTATTTAAAAAAAATAGAAAGAAAAAAAAATAAAAAATAAAAGAAAAGGAAAAGGGTGGTTGCCAGTTAGGCGGCCACCCTCGAAGGTGGTCAGGGGTGGCTCGCAAGCTACCCCCAAAGCATTTTTTCTATTTTTTTAATTAAAAAATAATAATTTCTAAAGCTTTAAAATTTTTAAACTTTTTAGATTTTTTTTTTAAAATAATAATAATAATAATTTTTTATTTTTGCTTTTTAGAGAATAAGGGTATTATCGAAAAAAGTGACATTTTTGGAACAGGGTGATAGTTTGATAGGTCACTTTAACATACTTGAAAATTTAGTGGGCTATTATAAAATCGATTTTTTTTTTTTTTTTGAAGTTAAAGATCCCTTTCAATAGATTGAAACGAGACCAAATTCGTTTAATGTTCAGGGTTACAAAAGAATTCCTAATAAACTAAGTCAGAGGCACAGGGTTAAAGTATCCTTCACCCAGGCAAGGTCAAACTTAGACCACTATAACAAATCACAGCTGCTATAAAATAACCTAGACAACAGAAGATACCTTTACGTATACATAAGCCTCTACAAGATCGAGGAGAAGTCACACATTCTGTGTTATACATTAGCTTTTACAGACCAAGTTTGATCGACAAATACAGAGCAATTGCCTTACAATACAACAAACGCAACAGGGAACAAACAACAAATTCGAAACAAAACTGGCCACGCCATCAAACCGACCAGAAGAAACTGGAACCAACACCCGGCAAACACGCCCCCACGAGCACGCCCGAAAGAAACCCCTGTACACAAAGAAATTCCACTCTTGCAAGGGAACGATTTCCCAAAGAAGATAACCGTCACCCGAGCCAATGGTCCAAACCTACAAGACTATCGAAAAAACAAACAAGGGCATCAACAGACAAAACCGCCGGAGTGGAAAAAACGCCAGGTCCGACACCGGTGTCCACCAATAAACTCGAAATCCAAGATGTAAACCCCTTCCCGTTAACAAAGCCCCTAAAGCACACCCGAAAAAAACGCCTTGTACACAAAAAGAAACCCCTTTAACAAGAAAATGGTAAATCAGAGAAGAAAAACCATCCTCCGAACCACCAATCCGTCACCGGCGAATCCAATTAGACCAATAGGGCATCTTCAGTCAGTGCCGTCGATGTGGAAAAACTCCAAAAGTCAAACCCAAAATTAGCACCGGTGGCCACGAAACAAGTCCCCAACGACATCCGTTAACCTCAACAAACCAACACTACAACACTACAACAACCTTCTCAAACTAGAAAAAGGCCAAGAAAAACAAACCATTTCTCTTCTAAGGTGCCAACGACGCCCAAAGAGAGAAAACTTTTATTGAGAAAATAAAACCTAAACAAACAAACGGGGGAGGAGGGAAACGCTTCCCTCCTCCAAAACACGCTCCACAAAAAGATGATTCCCTCATAGGCCAAAAAATCACGAAATCGCCATAGCAAAATCGATTGTTAGTTTAAGAGGTTTTTTATATTTAACCCAAATATAATATATAGCATTACTTTATCTTTCATATACGTAAAATATATATGTATGTATTTGTATCAATCTTCAATAATAATAATATCTATTACTATCTCATAATTATCAACACGGCAAGAAAGCGAGAAGTGGGCAAACAACCCGTAGGCCGCCCCTGATTCTACGAGGAGAGCGGTCCACCCTACTCTATAGACACTGCAGGACCAATTACTGTTGGCAAGTCATTTTCTCTCTTCCTCTTCTTTTTGCCCAAGGTTCGGTCTCTCCCGAGTCCAGGGAGCTTGTGGCCTTACGGCCCACAATTTGGTTTTAATGACGACCTTCTAAGCCAATTTTAGATGGGATAAGCATGATCATGAATTCATGATAGTGGCAAGCCCAGCCCAGATGGGCCAATGAATTTTATGCTTACTTTTCGTGATAATATTATGATCCAAGGAAGAACACCATGGTACATTGGTACCTACTATATATACACAGTCATTCTGAATATGGGAGCCTTCTTCTCATATTGTAGAAATTTAGAAACCAATTAGTTCTTGGTCTTGGATGAAGCTGATTTGTGGGCATTTGGATGCTTTCCGGTTCATTTGAACCGGAGAGGAGCCGGTTACTTTAAGTGAAAGAGTGAAATTATCAAAAAAATATATGAAAGGATAATTTTATCTTTATTTTTATACTAACCTGCTCCTCTTCCATTCATTTGAGTTGGAGAGGATCCTTGTCCGATTTGTTGGGATCCAACATAGGCTAATAGTCTGTTTAGAATTGTGTTGAGAAATAGAGCTTTTACAGTCTATAAGAGCTTTTTAGAAAAAGTTTTATTTTCAAGCTTTTTGAGGATTTTACCAAACAGACCAATTTTTGCTTTGCAAAGCTTTCTAAGCTTCTTAATGCAATCTTAAACGGACCTTAGGAATGAATAAAATGGGTTAAACTGCATGCGGACAGAACTAGAATTTTAGATGTGGGTAACAAAATTAAAAAAATTAAAAATTAGGGGAGATAAATTTTGATTTAAAAAAATTTGACAAACATTTTGAGGCTTAGGAGGACTGAAGCCGCTGAGCCCTTTACTAATTTCGCCCGACTGCATGAAAGAATTAGCTTATTTCTCTTGCACATTTCGGCTTGGATTAAAACATCAAATCTAATGTTTGGGCATGGGTGTTGGTATCCCCTCACCGTTGATTTGCACAATCTATCCATTCGCTCAATTATTTTTCATTGATTTGCACAATCTATCTCTCTGCACAACTGTTCTTCATTAACTTTATGCTTGTTGACTTTTTTACACCAACCATCTGTCCAAGACCTAGGATTCCCATATAGAGGTAAAACTTTTGGGGTTTGGCAATTTATCAAGCTCCAACTTTGATTTAAAAGGGTCTTATAATGAATTGATTTAAAATTTAATATTTTTGTTAATTCTTTTCAAATATTTCTTTTAATCTTGCCTTATGTGAATCAAAATTCTAGCTCCGAGCTCCGCCACTGCCCATAACTATCAATCTCACAATGCTGAATTTTTTTTTTTAATTTTAAGAATAGTTGGTCGAGACGGTCACATCAATACTGTGAGATAAAAATGTAGTTTATACCATTACTCTGTTTAATTTCTCTTCCCACTCTCCTTACCCCTTGTCCACTCCTCTTTCCAATCCAAAGAAACAAAAACACTTCTCTATTTTTAAAATTAAAAACAAAATAACCATTAATAGACAATTTAAAACATAAAATATTTTTTAAATGAGTAATGTTACACCTATAACTTTTTTACAACATGCTAACATGTGTTGTAATATGATTGGAACCACGTCAGTCACTTAAAAAAAAAAAAGTAACACATTCCAATCACATATTGACACGTGTTAAACAAGTGTGATAAAAGACTTGTAAGTTTAGCAAAACCCTCACAAAAAAAAAAAAATACTTTTTTAAATCAAAACCTAAAAAAAAAATGAAAAAAAAAAAAGAAAAAGAAAAAAGGCTTTTGAAAATCATTATCAAGCATACCCTAATAAACAAAATATGTTATAGAAATGCAAAGAACATTGGATACACATTATAATTACACTTTATCCTTTGGTATTTATGTTGTTAAAAGCTAGGCATTCATGTTCAAAAGTTAAGGAGAGGAGGGGTTATATTCCCTCCTATGGCAACACTTTTGGCTTTTTATTGTCATTTGGCAATTTGGCAATCTTATCTTTGCATGGCGTACGTATACTAGTCAAATATTCGAAAGGAACCAAAAGAAGATAAGAAAGATATTATCACCTAACGATGGGAAGAATTCATATCAAATCATGAAATGTCTCTAGTAATTAGGCTACTTTTCTCATGAAAACAAAAAGTTATCAAGATTTAAAGTTTCCTTTTACAAAAATTTATAATTAACGTGCCAAATAAAATCTATCGTATAAGCACAACATGTAATACTCAACTTTTATTATATGGGAAAATTATTTATTTAGTTTATGGGATTTGTAATTGTACCAAACTTATTCACAGATATCAAAAGATTCATGAAATAAGCTTATATGTCTAAAATTGTCTCTATTGTCACTAATTTGATGAAAGCCGTTAAATGCATACGTGAATTCATATTATACCTAATTGTTATTTTTTCTTTTTGGAACAAAAGTTCTAAGTCTCTGAGTATTTCATCGATCAAAGATTATGAGCATTAAACTCTTACATTACAAATTATAAAGCCTTACAAAAACATAGCTATATGCTATGAGGTTACAAAGTCATAGATACAAATAAAATTCTTCCGCTAATCCATGTACAAAAATAATTAAAGGGCAGATTTGCTCTAAACAGACTAGATCTAAAAGAAGGGTAGCAAAATATTCAAGAAAAATTTATTTAAACCGGCCGTGAGAGATAACTCCTCGCACTGAACTATCCAAGCCGTGAGAGATAACTCCTCATAGCCAAATATTTATGACTTTCATTGTTGATGACTTGGTTTGTTATAAAATTATAATTTTACTCGCAAATTAAATATTTTTTTAAAAAATAAAAAAATAAAATCCCTATCCACCTTCAAGAATCAAGTTACTACAGACTACGGAGATTCTATCTCCAGTCATGTCTCTCGGGAAATAAAGAAAATTTTCAAATTTAGTTTATTAAATTGATACATGTGGTTCTCAAGTGCATTTCTAAAAATATAGATATTATAAAAGATAAATGTCCATTTAGGTTGGAATAATTTTTTAATTTTTTAATTTTTTTTTTAAAAAAATTATCCTTTCTAATGAAAATTGGTGTATCATGTAATAAAGCATCTTGGGAGTAGGCATTCCCCGATTATTAAACTCCCCGCCCCCATACGACCTTAAGCTTGGCTCATTGGCAACAAAATCTACAAGCCTACAAGTAGGGGTGGGTATTGGGTAAATCGGTGTTGGAAATGACATTTCCGATTTTCAACCCGTTCTTCATTCCGACAAGGAATAATTTCGAAAAAATCAGATAATTCGAAAAAAAAAAAACAGAAAAATCGGTATGATCTGTCGGATATATCGGAAATTCAACCATAAATTTCAACAAGAATCACAAGATTACAGCCTAAAAATTCAAGAACAAAGTTGAACAAACTTACAAACATTACAAACTAGTGATTCAGTGAAATCACAAATACAATAACTCAAAACTGTCAAACTCAACAATAATCAAACCCAGGTACCAAATCAACAGGATTGGCTATTTGGCTCGTGGTCCTCGTGAATCACGATTTTCTTGTTCATGAATCATGATCTTCTTAGTTCTTGGTTTCTTGCTACATAGACAGGACAATGGTACAGTGGAGGCTTGTGAAGCGCGAGCACGAGCAGTAGGTATTGGGGAGGGAGGGAGATCAGCGATCATGATTCGCGAGAGACTGAGCGAATCAGAGAATGTGTTTTTTCAGGGAGGCGGCAGAAGGAGAAGCTGAAGGGTTGAGAGAATATAAGATGATTAGGGTTTTCCAAAATATGAATATATACTCTTTGAAAAATGATGTCGTGTTGGGTTAGGGTAATGGGAATGGACTGGGGTTTGGGTAGTGGGTAAAAGTGTAAAACAACTATTACTTATATATATATATATATATATATGGTCTGGGTAGTGGGAATAAATTCAGAATATGCGGTAAACGTTCAGAACTCCTTGGAAAATAATCATTTCTTGCACAGCCACGCGATATTGTACCTAACGTTTACCGCATATTCAGAATATAGCAGATTTTTTTTTTTTTTTTTTTTTTTTTTACTTATATGTATATGGTCGGGTCGGTCGGTAACCAACGGTAAAAAAAAATTACCGATTTCCTATTGACATTTTAATCGAAAATAATTTTTATTCCGATTTTCGATTTTTTCTTTTTTCGGTAGGCGGTTAAATGCAGTTCGGAAGCGGTCGGCGAATTTTCGATAGTCTGTAATCGGATAATTTGCCCACCCTTACCTACAAGGCATCATCTATGTTAGGCCGACCAAGGTTGAGCTAGTTTGGGCTGGTTGGAGTTAAACTCGAGTACGGTTAGTTGGATCGAATTTATCATGAACAAGTAGATGCAATCGTGCAAGGGCATAAAGAGAAGTTGGATCCACAATATCCTAACCATTGCCACCTGGCTTTCTGTTATAACTAAAGAATGACAGAAGCCTGAGTTAAGGGAGTTGGGGCCACAAAATCAAATTTCATTAGCCCCATACCTCTTCCTCAATTGTCAATGCGCGAGAAGCACTTTATAAAATGCAGAGAAATTTTACACTCTCTCACTGACTCACTCCTACACTCTTTAACATGACAATAAAAATTACTATTAGATTTTGAACTTATCATTATTAAATTTTAGATATAATGATGATTTTCACTGCTACTTCAAAAAATATGAACTTGAGAATGCGAATGTGTAGCGAAAAAGTGGTGGATCATTGAAAAATAACCTCATTTTCATGGTTAAAGCATCTCACATTGCTAAGATTTTCTTCACCTAGGCACTTTATAAGATATGGTGTTCCCTTCTCTCTTAAAGCATCTTTTGAGAGTATCAATAGGTCCATAAATTTTACACATGGTATCAAAGTTACAAGTTTCTTGCGATGATAACTCTCTTTTTTTCGTTGTTGTCCACGTGTTTAACTATTAGTTGTCACATGTAAAGGGACGTGTTAAAATATCTCATATCACTAAAATTTTTTTCATCTAAACACTTTATAAAACATAATTTCTTCTTCCATCTTAACACTATTTCTTAGGACGTATTTTAAGAGTGGGAATGAACCTTAAACTTTTCACACTATCAATTTGACTTTTCTTCTTACTCTATCTTGTACTTGCAGGTGTTATTGGTCCGTCGATCGAGGCTCTGTGTGCAATCAAGGACCTCTCTTATTGTCTTCTTAAATAAATAGTTGTTGTTTGTCTCTTTCAAAGAGAAAAGCAGTATTCCTTGGGCAGATGCTTAAGCCTATGTTTGAGGGTGAAATAGCCGTAGCCTGGAATGTGTCTGATTCCTTAACGGCAATCGAAAGCCAACATTTATAATACGGCCAAGAAGCAACCACCGAATGACCGAAAGCCAGCAATGTTGTTTTTGGTCGTCCCACAAAACTAGTCACCGTCACAGGCAAAGAGGTGGGGTCTCGAGGGTTATGAACAGAAAAATGCCCCGTGACTCCCCCCTTCCATTGACTTTTGTCTCGTTGTCTGTGATCTCAAGCCTTGTTTTCTCGCTTTACGCATCACATGCAGCGATGCAGCTATTTCCAAAATCGAGACAAATCCCGCAACGTACCATAAATATCACCCCAAGATTCGCCGTATTCCTCAATTTGCCCTTCACATTTTACACAATCTCCCTCCCCATGTGCATTTCGTCTTGGAGCCTACTGCCTACGCGACAACCATGTGGGGCCTGAATTTGCGTCCTCACACCAAATTCTTTACGAGAGCTGAGAATCGTTAGTTTTAAGTAGGTTGATATAGGAGTGATAATTGACCGTGAAAATTAGTTTTTAATTATTATTATTTTTTAATAAGTTTTTGTTGATTTTATTGCCACGTTATTTTAGTCATAAGACAATTATATAATAATTTACTAAATAATATTTATTTTTCTTTATAACATTATTGTTCAGTTAGTCGGAAAGTTACAATAAGAGCAAAACAAGTTGTATTGAGCTTAACAAATTCAGGAAAAAATATAAAAAAAAATCTAACCTTCTCTCTCATCTCAATTAAAAAGTAAAAAAAAGAAAAATAAATTATTGAGAAATAATACTTAAATAAAATAATAAAAGTATACGACTAAAATAGAGTGTAAGATATGAGTGCTTTGAAACAATAGGTAGCTAAAATAATAATAAAAAAATGTGATTTTTCAGCTAACAAAATATATATATATATATATATATATATATATATATATATATATATATATATATATATATATATATTTGCTAAGTCAAATATGAATACTCTTAGGTGACTTGCGCTAACATTTATTTTGGAATTTTTTTTTGAGACGATACCAAGAATCATTTTGAAAAAATGATCACGTGGCATTTATTTTTCATAAAATGCGTTTACTGTCACGCGTGATTGTAAATGAATTGCAGTACCCGGTCATTTCCTTTTCTAAAAATAGTCTAAATAAAGTAAAACGTGATCTTACATGCTTTTAATTATAATCATAACAAAATAAATATTAAAACTCAAATTTGGAAACCCAAAATGATCTTGAAGTGAAGGGTAATGTTAGAGTGTATGAGAAAATCCAAACTACAATTGAAGATTATTATTTACTCACAGTTGAAGACTGTAACCTGAGTAATTCTAAGAGTATATTAAGTGTCATTTACTATTGGACGTGTGATTGATCAAATAGTGATTTTGATTAAATGATGATTTTAAAAGCCACATCATTTTAATGTACTCCTAAAATTACTCTTGTAACCTAACTACAGTTAAAAACTATCACTTAGTTATAGTTGAAGACTGTGGCTTAACTACAATTGAAGTCTATCGATTAGTCACATATACCTAGTTATAGTTGAAGTTTTTCATGTTATTAGAGCTATAAATTAATGCCAATTTTTGATCCAGCAATTTACTTTTGGCTTAAAGTGATTATTTTCCGATGGTGAATGCTGTTTACCTACCTTCTAACCCAAGCCACCTGTGTTGATTTGGAGATAAAAGACAAACTTTTTCACCCCCGCCGCCTGTGTCTTCTTTCTCCATCAAATAATTTTTCTATGAAACTTCAAGAGAATTCAGCCCCGACATCAAGACTGTGCATGCCCAGTTCGTCGGCTTTGGCTCAAAAGAGAGAGAGAAAAAAAGAAGAGAAAAGAAAAGAAAAGAAAGAGCCGGCTGGTCACAGTGTTGCTTCTTGGAAGTTGGATCCGATATCTGTTCATAGCTTGTATCTTTTCTCTTTCTCCTCTTTATTTTTTTTAATTTTTTTTTTTTTTTTGAGGCGGCTAGAAATGCTAATCTACAAGCAAAAGCAGGAACAAACCCGCTCATGGAGTCATGGGCTTGCAATGTATCATTTTCCGCTGCTCAAGGATCATGGTTAGCTTGTAATTTTATAATTCTTGTACAACACCAATACAACAACTGTACAACAACCCCTCATATGAGGGTGGGCCCCAGTATATGAGACCCACCTTCATGTGACGAATTGTTGTACAGTTGTTGTATTGGTGTTGTAAATCTAACATTTTCCAAAAAATATTGACAATCAAATTACAAATCAATAAATACTTATTACATATAATCTCCAAATTAATGGGTTTGTTTGTCTAGCAACATTACAGAATAGCACTGTTCATGTACTTTTTTTTTTTTTTTTTTTTTTTTATTTATATATTTTTCACTACTAATCAACATCAAAACATTTTTACTTTTTTCACTTTTTATATCACATCAATAATTTTTTATTATTATCCAAATAAAAAAATTCATTACAATACAAAACTTTTTCACTTTTTTATACAAATTCTTTTTATTTTATATCACATCATCACTTTTTACTAATTTCAAAACTAACAACCACACTACTCTGTTCTGTTCTGTACATGTCTTTGCCAAACAAGCCCGTTACTTTTGTTATATTTTTCCTTTGTGTGATGTTATACACCACACTTTTATTTCACTTTGCTGATTTTTACAACTTCTGTATAACTCTTGTACAATCCCAACAATTTTTTTTTTTTTTTTCAAATCCAATAGTTAATTTGAAATAAAGTTGTTGAAGTTGTATTAGAATTGTATAACAATCATTTATCCTGATATGACATTGCCAATGGACCTTAATTTTTTTTTTAAACAATAATTGATTCAATAGTTGATTTACAATCACATAAAAAAAGTAGGATAAAAGTGTAGTATATAATATAAATATTTTTTGATCAGAAGTAGGAAAAATCTTCTCTTTGTAGCCACTTTCCTTATTCAACATTTTTTTCTTCTTCTTCTAAATTGGTTTATTGCATCTCAATAAATGGTTGTCCAAGATTTGAATCCTATGACAAGTGAGAATATATCAGGTGAATTTAAAATAATTGAGTAGACTTAATCCATTCCTCTACACTTTAATTTATCTTAACTCTTTTTCATTTGTCCCTTAAAAAAAAAAAAAAAAAAAAAAAAAAAAATCTTTTTCATTTGTAGTGTTTATCTAAAAGACTTACGATCAAAATCCACTATAATTTTTAAAGTGTCATTTTATATAGATTTATCAAATTTTAACTATTATTTAAAATTAAAATGTAAAGAAATATACGTGAAAGATTTTAATATAAAGATTCTAAAACTTAAAAAGCAAATAGTATGAGATTTGATTAAGGATGCCTATGATATTGCGATTTCGTAGACAAAAAGTATGATTTTAAATTAAATCATAAAAAATAAATCGTTTGAGAATTGAACTTTTTAAAAATTGCGATTTAAAACGCAGAAAATTGATTTTTCAAATCTCAATTAAGGGGGTGCTTTTTTGAAAATATAAAATTTTAAAGACTAATCTATAATTTTGCCAAATGCTTAACTACATTTTAAAAACCGCATTTTTAATTCACACATTTTAAAATTAATATTTTTAAATACCACCTTTTGAAATCACAAATACAAAAATATTTTTCTTAAATAGAAAGGGGCCACTGAATGGAAAGCGGAGGCCAATTTGGTCACAACGGCTGGGCGAGATAATGGCATTTTGTCACGTCGTCGATGTCGTAGTCAGGAGCTTCTCTGGCACATCGCGGCGATTATAAAGAACGAAAAGAAAAAGGCTCTCTTTACACGTAACGTTCACCTGCAGGCTGCATCTCTCTCTCTCTCTCTGTCTCTCGCTCGCTCGCTTTTGGCTCTGAAATGATCGCATCCACGGCTACATAGTCTCTTGCTGCTTTTTCTGCGCAATGGCTGCGAATCAGTTCGAGGAGGTAAAGTTTTCCTTCTCTTTTTTAAATGCAAGCTGCTTTTGAGTGAAGATTTCGAACTATTTCAGCTTTGGCTCTCTGATTTCAGCTGCATTTGGTGTTTATCTCTCTAATTATGCTTTTCATTTCGAATTGAAGCGGTTTTGTTCCAAGCTACGCCGTTTGGTTGCCGAGAAATCGAAGGAAAGGAAAAAGAAAATAAATTAAAATTCAAAGTTTCGAATTTTCACTTGTTTGACTCTATTTTAAATATAATAATAACAGTCAGAGAAAGAAAAAGATAATTATTCACTCACTTCCTCAGCTGCCGATGGCATATTTGAAAGGATTGTGTGGCTAGACCTAATTTATATTTTATTTTTCAATTTTTTTGTGGGCTTCTCTTGTACTAAGCACTGAATTCTGTGAATGTTTGTAATTAAAGCTGTTATTTATTATTATTATTATTATTTATTTATTTTTTCTGTTAAATTAAAATTCAGAACTGACCTGGTCTACCTCTCTAATTAGGCTCTAATCCAGTTCTTTGAACAAGTAATTTCATTTCTTGAACTTGAAATCAGCATGTTGAACTTTGCAATTTGTGTGTTAAAGGCTTGTGTTTCTACACATTGAACTAATTTTGAGCTTGTTCCATTGTGATGCTTGACGCGTGTGTCCTCTATATTTTTGAGGAAAATGTTTAGTTCTCAATTTAAAGTATATCTGAGTAATGCTTGCTGATTCAGTAGCCCATCTTGTCTTCATGTGATGCAAGAATGAGGATTTTGAATTGAAACCCGCTAATGATTGCCTGAAATTTTCTGTTTTTCAATGGGAATTCTGTTAGTTGGATGGATTTTCCAGATTTCTCTTGGGGTTGTTTACTATTGGTGTGACAGTGGTCTGGTTATTTTACTGGCTTTGCGGAACAGAACTTATTCATTTATACTGTCACATATGTTGAGGAATTTCAATTGTATAGTGCTTCCTTTGGACACTGAAATGTACCGCATCTCCTGTCTACACCAGAACATCTTTTATCTGTAATAGGAGAGGATGGCTGCTTAGACTCTTAGTGATATCGTAACTTTCATGTCACGATGGTCGCGTATTGGTTTAATGATTGTGGTACGACGTATAACTTATGTTTTTAACCAAAAGATATTCCATTTAGTAATCATTTTTCTTAATTAGAGTTGTTTCCATGCTTGATTCTGACATGTACATTTACTTGCAGGGCAAACAAAATATCCAGGGCATTCTGGATGGAAAAGGCAGTGTACCTGTCAGTTGTCCATGTTTCAAGCTACTAAAGCCCAGTTTTGATGAGGTCAACCAACACTGTTCTATAGGTAATTGTACTTAATCAGTTTCACGATTGTGTACCTTATTTAGGAAAGGATCTTTAATGGTTATCTTGACAATTATTCCAGATATTTTGCCAATTCTTCTGGAGGAGGCTTCATTTCCCGAAAGATTAAATTGCCCCTCTCACAGTTCACATGTAAGTTCCTCCTTGTAATATGTAGAGTGCACAGTAGTTTTTTAGGGATTTTTATGAAATTGAAAAGGAAAGAAGGCAATAGCTTTTACTGAATAGTACTGAAATTGGATAAAAGAGCGTTTAGAGAAGCTCGGTCTCTTGGATACAAGCTAGGACTGATGGATATTCTTCTGCATGCCTCACTACCCCCTGGCTCCTTCTATTTATAGATTCACTCTTCTAGAATTAGATCTAACCGAATGCCAGCTCATCCCATTCCCTACCTGCTGAATATTCCCATCCCAACACCTAAACCACCCCAAAACAAACTAGCTGAAAATAAGGAAGCAAAACGACAAATAAAATAAGCTGATACGCAGAGTTCTAGAACACTCTGCCACCTCACTACTAGGATTCTAACAAATCCCTAATTGCAGTCAACAAATAAAATTCCCAATTGTAATAACCCTAAATCCCCAATTGCAGTAACCCTAACTTCCCAATTGAGCCCACAACATAATATTGTGATTTAGTTTGTTTGTTTGTTTGTTTTTTTTAAAAAAAATTAAATTATTGAATTGTTTTTGGATTGACTGGGAATTCGGCGCTTACAAATAATTCATTCGTAACCATACAAAATGCGCCAAAACACATGTTTCTTGATTTATGCTTCTTATAGAAAATTGTACACCCAAAACTGAAAGTGTATGTTCAATCTGACATTTCACTCAAATGCCATACCCAAAAGTCTGAGTGTGTGCATATAATTTGACATTCACTTCATCGGTTTTATTATTGTATATCATCATTAGGTCATGATTTACAATGACATGAATAGATACTGTTTTCGTCTTGAATCAGAATTTCTGTTTCCAACCTCAAGAAGTTGGTTAAAGGACCATCAATAATACTTGTTATTATTATTATTACCATCTAAGGTTTTTGCTGTCAATTAAAGTTGTTGGGCATGCGTTTGGATTATGCTTTTAGGAACATGATTAAACAAACATTTACTATCAAAATAGTAAAAACATGATAACAGGAAACAAGGAAAAGTATCTATGTTTACTAGGCCTTTTTGTGAGGTTCAAACTTCTTGAATGATGCTTGACCAATCGGGTATATTTTAGGGAATTTTGAATATCATGTTTGAACTTGCCCTTTTTTAGCTTTTAGGAAGAGATTATGAGCAATGTGCAATGAGCTTTTTACAAGGATTATGCTGTAGCTAACTTTGATAGATTCATCTTTCTTGCTTGTAGATTATATTCAGTTGTTATCACTTTTGACTTCAAGAGATATCTTTCTTGTCAAAGAGTTTGTAGACACTGAGTCCCTAAACTTCATTGGTTTTGATTCTTTTGTTCTTACAACTGAATGGTTAATTTAATGTGAAAATGAGCATTTGGAAATGGGTTAAAATATGTTTTTAGATTTTCAAGTTTCCCTTTCTTGCAGGGCCAAGATGTCTACAGCATTTCAGTGTTGTCTGGTGAAGGCAACAGTCCACAATGTGCTTCAGAGTTGGCATTTCTAAGCTTCTTGGAAGTTGCTAATCTATCCAAAAATCAGGCGTGCTTGGATGCACAATTGAATTGTCAGAACTGCATTGATTTGAAAACGAAAAGCATTGATGCTATTCCCCCATGCATTATCGATAAAAATATAGAAAAGATTCATTCAAAAACAGCTGAATCCACTGATGAAGCTGTTGAAAGTTTAAAAGGCGAGGGTGTGCTAACTGTAAGTTTTATCTGCTCGTCTTCTTATTCTATAGTCTTTAGACTACCTAAAACAACATTTGTAAAGTAATTGAAAACCACAAATATGTGCTGGATACATTTGTTTTTTCATTGCTTTGTTGTCATTTGCTTTGGACAACTACTATTTTCCTCTCTTTGTAATGTTTGTACTTCATGGCTTAAAGCATTTGCAGAGGGTGTTGTGGAGACAGGCAAGCCTTAAAATAGGTGGAAAACTAATGCAACTTTTGACGAACCATGGCACTTCAAGAGGTATGTAAGCATTTATATTTCCATTAATTTACTTGCTCTTTTCTCTGTGATCTTTTACATCCCCTTTTTCTCGTAATCTCTGGTGATCCATACATGTTTTAAAAAAAAAATGCAATATTCTGTCAATAAGCAAGCTGTTGCAGAGCAGTTTGGGGTTGAAAAATGACTCGTTCATATATCAATTTTCCTGATGGCTTGACAAATGAACATATTTTTGTAATGCATCGAATAATGAAAACCTTTTCAGGAAGAAGTAAAGAGAGACATTCCCTAAAAGGTTTCCATGTGGCTACCTATTTGTTCTGAAGACATTAAAAACTTCTTCTAGCCAAGTGGATTCAGTATGATTCCTTGGTGACAACATCAAGCACTAGAGAACTCCATTTTATGTTATTTCCCAGCACAATGAAGAGCAGGTAGTGCACAAGCATGAACATACCACACCAAGACACAATTATAAACTCCCAAGAGATTTGATTGACCTGACTTGAAGATAGAATCTAGGCCGTGATCCCATTGCTTTGTATGGCTAATGAAATTGAAATCCTTCATAATAATATAGCTTATAAACATTTATCCGGAGCCTTTGCTATCATATATCTTAGATAGCAGTACTTTGCATAATATGCATATTTTATTACTCTATAACTTCTCTTACACAACAACCTTGAAGAATTTACTAATTATTTTAATTGTTAATATGCATATACTTGAACTTGCACTTTGTCTATCACTTTATGCTTTTATTGGTTTACGACGTGGTACTCAATTTGTTTTTCAACTATCATTTCCATCTATCAGATAAATCAGTGACTGAGAGAGCCCATGATACTCCAAATAATCGATGGAGAAGGTATAAACGTTCTGCTTCATTCGATTCAAGGAAGATCTCCTTCGATTCAAGAAAGATCGTTCTCCTATTTTCAATCTTGTAAGCTCCAGATCCACAAGTAAATGAATATCTTTGCAAGTTTGTTTCATAACTCTAGAGCTTTTTTTTACTAAAATAAAAAAAGAATAGTGTTAACTTGCTACTGACATCTTAAAAGACCCCCACCAGTAATAGAATCTGGGTATTCGTGGATATGTTTATAATATGAGTAATGTTATACACACTCCCACTTCTCCACACCCTTATGTGGCTTTTAAAACCACCATTGGCTTGGATATAGATCTTTATTTGATTTTAATCCAATGGTAATTTTAAAAGCCACCTAAGGGTGTAGAGAAGTGGGAGTGTGTGTAGCATTACTCTTATAATATTACTTATGTACTATGGATATTTGGGAGCATTGAATCAATGAGTTGATCAAAGACATGTATTGTGGAAGTGTAACATGACCAGTTAGAATAGGGACAGTAGTGTCCTCCATTATTATAGGGTTGTATCAAGCTCTGTTGTGAGCCTCTAACGTTTGGTATCGATGTTAACTATGTACTGTGTATGTTCCAAAATAATTATCATGATACATTCTCAGCTTAGAACTCTTTAGAGATGCTTGCTTTAGAGAATTGGGGGGACCACCGAAACATAATTTGTAGGGACAAACATGTGAATGGATTGGCAATGACATCTGCCACAGGGTAAACCGTTGCCTCTAAGGTGCCCAACTAATTCTACCATAGAGGCCAATGATAGATAATAACTTCCCCAAACAACTAAGCTATCCAAAGAACAACTCTTCTCGAAATCTCAAAAGTCAAAAGGCGATGAGTTGCACTAGCAAGGCGCCTTTGGTTTTGGCATAGCTCTGTTCTGATGAGGGTGAGGGGAGCTCTTTAGGAATTTAGATAAGCAAATCGAATTGAAACTATGAGGCAAGCCTTTTCTTGCTCTCGATGAGCTTCAAAGAGACTCTGCTCACTAGTTAGCATGTGAGAAAACAAGTTTTCTTTTCGGATAGTTCGTGTTATGGCCATGTAGGATTTTGTCAAAGCCCAAGTGCTTCAGCTTTCGAGGAGGGGTAGGGGGGTGCTCTTTCAATCCCCTGTTCCCTTGTTGTCGAAGGGTGGCACCTGACCTTCATTGACTAGATAGACCCTTATTTGCTTTATAAAAAAGAGATCTGCGACATGATTCCAACTCCATCTTTTAGATTTGTTTATGGGGAGTTGTATGAGGTGAAAATTTAATGTACGGATCTGTGAATTGTAATAGTGATGGAGACAGTGATGTTATCGCCGAATCTGAGCGCAATCAAAATATAATTTTGAGGGGTGGAATTGGCAGCGTCAACTTGTAGGGTTGATTGTTTTTCTAATTTTTTCCCTAACTGAAAATTTCCAGAGTTAGCAAAGGCTTACCATCTTTTATTATGGATTGACCATCAAGAAGCGGAATGTTAGAGGGACATAGTGTGTTAAATAGAATGTGGATGGAAGGTGAAGAAGAATAGGCCGCAAGAAATATGAAAGTAAAAAAAAAATAAAATAAAATCGTGCTGAAGAGTCAAGACCCTAGTTGAAATTATTTGGTTG